>NC_137789.1:66893322-67220822 GCF_963383645.1 Muscardinus avellanarius | reverse complement strand
GGGGGGGGGGGGGGGGGGGTCCTCCGCGCTTCCGAGGTGGCGGCGGCTCCGTCCCTCGCCCCTCCGGCTCTACGTGGCTTTTAACCGCCCAGGGCCAGCCCCCGCCCCCACCTCCGCTGGCCCTCCCCCGGGGCACTTGGGACCCGAGTCTCTGCGGCCGCGTTTTTTTTATTCGCGGATGGAGCCAGGGAGTCGATCCCCATCGCACTCCCAGGATGGAGACGACGCGTTGTTTCCCCGATGGAGATGGGAGGACCAGGAACCCAGGCTTCCTCCTCCCTCTGTTTGGGGATTGAGACTCGACTCATAGATTTTTTTTTTTTTTTTTTTTTTTTTTTTTTTTTTTTTTTAGTGAGGAGTACAGGTCGAAATTTGTTCTGAGCGTCTAGCGCCTCCGGGGAAGGGTCGCTTGGGAATCAGAGCCCGCCCTGCGCTTCCCTCGCGGAGCGGGTCCACCCCGCGCCCTGGCCCGGCCTGGCCGCCTCTCCTTAGAGGGAGAAGACCACGCCAAGGCCGAGGGGGCCGCAGGGGCCGTCTCTTAGCGTAATCGAGGGGCGTGGAGTTATTTTAACACAAGCAACATGGACCTTATCTTAGAGTCTTATTCTTCAAAGAATCCAGAGTTGAGTATATTTTAAATCTTTCTTTAAATTAGAAGGCTTGCTTGTTTAACGAAATGGATAAGCCGGGCGCGGTGACGCGCGCTTGTAATCCCAGCATTCGGGAGGCTGAGACAGGAGGATGTGGGTTCGCAGACAGCCTCCGCTACTTAATGAGGCCCTCTGCAACTCAGTGAGACCCCCTTTTCAAAATAAAGAATAAAAAAAATAGGGCAGGGGTGTGTGGCTCGGGGGTAGAATGCCCCTGGGTTCCATTCCCAGACCGGAAAAAAAAAATTTTAAGAAGAAAGAAAAAGAAAAGGAAGAAAAGAAATGGATAAAATAAAAATGGAAATTCTTCAGTTCCTCCCTCTTTCTTTCTCCTCCATTCCCACTCCTCTGAGATAATGCCAGTTAAATTTGGTTTTTCTCCTCCTCCTCCTCCTCCTCTCCCTCCTCCTCCTCCTCCTCCTCCTCCTCCTCCTCCTCCTCCTCCGTGTGTGTGTGTGTGTGTGTGTGTGTGTGTGTGTGTGTGTGTATTTTGCTGGGGATTGAACCCAGGGGCATTCTACCTCTGAGCCACACCCCTCGCCCTATTTTATTTTTTATTTTGAAACAGGATCTCACCAAGTTGTGGATGGCCTCACTAAGTTGCTGAGGCTGGCTTTGACTGGCTTTCTTCCCAAGAACTAGGATTACAAGCCTGCACCATCACACCTGGCTCCCTCCCTCTCTGTCTGTCTGCCTGTCTTTCTGTCTCTCTCTGCACTATAGCTTTTATATAATATTTATATATGTATGATAGTTTTAAACAATAGAATTATATTTCATGTTTTTCTGCAACTTCTTAGTTAATATCTACTAGTTGACTTTCCATTTCAGTATGTTTGAGTGAATTATTCCTTAAAATGGCTCTATGATAGGGAATCTCATATCATGTGTGTGCCCCCCTTTTTTTTTTAACTCAGACTTCTGCTGAAAGGTAAATTGTCAGCTTTACAGTGCTTGGAACAACTTTTGGAAACACTGTTATGTAAATACATATTTGTGCTACAACGCCTTGTATAAGAAATACCCAGGTATGAAACTGCTGGATCAACAGGTATCAAGCATTGAAATTTCCCCCCTATTTGACACTAGAGATTGAATCTAGAAGTACTTTACCACTGAGCTAAAGCCCAGCCCTTTTATTTATTTCTTTTTATTTCTTGATACATTGCTCAGGCTGGCTTTAAATTTAGGATTCTCCTGCCTCATCCTCCCCATTCACTGGTGGAATTACAGGCTTATGCCACTGCTCTGAGCTCAAATACTAAACTTTTTTTTTGTACTGGGTATTGAACTCAGGGGAACATTCTACCTCCAAGTTACACCCTCAGCCCTAATTAATTAGTTATTTTGCAACAGGGTCTCTCTAAATTGCTGAGAATGTTGCTTAATCGCCCAGGCTATCCTCAAACCTGTGGTCCTCCTGTTTCAGCCTCCCAAGTACTGGGATTACAGGCGTAGCTAACAATTTGAGCAGGTACTTTTTTTTGAGGGGGGGGGGTACTGGGGATGGGACCCAGGGGCATTCTACCTCTGAACCACACACTCCCAGCCCTATTTTTTATTCTTTATTTGGAAACAGGGTCTCTCTGAGTTGCAGAGGGCCTCACTAAGTAGCTGGGGCTGGCAGCGACCCTGCAGTCATCCTGTCTCAGCCTCCAAGAACTGGAATTACAAGTGTGCACCATCACATCCAGTTGAGCAGGTACTTCACATCATTTCTATTTATACCTCGTCCAAAGTGCTAAGCCCTCACCTGATGCTGGATATATTTTCTTGTCATTATTCCCTAAGCAATACAGTGTAGCAGCCATTTACATAGCACTTGCATTGTATTAGGTATAATAACTACCTAGTGTAAGGTTGGCAAGTAATCCCTCTGCACCCACAGACACGCGAGACTGTAGACGCAGGTGCCATAAGTCTTTATTAGTCCAGCCCACTTGTCCCGGGCAGCTCGCTCCCCCACCCCCGTGCCGCGGAAAAGAGCCTTCCACGGGTGTAGGAATCTCTCTCTGTCTCGAAATCTCTGTGTCCTCAGATCGCCGCCCCCCCCCTTTTTTATCAAAGGGGCGTGGTTTTCCGTGGGAACCCAGGAGCTCGCAGGGTAAGGAGGCGGGTCTTCCTGCCTCCTGGCTTCCAGCCCCGCCCCTGCCCCGTGGGGGCCTAGAACCTAACACCTAGAAATTATTCAAAGCATACAGGAGAATGAGCGTAGGTCATTTACAAGTCCCACAGCAATTTATACAAAGGACTTTTACATCCTTGGGTTTTGGCATCTACGAGGGCTTGCAGAAGTTATTCCCACAAACACTGAGGGGGCACTTAAGTGGGAGGTCACTGTAGACACCAGTGCTCTTCATCCCTAAAGAACTTCAGCGTGGGTAACCATAACTGAAGTTTAGCCTTTGTGGTATGGGTGGTTTTTTTTTGGGGGGGGGGTTACCTGGGATTGAACCCAAAGGAATTCTACCTCCAAGCTACACCCCCAGCCCTATTTTATTTTTATTTGAAAATAGGGCCTTGCTAGGTTGAGAGTCTCACTACTTGCTAAGGCTGTCCCTGAACCTGCAATCCTCTTGTCTTGGCCTCCCAAGTACTGGGATAACAAGGCTGCACCACCATGCCTGGCTTTATTTTATTGCTTTAAATTTTGAAGCAGAGTCTCTCACTTAAATTGCTGAGGTCCTCACCTGGTTGCTGAGGATGGTGTTGAAACTTCGATTCCTCTGTCTCAGCCTCCCTAGTCCTGAGATTACAGGTGTGCGCCACCATGCCCGGCTGTTTATTTATTTATTTATTTTTAATTCTGTGTGGTATTGGGGATTGAACCCAGGGGCATTCTACCTCCAGGATATACTCCCAACCCTATTTATATTCTTTATTTTGAACCAGGGTCTCATTAAGTTGCCAAGAGCCTCACTAAGTAGCTGAGGCTGGCTGCAAACCTGCCATCCTCCTGTGTCAGCCTCCCACATACTGGGATTACAAAGCATGTACCACCATGCCCAGCTTTGAAGGTAAATTTTACCTATATTCAAATGCACACATCTTAACTACATCAGGAGCTTTAGACAGTTGCATAAAACCAGCATAGCAGGAATTCCTAGGAAAATGCAGTCCTTCAAGCCCCTCCACAGATAACCCCGGCCTCCACCCCACCCCACTGTTCCGTCTCTTCAGTCCCCATAGAGGGGGTTTTACCTGCTCACTAACTTCATACAAACAGAATCATACACCAAATGGAATCTTAGCATCCACCCAGAGAGAGCCTTATCTCTTTCATGCAGAATATTTTTATACACCCTGACGAAATCAAACAACAACAAAAACACATTCATACCCTTAGCCCCAGCTCAGTGCTAGAGCACTGGCATCCATGCCCTGAGGCCCTGGCTTCAAACCACCAAAGGAAAAGAAAGAAAAAGAAAAACAATCCCCTTCTCTGGGGGCAATTATCCGAACCTCAGCTTTTGGTTTCTGGTGGGCCACCTTTAATGGTTTGCTTGGGGCTAGGGCTGTAGCTGCAGGGGCCTGGCACTTAGTTGTTTGGAAAGGCAGGCAGCAGTTTCCTGATGGTGAGTGGCCCCCCCTGGCCTCTCAATAGAGCTCTGCTTCCAAGAAGGAACTCCAGGGAGCATCCGCACATAATTTGCATCTGGATCCATCTCCATACTTTTTCTTTGATATTGGTACCTAATTGTGGCCTTCTATAATGGCTGCTTTGAACTCCTCCAGAGTCTCGAGCTTTGGGGTTATCTTGGTGCTTAAGTACTTTTGTAAGGGCCCCCAGCTTGTAGTAAAAGAGTAGACCAGGCTTTCTTTTAGTTCTAGATCTCCCTAGAGGCTTCCTATCCTCCCACCCCCACCAATTGTCTTTGAATTGGGGGTTAAATTCAGGGTCTCACACATGCTAGGCAAGCCTTCTACCAGGTCCTTTTTATTCTGTTTATGTATTTAATTTTGAACCCAGAGGCACTCTACCTCTGAGACACAATTTAGCCCTTTTTATTCGTTTTATTTTGAAACAGGATCTCACTAAGTTAAACAGAGTCTGGCTAAATTGCTGAGGCTGGCCTGGAACCCTCAAGCTTCCTCTTTCAATCTCCCACATGCTGGGATCACAGGCATGCACCATTGCTATCAGCTGTTTATTTATTTGTTTGATTTAAGGTACTGGGGATGGAACCCAGGGAGATTCTACCTCCGAGCTACACCCCCAGCCCTACTGAGGGAAGAGAGACACAGATTCACCAAGACTTTCTAGAAATATTAATCTAATCAGAAGAATAGAGATTTCAGTTGGTGAAATCGAATTTTCATGAAAAAAATTAGAAACTTCAATGACATTGGAGCTTAGACCTAGTGTGCTAGAATCATGAACTAATGCTAGAAGAAAGGCTAGCTGGGCACTTGGTGAAGTGCCGGATAAAGGGTCCTGGTACATGACAGAGAGGGTCACAAGTGAGGCTATTAGTATCCTTTAAATAATGGAAAGCTTTCTCTTAAAATAAACAACCTAGCTGAGCATGGTGGCTCATGCTTGTAATCCCAGCATTTGGGAGGCTGAGACAGGAGGATCGCGGTTCGCGGATCATCAGCTCACTTAGTGAGGTCCTTTGCAATTCAGTGGGACTCTGTTTCAAAATAAAGAATAAAAAAATATAGGGCTGAGGGTATACCTTGGAGGTAGAATGCTCCTGGGTTCCATCCCCAGTATTGAAAAGAAAAAAAAGAAAGAAAAAGAAAAGAAGTAAAGCAACCTATTATAGTATAAATTATGAGAACAACCCCACCTATTCTCCTGAAATAGCTTCTTATTAGGGGAATTGAGTGGGATTATTTTGTACTGAGGATTGAACCCAGGGGGCATTCTACCTCTGAGCTACACTCCTAGTTATTTTTATTTTTTAATATAATTTTTGGTGGTGAAATGGGGGTTTCTTCTGAGCCTCCAATATTAAATGGGGGGATTCTTGAGAAGAAACCTGGCGTTTCATCAAAGATAAAACAGAGTTTCTTGAAAAGAAACTCGGCGTTTCCTTGCCGGATTCTTGTCTGCGGCGAGCAAAGAATGACACCCGCAGACCACAGGAAGGGGAGTAAAAAGGTTTATTGGAAGCAGCAGGGAATAGGGAAAAGTGGCTGAATACCCTAAAGGGGCTGTCGGAACTCTGGAGTCCAGCAGCTGCCTTCAGGACAATATTTGAGAGTAGCCCAAGCCAAATGCCTTCAGTTGCAAACTGCTTCCTCCCAGAGTCACCCCCAGGGGCCTTGGTCAGCCTTGATGTCCAGCAGAGGCCTTCAGGTCACTACCCAAGTGTAGCCCGAGCAGCATAGCCGTCAGTTGCACTCCACCTTCTCTCAAGGCTAACATGACCTGCGAGAGAGAGAGAAAAGCTCCCCAAAGGGGAAGGGTTCCCCAAGAGGGGAAAAACCGTCTTGGTGACTGTGCTAGGGGTTTATATATGTCTCCATGTCCTCTGTTGGTTGTGGTGAGTTCGGGATTCTGGGAATTCTGGGAAGCAGCTCTCAGAATTTGCATAGGGTATTTGCATGTCCTTTGAAGAGTCTCCTTTCAGTAGGAGTGTCAAACTTGCTCCAGTGATGTCTCCTGGGTTTGTTCATTAGTAAACAGATGGTTTTGTGAGGCTTTGGTCCTTCTTATCTCTGAACCTTGGAAGAGCTGATATTCGTAGCCCCTCAGGAAATTAAGTTTTTTTCTACCGAGGCCTCTTCCCTATCAGCCTATTTCCTTTCTATCTCCTCAGTGGTACTGGAGGTGGAACCCATGGACTTTTCTATCTCCTGTCTATACTCTCAGTCCTATTTTTTTTTACTTTATTCGGAAACAGGGTCTCACTAAGTTGCTGAGAGCCTCACTCAGTAGCTGAGGCTGGCTTTGAACCTGTGTGATCCTCCTGTCTCAGCCTCCCAAGCGCTGGGATTATAAGCATGTGTCACCACGCTCAGCATCATTTTTACTCAAAGAATTTTTGAAACAGGGTCAGCGGGGTGTGGTGTATAATCCCAGCGCTTGGGAGGCTGAGACAGGAGGAGTGCACAGGTTCAAAGCCAGCCTCAGCTACTGAGTGAGGCTCTCAGCAACTTAGTGAGACCCTGTTTCCAAATAAAATATAAAATAGGTCTGAGGGTATAGCTCAGAGGTAGAAAAGCCCCTGGGTTCCACCCCCAGCACCATACACACACACACACACACACATGCATGCCCACAGTTTTATTTTTTTGGTGGTACTGGGGATGGAACCCAGGGGCCTTCTACCTCCGGGCTATACTCCCAGACCTATTTTATTTGGAAACAGGGTCTCTTAAGCCAGCTAAGGCTGGCTTCGAACCTGTGCGATCCTCCTGTCCCAGCCTCCCAAGTGTGGGAATTACAAGCGTGCGCCACCACGCCCAGCTTACACACACAGTTTTTTTTTTTTTTTTTTGGTGGTACTGGGGGTGGAACCCCGAGGCTTTCTACCTCCAGGCTATACTCCCAGACCGTTTTTATATTTTATTTAGAAACAGGGTCTCACTAAGTTGCTGAAAGTCTCACTAAGTAGCTGAGGCTGGCTTCGATCCCATGCGATCCTCCTGTCTCAGCCTCCCAAGCGTGGGGATTACAAGAGTGCGCCACCACGCCCAGCCACACACACAGTTTTGAAAGAGGGTCTTGCTAGGTTGTTGAGGGTCTAAGTTGATGAGGCTGGCTTAGAACCTTGCAATCCTTCAGTCTCAGCTTCCCAAGTATTGGGGTTACAGATGTGCACCCCCATGCCTGAGGGTACAATTTTATTCCTTCTTTTCTCCTTTCCCCTGGTATTGGGAATGGGACTAGGCAAATGCTTTACTACTGAGCTACACCCCAATGGCATTTTTTTGTGTGTGGTAATTAGGTGAAACCCAGGGGCTTTTCCTACCTCCAGGCTATACTCCCAGACCTATTTTATATTTTATTTGGAAACAGGGTCTCATTAAGTTGCTGAGAGCCTCACTAAGTAACTGAGGCTGGCTTCGAACCTGCGCAATCTTCCTGTCTCAGCCTCCCAAATGCTAGGATTACAAACGTGTGCCACCATGCTCGGCCCTCCTTTTTATTTATTGTGTGTGTGTATGTTATTGAGAGTTGAACTCAGGCATATCTACCTCTAAGCTATACCTCTCAGCCCAATTTTATTTTATTTTATTTTATTTTATTTTATTTTATTTTATTTTATTTTATTTTATTTTTTATTTTAAAACAGAGTCTCACTAGCCGGGCATGGTGGTGCACGCTTGTAATCCGCACGCTTGTAATCCCCACACTTGGGAGGCAGAGACAGGAGGATTGCTCAGGTTCGAAGCCAGCTGTGTGCGCTGGCCTGTTTCCAAATAAAAATGTAAAAATAGGTCTGGGAGTATAGCCTGGAGGTAGAAGGGCTTCCAGGAACCCCAGTACCACCAAAATAATAATAATAATAATAATAATAATAATAATAATAATAATAATATAGAGTCTCACTATAAGAAGAGAGTCTTACTAAGTTACTGGGGCTGGCCACGAACCTGCAATCCCCCTGTCTCAGCCTCCCAAGTATTAGGATTACAAGCATGAACCACCACGGCTCTTTTTATGTGTGTGTGTGTGTGTGTGTGTGTGTGTGTGTGTGTGCGTGCGTGCGTGCGCGCGCACGCACACACACATATGCAGTACTGAAGATTGAACCAGTGCCCAGCTAAGCTAACCAGCAGGCTAGCCTTGAACTTGGCAATTCTCCTGCATCAACCTCCTAAGTAGCTGAGATTACAAGCATGCGTCCCCGTGCCTGGCTGGACATACTCTTTGAATTTGAACTTAGTTCTTTCATTGTTTTAAAAACTCAAGTTGTATGTTAATTCTTCTTAGAGAAAGTACACAAGAAACCAGCATTTGTTAGCTTTTTCGCTAGTTTTCATCAAGTTTTGGAATTTCAATAATTTGCAACAAGTACAGTGTGTAATATTTTATTGTAAAAGGGTAGCCCCTCCCCACCACCTTGTACAGCTACCAGCTACAAAAAAGGTCAGCTTTGTCAGAAGTCTGTATCAAGCCCGCAGGGTGGCATGTGCCTGGAATCTCAGTGCTTGGGAACCTGAGACAAGAATCACAGGTTTCAAACCAGCTGCAGCAACTTAGTGAGGCCCTGTTTCCAAATAAAAAAATAAAACAGAGCTGGGGGTATAGCTCAGAAGTAGAGCACCCCTGAGTTCAATCCCCAGCAACACACACACACACACACACACACACACACACACACACTAAAAAAAAACAAAGTGCGTATGAAGCCAGGCGTGTTGGTGCAGGACTAGTCCAGTACAAGTTTGATATCAGCCTGGGCAACTTAGCAAGACTCACGTGTCAAAATGAAATAAAAAGGTCTGGGATGTAACTCAGTGGTAGAGCACCCCTGCCTGGGCTCAATCCCCAATCCCATAAATAAAAAAGTCTGTATCAGCCGGGTGTGGTGGAGCACACTTGTAATTCCCGCGCTTGGGAGGCGGAGACAGGAGGATCACGCAGGTTCGAAGCCAGCCGGGCTGGCTTAAGAGACTCTGTTTCCAAATTAAAAAAAGTATAAAAATAGGTCTGGGAGCGTAACCCGGAGGTAGAAGGGTTTCCAGGAACCCCACTGTATCAGTCTGTGACCAATCACAAGAAAGAAAAATTACCAGTAAGGAGGGTTCACTCGCTGGTGCCACCAGAAAAGGGGGAGACAGTATCTACACAGGGGGATTGGCATCACCAGGACTGGCCACTAAGAAAAGAACTCTAAAGGACCTAGGACCCGCAGATATAATGTCCCGTAACACTCTATTAGCCGCCCCACGCCCCTCAGCTGAGATCCAGATCTTGCTGAACGCTTGCAGAGGCTACTGGGTGGCAGACAAGTGGCTGGTTCCACACTGGCGGGACTTGCTGGGAATCCGTACTCTAGAATACGGTGGAAAGCTGTTCACTAGAGATGCTCTGTTACAAAACCACCGGAGGAGGCCGCAGGGGCAACCCCTGGCCACCGAGTGCGGCAGGCTGCTGACCCTGGCAGGAGGGCACTGGAGAAGCTTCATGCATCAGAGGAGACAGGTGCTGGGGAGTCACACAGCCTGCAGGACCCGCGGACACTGCCAGCACCAGGAGTCCACACCAGTTTCTCATGCAGTTCCTCTCCAGCGCCCTCTACTCGTTAAGTACAGTACCAGCGGGTAAGATTTTGAAAGGGCTCAGATTAATTTTCACAAAGCATTAAATAGGGTGAATTTGAATCTGAGAACAATAAATTAATAATCAGCACCAAATTCAACAGATAATTAAAAGCAGAATTTTATTCTGGCAAATCTAGCCTTAATTTCCATGTTTCTAAAGTGTATGTTTGTGGGGGGAAAGGATAATATAAATTTGGAATTCCTTTTTTTTCTTGGTACTGGGGACTGAACCCACGGGAGCGCTACCACTGAGCTACATCCCCAGCCCTTTTTATTTTTAGAATGGGGATCTCACAGCCGGGCATGGTGGCGCACACTTGTAATTCCCGCCCTTGGGAGGTGGAGACAGGAGGATCACGCAGGTTCGAAGCGCAGGTTCAAAGCCAGTCTTGCTGGCTTAAGAGACCCTGTTTCCAAATAAAAAATATAAAAATAGGTCTGGGAGTGTAGCCCGAAGGTAGAAGGGTTTCCAGGAACCCCAGTACCACCAAAAAAAAAAAAGAAAAGAAAAGAAAAGAAAAGAAAGGGAATCTCATGAAGCTGCCCAGTCTAGCCTTGAATTTGTGATCCTCCTGCCTCAGCCTCTCAAATGTTGCTTTTACAAGCTTGCACCACCATGTCTGGCTGTTTTCTTCTTTATTTTGAAACAGGGTCTCTCACTAAGTTGCAGAGGCTGTCCATGAATCACGATCCTCTGGTCTCAGCCTCCCAAGTACTGGGATTACAAGCCTGCATCACCACACCTGGCTTATTTTTATTTTGAAACAGGGTCTCACTAAGTTGACGAAAGTCTCATTCTTCCTGCTCATTCTTCCTGTCTCAGCCTCCCAAGTACTGGGATTACAGGTGTGCACTACCACGCCCGGCTCCATGGCCACTTTTGAAATGGTCCTACCACGAACTCTGTCATCCAGCCTGTTATTCGCTTGTCTGTACCATATTGTACGCCATCTCTCTGAACCTCATTCCAGACTTTTTTTTTTTTTTTTTTTTGTGGTACTGGGGTTCCTGGAAGCCCTTCTATCTCCGGGCTACACTCCCAGACCTATTTTTACATTTTTATTTGGAAACAGGGTCTCCTAAGTCAGTGTGCGCGGCTGGGTTCAAACCTGTGCGATCCTCCTGTCTCTGCCTCCCAAGCGCGGGGATTACAAGTGTGCGCCACCACGCCTGGCTCATTCCAGACTTTCACTTCTTGAAGGCATCCATGATTTTGCTGTTGTTTTGCACAAACTGTGTCTGACCTTTATTGTACCACCACCACCTCTGGAACTCTAAACCTGTTTGTTTGTTTGTTTGTTTGTTTGTTTGTTTGTGTACTGAGACTGAACCCAAGGGCATTCTATCTCCAAGCAATGCCCCCAGCCCTTTCTGTTTTTTATTTTGAAACAGGATCTTGATGAATTGCTGAGGGTCTTACTAAATTGCCCAGGATGGAATAAAATCCGTGAACCTCCTGTCTAAGTGTCTCTAGTACTGGGATTAGGGTGCACCATCATGCCCAGCCTTTGGTCAGAGAACTCTGAAGAGAGTTTTCCTCTCTGAGAAACCACTGGCAAACGAGTGTAAGCCTGGAGAATAAAAGGTGGTAGCCACGCACGCTTGTAATCCCAGCTTTTGAGAGGCTGAGACAGGAGGATCGCAGTTTGCGGACAGCCTCAGATACTTAGGTCCTTTGCAACTCAGTGAGGCTCTGTTTCAAAATAAAGAATAAAAGCCAGGCGTGGTGGTGCACACTTGTAATCCCTGCACTAGGGAGGCTGAGACAGGAGGATATCACAGGTTCAAAGCCAGCCTCAGCTACTTAGTGAGGCTCTCAGCAATTTAGTGAGATCCTGTTTCCAAATAAAATATAAAATAGGTCTGGGAGTAAAGCCCAGAGGTAGAAAGCCCCTGGGTTCCACCCCTAGTACCACCAAAATAAATAAATAAATAAATAAATAAATAAAATAAAAATAAATAAATAAATAATAAAAAGGGCTGGGGGTGTAGTTTGGAGGTAGAATGCCCCTGGGTTCCATCCCCAGTACAACAAACAAACAAACAAACAAACAAACAAACATTTTAAAAAACCTTGTAGACAGTTTAGACCAGGAGGCAAAACGCGTGGCGCTTGGAGCAGAGCAAGAGATCAGCTATTGGACCACCCCGCGCAGCGATGGTGCTCGAGGAGGATGCTGGGAGGAGCTGCGGCAGCTCAGCTCCCTCTTCTGGCAGGCCACCTGCGACACTTGGCCGAGGCTCTGGGGCCCCCCAGTGGGGACGCATTCTGCTGCCACACACAGGTTCGTCACTCCAGAATGTCCAGGAAGGTTGGAATTCGACTTGCAGAGTAGCAGCAGGTGGCTGTGCCCAGGTAGCTGATAATTCACACCCTCAGGCCACTCGCTCAGTCGGCCAGAGTTCTGCTCAGTCCTCAGCCAATTCTGGAGAGGCTGGCCTGAGAGCCCAGTCCCTCCAGGAGTGGGCTGTGCGGTGTCTCTGGGCTGGGGTCTGCTGGCAGGGGCTGCCGTGCCACTCCTAAGCCCCGCTGTGTCCTGGCTCCGTGTGTGTCCTGTGCCCCTTTCACAACTCCTGCTTTCCAGGTGTGCAAGCTGCTTCCTTCCAAGTCTGACCAGATGGCCGGACTGTCGGCCCTGGGCCAGGAATTTGCTCACCATAAGTCACTCTTCTTTATATTTATAGTGATACACACACACACACACACACACACACACACACACACACACACACACACACACACACACACACACACTCACTCACTCACTCACTCACTCACCTTGCAGCCCCTCCTGTTGGGAAAGTGGCTTCTCTCAGTGACATCCCCCAGCGTGGCTAATGGCCATGTTTAGCTGCACCCATGAACTGAGTGGATCCTTGGCTGACCTAAGCCTGGGCTTTCCACTCAGGGAGTCCCTCCGCGAGGCCTGGCCTGAGTTGCTCTGGTGTGTCACAGCAGGTGATGGGGGCACCTGTGCTCCCTGCTCAGGCAGCTGACTTGGACTCTCTGGCCCTACTAGCACTCAGCTCTGATACGCTCTAATTTATGATCACTGCTGGGCATGGGAGGCTTTATGACCAGTTAGGTCCGACAGAACCCAGGTCGTAGCAGCCGGTTCTGGACGCATGGTAAGCTACCGCTTGCCAGTCAGTGGTTCTGTCTCTACCAGGACCCAGGGACTTGCTATGAGCTGTTTCTCAGCATATACAATTGGCTCTCAATATCCACGGGTTCTGTATTCACAGGTTCAATCATGAATTGAAAATATTTGAAAAAAAAAAGTTGTCAGTACTGAGTCTGTACATTTTTTTGCCTTAATATTCCTTAAACAGCTGGCTATGCTGGCACATACCTGTAGTCCTAGTACTAGGGGAGGCTGTGATAGGATCGCAGATTCAAGGCCAGTCTCAGCAATTTAATGAGACCCTGATTCAAAATAAAAAATAGGCTGGGCATGGTGGCGCACGCTTGTAATCCCAGCGCTTGGGAGGTTGAGACAGGAGGATCACACTGGTTAAAGCCAGCCTCAGCTACTTAGTGAGACACTGTTTCCAAATAAATTATAAAATAGGGCTGGGGGTATAGCCCAGAGGTAGAAAAGCCCCTGGATTCCATCCCCAGTACCACACACACACAATATAAATAAAAAATAGGACTGGGGGTATGGCTCAGAGGTATAATGCCCTTGGGTTCTATCTAGTACCATAAAAAAGTGCCTTAAATGATATAGTATAACAACTATTTACATAGATTTATATTAGATATTTTAAGGAGTCTAGAAATTATTTAAAATATATGGAACCTGAGAGTGGTGGTGCACGCCTGTAATCTTAGCTGAGACAGGAAGATCACAGGTTTGAGGCTAGTCTCAGCTACATAGCAAGACCCTGGTTTTTTTTTTTTTTTTTTTTTTTTTTTAGGGTCTGGGGATGGAACCTAGGAGTATAAAACCTCCTCCAAGCCACACTCCCTGCCCTATTTTTTTTTTTTCTTTATTTTGAAACAGGGCCTCACTAAGTAGCTGAGGTTGGCCGCAAACTTGCGATCTTCCTATCTCAACCTTCCAAGTACTGGGCTTACAAGCATGGGCCACCACGCAGCTTAAAGGGGTGACTTTTAATGTTGGAATTGTACCAATAAAGCTAATATTAGAACATATTACTGGGCCAGGCATGGTGGCGCACACTTGTAATCCCAGTACTTGAGAGGGTGAGATAGGAAGATCATGGAGGTTTGAAGCCAGCCTCAGCCTTAGTGAGGCTCTCAGTAACTTAATGGGACTCTGTTTCCAAATAAAATATAAAATAGGTCTGGGATTACAGTACAGCCCAGAGGTAGAAAGCCCCTGGGTTCCATCCCCATATCTCTAGTAATACACACACACACACACACACACACACACACACACATTCATATGGTACCCCCATTAGGTATATGCAATTTTTTGTGTATTGGTTAAAAATAATTTTTGAAAACTGGTTATTAGTGTGGATGGATAGAATTATTTTTGTGTACCTTTGTCATCCTACAGAGCTTTTTTATTCATTCCAAGAGATGGTCAGCTGACTCATTTAGGTTTACCCTAGAGATGGTCAAATTGGCTGAGTTTTTTCCTCCCTTCTAATCCTAGCTTTAATACATTTCTTACCTGTGGGCCCTTCTTGCCCTATTTTATTTTTTGTTTTAAAACAGGGTCTAAGTTGCTGAGGATGGCCTTGAACCTGCAATCCTCCCAAATCCTGGGATTACGGGCGCATGCAACCATGCTTGGCTCTTTTGATGACTTTCATTTGGATTGCATAACCTGAAGTAGGCTTAGTATATTTACTCTTCCTAGGTTTTTGTTTTTCTTGGAGGCTTTTTATGAATAAAATTTCCCCTGAAAATATGTATTTTTATTTATTTATTTTTGTGATACTGGGGGTTCCTGGAAACCCTCCTACCTCCGAGCTACACTCCCAGACCTATTTTATACTTTATTTGGAAACGGGGTCTCTTAAGCCAGCGCGGCTGGCTTTGAACCTGCGCGATCCTCCTGTCTCCGCCTCCCAAGCGCGGGGATTACAAGCATGCGCCACCACGCCCGGCTCCGATATTTAATTTAATCATGTGAGTTTTCTTCCTTTAAATCTGTTAAAGCTGATAACAGCATAGCACTGATATATTTTCCTCATTTCTCATATTATTACTCTTTTGGTACTGGGAGTGGAACCCCGGGCCTTCATGCTTCTAGACTATACCACATTTTTTTTTTTTTTTAACTTGGAAACAGGATCTCGCTGAATTGCTGAGTGACTTAAAACGTGTGATCCTCTTATCTCAGCCTTCCAAGTACTAGGATTACAGATGTGCACCACCACACATCTTTAAAAAATAATCTCAGGGGCCAGGGACATAGTTCAGTAGAACGCTTGCTTACCATGCATGAGGCTGGGTATTCTACGGGGCATGTGCACACAGAGGCACACAGTACCCAGGACATATTTCCAACTGCTATCCAGCCTTGTGCTTGGCAGTTGTAGAACTTGGGAACCTGGTCTTTTTCAGGATAGCATCTCTAATAGCTTAATAAACACTTTTATTTCAGAGGACTCCCCATCCCACAAACCTAGATTGTTAATATTCCACACAGTTTATGATCTATATATTAGGTATAATATTTGAATTGTTTCTCAATTTATTATTATTGTGGTTTTGGGAAGTAAACCCAGGAGCATTCTACCTCCAAACTATACCCAGAACCCTATTTTTATTTTTTGAAACAGCGTCTTGATAAGTCTCACTACTTGTTGAGGCTGTCCTTGAACCTGCAATCCTGCCTCAGCCTGGAATTATAGGTGTGTCCACCATGCCAGGTTTTCAATTACTTTTTTTCTTTTTTTGTGGCACTAAGGATCAAGTCCCAGGCTTCGTATGTGCTAGACAAGTGTTCGGCCACCAAGCTACACCTGCAGCCCCTTGTTTTCCAATCATTACCAAACCTATTTACCCAGGGCCTTAGCAACTTGAGGCCCTCACAATTTAGTGAGATTCTGTTTAAAAAAAAAAAAACAATAGGTAGCTGGGCGTGGTGGCGCACGCTTGTAATCCCAGTGCTTGGGACGCTGAGATGGGAGGATCACACAGGTTCAAAGCCAGCATCAGCTACTTAGTGAGGCTCTCAGCACCTTAGTGAGACCCTGTTTCCAAATAAAATATAAAATAGAGGTAGAAAAGCCCCTGGGTTCCACTCCCAGTACCACAAAAAAAGAAGGGGGGGGGAAAGGGCTGGGGGTGTAGTATTGTAAAAAAAAAGTCCACATTTTTCTCATCAACATTTCTGAAGACTTGGGAATGGGAGGTGGAACAGAATGGTGAAGAGGAGTAATACCAGTTAGGACTCAGTGGAATACAGTTGGCCTGTATCTGACATTAAGTTGTCACATAATAAACAGTCACACCCCCTTGGCATCTACAAAATGGGCCATCAGGGGCCCCAGGGACGTAGCTCTGTGGTTTACAGCATTTGCCTGCTTGCCTAGATGTGCAAGGCCCTGGGTTCTATCCCTAGCACTGCTAAAAAGTTATTGGGAGAATGAAATGCTAAAATGCTGTGAATAGCATATCAATACAGAAATTAATAAATGGCAAGTATTTTAATGTAAATGCACTTGTGAAAGAATATACAATGTAAACACATTAAAATCTCTAAAGCCATGTAAAACCCGAAGGTGTTAAAATTTATTAAATGATGCAATAACAACAGAATTCTTTATTTACAATAGCATTATTTAACATCAAATAAGCAAATAGCATCAGCAAAGCAATATTAACTTGCATAAATGTATTTAAAATTTCTCTGAATATATCTACTTTGCATAAACTGCTCACACTAGAAATACAAACATCAATGCAGGTGAACAAAGTCATGTTCAGAGTCAACTCCATTTTGAAAATAAATCA
The DNA here is from genome assembly GCF_963383645.1 of Muscardinus avellanarius. NCBI lineage: Eukaryota > Metazoa > Chordata > Mammalia > Rodentia > Gliridae > Muscardinus > Muscardinus avellanarius. The sequence goes on along the minus strand of NC_137789.1, from coordinate 67,204,007 downwards.
CAACCTGAAACACTGTAAGCTTTCTCCTGAAGAACCATAGTTAATATATTGCTTAATTTTACCCTTGTATAATCTTTTCATATACACACATCTCAGATGCAACTTTATGAGAAACTGTACAAATAAAACCCACAAACGACAAAGGGGAAAAAATGACAGTTAAATGAAGAAATGTCTCATCATCACTATGCAACAACATAAAGATTAAGTGATGATGCACTTATTCAAAAATTGTACACAATTCACTATACAAATATAATACATCGGACAGCTATGTAGGAATATACAAGACTTAAAAACAGATCTAAGGCATTATGCTAGATTTTAGCATTTTGAGGTTCTTGCACATAGCTTTTACCTGTAGTAAGAAACTTAAAAGATTTTGTTTTAGTCTATAAAGAAACACCAGGGAGAAAAATTCTAATTAAAATCGAAGCCACTACAGTAATTTTCTTTTGTGCAGAGAATGCTTTGCTCTTAGGCAGCATACTACCATACAAACACTAGAAAATTTTAAATTCACACCAACAGTTAATGGCTTAAGTTGCATTTCAAAATTGATTGTGTATCTTTGGGTTCTGCAAGTGGATCTGTGCCGCCCAGTTCATGTGTTAAGCCCATATGAGCTCCATTTTTAAACACAGATGAAAAATCGCATTATACAAACTGCAACAATACCGCTTTCAGTGATTACAGGCCTTAAGAGATACACGGGGGGCGTTTTAATCTTTGAGTCCAACTAATTCATTGTAGGAAAACAGCTCACTTCACTTTTTAAACTTACCACATTACATGAACACTTAAATGGGTTTTACAACCAAGTTAATGTATGTATATTTTTCACATTATGTTTTCACATTTAGTAATAAGTAAAACACTGATTATTTGTTCTATTAAACAAAAACCAAATATTCAGTCTAACAAATTTGTGTATACCATGAGAAATACTGATAATGAAGGGAACTGATTTGGCTTTTGCTTCTATAGTGATCAATATGATCAGAGGATTCCTTCACTTATTTTCTTCTCCTAATTAGATGTAAAACAAAATCCATTACCTGATCTGAACCCTGAGAGAGTTTAGACTCTCTTTTCCTTCACAACAGTACTGTGAGTTACTCTGAACTGCCAGTGTCATGGTCTGCAGGTTTCTCTGTCTTAGGTCGATGTTGAAACGAAGTGGGCGGTTGGATAAACAATAAAAGACACAGATATTTTTGGATGATGTTATAGTGAAAAGGGACTTAAAACTCCAAGCAAACAAATCCAGTTTAAACTCCATATTCTCTTCTGTGCTGTGTGAAGTTAAAGTCACCCTAACTTATACTTTTCTAAAAAGTAACTCAAACTGGTCACACGAAACTGTGCACCTTGTGAGCCGCATTGCTCCCATGAGGACCTGGAATTCTGGGCCACACACGCCCATTTTTATCATCACAGCCGGGCAACCCAATGGTTTGGTGGAGAAAAGTAGAGCCTTCTGAGGGGACATGTGAATTGGTGGCCGCCGGTAAGTGCTGTTCCTTGGCCACCTCCCTGTATTGAGATCCCTCTCAAAGTGGAAAAAGTAGTGAAATGCAAATTTCCAGAAAGTTTCTTTAGTATGGAGCAACACTTTCAGACTGTCCACTTACTACTCATCTTTGGGTTATATCTCTTCCTATAGTTCCATAACCCATACATATAGAAAGAGATATAAATATAAATAGGGGTAGTTTGTACATTTTTCACCCAGCCACAAATAAACAATCAATCAAATTTCAAGGAAAAAAACTTCTCTGTTCCTAAAAAGCCTGGCTAATGAGATATTACAAAATGCTTTGCTTTTTAGACATCAAAAAGATACTGTTCTGAAATTTAGGTAAGAAAGTATGCATGTTAGGAGTTGGGGAGAAATAGCTCAAAAAAGGTCACCAGTTTCTTGGTATTGCAGTTGTCTGAAACCGATGCCAATTAATAAAAGGTTGTCCCCTACCAAAGCGGGTGAGAAAACAACCAGGAAAGTGGCCTGCTTAGTAACATGTAGTCTTCCTAAGGTTCATTAAGAAAGAATATAAACATATAAAAATCAAGAATTGGTTCCTACAGCGGCTGCATATCATATAGATTAGATAAATGATTTATGAGCAGAATCACAAGGTTTAGAAAATAAAAAGTCTTAAGTCTACAAATTAGGTCTAATCAAGGCATTGATATCCTTTACAAAACACCTTTAGGAGACATTGCTATGAAGATATCTAATTTAATACTGAAGTACCTCATTTTTGAGTCAATTCCACAATATGTATACCTCACAAAAATTATACAATTAAAACACTTAAGTTTTCAACTTAAATTATTGCTTGTTTATATATAAATTGGATTTTATGTACCTTACAAAACTTCAGCTTAGTCAGCATTGCTAAAAAAACAAAATAAAAAAAACACATGGCAGAGGTTGAATCTGTCGTGATATCTGCTGTCAATCTCAACACACTAGTTATAGTTATTTCCTCTGGCTTTGGAGGCCAGAGCTGCTGGGAACAGAATTAACATGCTTCCAAAGCAGGTGTCCTTGGCTTGACTAGTGTCAAGTTTTAACTCTGTGCCTCTCCTTGCCAGTAAACTGAGTTTCCTGAAATTCAATAGTTAGCAATTTCTAAGTGGATGGAAAAACATTTCAGGAAATAGAGGGCTTTACCTGGTTTTTGCAGCTTATATTAAAAAACAAGACAACAACAACAACAAAAACAACAAAAACAACAAAAGTAGAGGAAGCAGGGGAGGTCAGAGAGAGGAAGAAGAGTCAGGTCCTGGGCAAAGGGGTAAAATAACTCAAGTTGATCAATCTAAAGGGAACTTATTCTAGAAATGAAAAAGAGTTCTTGAGTCATGATTTAGGGAAATTAGGTGTAACAGAGAGAAAGAGGAACAAATACTTGTTAATATCAACAGCCCTCTCACAGGCTCCTTTTCATCTGTCCAGTAACTGGAAACTTAACAAGGTCTTCTGAGCTTTCTGCAGGTACAGCTGCAAGCTACTGGTCTGCACTTACTCGCATGTCTGGACACACGGCGCTGTCCATGGCATCTGCTGCCACCCGATTGCAGGCTTTAGCTATGACACCTTTAGCTGGATTTGTTTTAAACATTCTTTTCTTTTCCCCAGATGAATTCTTAATCTTTTGTACTAAACTAATTAGGCAAGGAAAACAAAGCAAGAAGCCAGTGTCTGGGACGGAACAGGAACAGAACAAGAGCACGGCTCTCCTTAAGCACATACATCTAAATACATTCAATCTGACATGGGTGTGAGATTTGCCGGTCGACATTTACTTTGCAGGAGAGATCTAAGTTGCACTAAGGTGAATGCAGTGAACAGACTGCACGGCGGGACGCGCTGGGCTGTCCAGAGCAGGGCGGTGCCCCCGGGAGCCAGGGCCCAGGCTGTCTGCTGATGGCGTTCTGGGAGAACTGGCAGGCAGGTCAGTTGGGTCAGAACTAAGAGACGCAGCTCTCCAGACTGGTAACTGTTTTGAGGAGGTGAGCCCGGTCAGCTGGAGAGAGAAGCAGCCAGCTTCCTTCAGGGTCAGCAGTATTTCTGTAGGAAGAAAAAGAAAAGTTGTGAAATGTCTCTCTGAGGTTTTGATGTAATCAATGCAAAGCCCACCACAAAAACATTAAAACACTCAACTTTTTTTTGGGGTGGTGGTGGTGGTACTGGGGATGGAATCCAGGGACCTTCTACCTCTGAGCTACATACCCAGCCATATTTTTCATTCTTCATTTTGAAACATGGCCTCACATAGTAGCTGATGCTGGCAGCAAATCTGCGATCCTCCTGTCTCAGCTTCTCAAGCACTGGGATTACAAGTGTGTGCCACTATACCTGCCCCCCCCCCTCCTTGTAGAATGGAACCCAGGGACTTTTCTACCTCTGGCTACACTCCCAGACCTATTTTATATTTTGTTTGGAAACAGGGTCTCACTAAGTTGCTGAGAGCCTCACTAAGTAGCTGAGATTGGCTTCGAACCTGTGTGATCCTCCTGTCTCAGCCTGCCAAGAACTGAGATTACAAGCGTGCGCCACCACGCCTGGCTTCTTTGTTTTGAAACAGGGTTTTGCTAGGTTATGAAAGTTTTGCTGAATTGTTGAGGCTGGCCTTCAATCTGCTGTGATCCTCCTATCTCAGCCTTGTAAGTACTGAGATTACAAGTGTGTGCCACTATGCCTGGCTGCTCTGCTTTAATAATAACATTCCAGTACAAAATTAGGATTATTTTTTCCTTTTGGTACTGGGTATTGAACCTAGGGCATTCTACTTCTGAGCTATATCCCCAGCCCTTTTTATTTTGAATTTAGAGTCTCACTAAGTTGCTGAGGCTAGCCTGGAAACTGCATTTGTCCTGTCTCAGCCTTCCAATACTGGGTTTGCGGGTGTGTGATGCCATGCTAAGTTACAAAATCAGGGTTCTTAATTCATATGTTAGCACTGGCTCAATTACAATAAGCTCAAAGAAACAATTATTCATACAAAACATTGTATTCCAAGTGAAATTAGAAGATACAACTATCTTTAACCTACTGGTTGATAAATCTATGCCAGTTCTGGTCCATAACATATTCACATTCACTTTACTGCCATATTCAAATGTTCCTTTGCTGTTTCTTACCCGAGATCCATCTCCCTCCTGCTTGATCATATCCATTCCAGGCAGCTGGTTTTGGAAGAGGCTGCCTCCCCTTAGAGCAGGATCATTCACCTGATGGCAGAGACATGGTGGTGGGATATCCCCAAGTGTATGGGAAACGGCCACCCTTTCCCTCCCTGCTTTTTTGTAGGAGTGTAATATTGCAAAAAAGGGAATATATAACACTACCTTCAGGGCTAGAAATGCAGCTCAGTGAATACAATAATTTGTACAGAATCAAATTCAACAGAAATGATAATACTAGAAACATTTCATGCCAAAACCTATTCAACCTTTTTGGTATTACAGGTGTATGCCACTGTGCCTGGCTCAGATATACAAGTTAGTACTATATGCACACAGCCTTCTGAAAGGACAAAGGGCTTTAAATTTTCCAATGTACCACTTTACATTATTTATTAATCATTATAGAATAAAATGCTTAAGTTTTATCACTTAGTAAGTTTTACAAAATTGTGATTACCTAACATAAGATTTTTTTTTTTTTTGGTGATACTTGGGATGGAACCCAGGGGGCATTCTACCTCCAAGCTGTACCCCTGGTCCTATTTTTTATGCTTTATTTTGAAACAGGGTCTCACTGAGTTGCAAAGGACTTCACTAAGTAGCCGAGGCTGTCCTTGAACCGTGATCCTCCTGTCTCAGCCTCCTAAAGGCTGGGATTACAAGCGTGCAGCACCACCACACCCGTCTTAACTAAGAACTGCATAGACTTAATCATCTAGGTATGGGTGGTGCAAACCTGTAATCCCAGGTATTTGGGAGACCAAGGCAGGAGGATTTCAAGTTTGAGGCCAGCCTGGGAAATTTAGCAAGCTCAATCTCAAAATAAAAAATAAAAAGGGCTGGTGATAGCCAAGCGTGGTGGCTCATGCTTGTAATCCCAGAATTTGGGAGGCGGAGACAGGAAGCTCGCGGTTCGAGGACAGCCTTAGCTATTAGTGAGGCCCTTTACAACTCAGTGAGACCCTGTTTCAAAGTAAAAAATAAAAAATAGGGCTGAGGGTGTAGCTCGGAGGTAGAATGTCCCTGGGTTCCACCCCCAGTTCTGGGGGAAATAAAAGGGGAGGGGGGCTGGAGATGTAGGGTCAGTATGTGAAGTTCTGAGCTTAATCCTTGGTACTATAACATAAGTAAAAATTTAAAAAAGACCTTACTGAAATCCACAGAGCTGCCAGTAACCTGTTGGTTGTCATTGAAAATTCCCAAGCCTCAAAATTATGGTTCCTTGCCATGGTTTTGCTCTGAATGAACTACTACTGTCTGTCAACTGTAGAATGCTCAGCATTTTGAGCCCTTTAAGAGTAAGATGTTCTGCTAATACCATGTCAAAAGTATTAGCTTATAGCTTCGCCTCTTGATAAGCCAGGTTTTTCTGTGTATGTGTGTGTAGCATGGAGCCCAGGGACATTCTATGTCTGAGCTACACTCCCAGCCCTATTTTTTTATTCTTTATTTTGAAACAGGGTCTAAGTTGCAAAAGGCAACTCAGCTGAGGCTGTCCGAGAACCCAGATCCTCCCGTCTCAGCCTCCCACATATAAGAATTACAAGTGTGCACCAGCAAGCCAGGCTGGATTAGCCAGATTTTTAAATTTCAGAGTAACTACTTACTATCTCAAATGCTTTGAGTCTCTTTGCCACCCCGTGAAGTTTATATGTATGTACGGACAACAGAATCTTTTCAGTGTTATTCAACACAAAATAAATTGAAAAAATTACATTTCCCCCCAAATTATGGTACCTACATTCCAATGACTAAAAGGAGCAGTTTTTGATGCTCTGTGTCAATTTGCCTGTGTAAGTCGCATATTACTTCAAGCTAACTGGGTGCCAGGTAGTTTGGCCCTTGCTCTTCATCTGGTTTTACATTTAGAAAAAAATCAATCTGTAAACAACCCCAAAATAAAGATATGTCAAATGTACATTCTCAGCCGGGCGTGGTGGCGCACGCTTGTAATCCCCGCGCTTGGGAGGCGGAGACAGGAGGATCACGCAGGTTCGAAGCCAGCCGCGCGCGCTGGCTTAAGAAACCCTGTTTCAAAAATATAAAAATAGGTCTGGGAGTGTAGCCTAGAGGTAGAAGGGCTTCCAGGAACCCCAGTACCACAAAAAAAAAGTACATTCTCCACTTCATTTTTAGAGATTCATTTTAGATGCTGTTAAGTTTCCCAAAGGGGGAAAAATGTAAATGATGGGAAGGTTAAGAAATTTTAGCAAAATCCTTCAGCATTCATGGATCTTTTCAAATTTATTTTGTCACTAACAAGTGTTTTTGTTAATCTCACTATCACAGGTAAAACTAAGGTGAAAAAACACCCTTCAAAATAAATGTGGGAGTTGAGGCAGGTGTCAGGTACATGGCAAGCTCCAGTTAATGTACAACTAGACAAAAAGCTACCAGCAGAGGACCCCTGGCTGTTTCTGCTTCATGCTCACCTGCTCAGGACCCATGGAGGACAGCCCTGATGTAGGCACGGAGGTCACTGAGGTCATGCTGATCTGTCCTGTCATCTGGTTCATGTTGCTCATGCCACCCGTATTGGTCGCCATAGATACATTGATGTTCATATTGTTATTGTACATGCTGGTGTTTGCTTGCTGCCCAAAGTGTGGTGGAGACTGTTGTGAAAACATGCTAGAACACAGTGGAAAGATGACAAAATGTCAGTGTCCAATGGCAAAGAGAGGCAGGCAGTTTGGAGTACTTCTTTCTCAGGTACCTACAGGAAGCCAGGCTAGGATGGCCAGCAGATGCTGGGGTGGGTGATGCCTAAAAGAGCAGAGAAGCACTGGACAAAGCTGCAGGGCTTTGCAGATGAAGCTTATTCCTCTCTTTCCCAGCTAAAGCAGAGGGCTTTTTGTTGGCATTTATATGTGTATGGATAAAATATGGCTTCTATGTAGGTCGCTGTCTCCTATAGCAGTTTCTATAATAAATTGGTGGGGTGGTACCTACTTAGAAATGTTACTTTTGCTTTTGTTGGGGGGGAGGGTTACTGGGGATGAAATCAAACACAAGAGCATTCTTTCTCTGAGCCACACCTCCAACCCTTAATTCTTTATTTGGAAAGAGAGTCTCGCTAAGTTGCAGAGGGCCTCACTAAGAAGCTGAGGCTGGATGCAAGCCTGCGATCCTTCTGTCTCAGACTCTCAAATACTGGAATTACAAGCGTGCACCACCATGCCTGGGCTTTTTATTTTATTTTGAAACAGGGTCTTGCTAAGTTGCTGAGGCTGTTCCTGAACCTGTGATCCTCCTGTTTCAGCCTGGAATCTTTTAAAAATGTAAATAGTCAGCACATGATCATATCCAGCATACTTTTACTACAAAAGAAAAGGCCTTTTGTTAAGCTGTTATAAATTTCTGGTGACTTCTGCCCTGGGAATAATTAACTAGTTTACTTAGCAGCTCAGCTGATACTGCTTGCTTGAGCAAATTAGTAAAAAGTTATAGAAAAAGAGATGAGTCTGTAGCAATTTTCTTAGTGGCCATTTATATCAGAAAGATCTGGAAGCATGGTGTTACCTGTTTCCACCCATGCTGCTCTGTGCCCATCCGTTCATGTCTGCAGGGGCCTGATATGCGGGGTTGGCCTGAGACTGCTGCATCATGGGGCTCTGGGTGTGTGCCATTCGGGGTGACATTAGAGGACTCTGAGGAGTTGTAGCCCCAGTAAAGCCTGGATCAGGTTGCTGACTTATTCCTTAAAAACAAAATAGAAACCCAAAAGAGATTGTTAGTTTTATCACAGAAAATGATGACAAAAAAAGAACATTCCAAATTAAGTATGCATAGAAAATTACCTTCCAATATGTGATCATGTGCTGACTATTTACATTTTAAAAAGATTCCAGGCTGAGATAAAATGTATGAAGAAAAAAACTTCATACTTTGATTCCCTATTGAGGGGTCCTAGGTCACACTAATAATTAGGGCCTGAATAATTAGAAAGAACTCTTATTCTTTTTTCAAATCCCTCTCTAAAGCAATAATAGGTCGACTATATATATTTTTTTCTTTGATCTGAGTCAAAATCTTAAAAATTTTCTAAAACTGATTTTAGTTTAATCCATTATGACTGAGTAGTTTAGATTTTCTATGAGATTAAAGTTCAACTATACATCAAAAGAAAACACATGCCGGGCCTGGTGGCGCCCGCTTGCCACCAGGCAAGTGAGGCGTGAGCCACCACGCCTCATTGTGTGCCCTGGTAGGGAGCCAACTGTGAGTCTATGCCAGAAGCTACAAAGAATTCTTTCTAGCACAGCATGGTGGTGCACGCTTGTAATCCCCGCACTTGGAAAGTGAAGACAGGAGGATTGGGCAGGTTAGAAGCCAGACTTGCTGGCTCAAATAAAAAGTATAAAATAGGTCTAGGAGTGTAGCCTGGAGGTAGAAGGGTTTCCAGGAACCCCAGTTTAAAAAAAAAAAAATTGCTGAGGCTGATTGTGAATCTGTGATCCTCCTATCTCAGCCTCCCAAGCACTGGGATTACAAGCATGTACCACTATGCTCAGCTGAAAGAAAGAACTTTTAAGCAGACATTTAAATTATCAAAAAGAAATAAAGGAAAGGAGCTGGGCTTGGTGGCACACACCTGCAATCCCAGTACTTGGCAGGAGGATTGCAGGTTTGAGACCAGCCTTAGAAATGTAGGAAGACTCTCAGCAACCTAGTAAGACCCTGTTTCAAAATAAATAAATAAATAAATAAAGCTGGGCATGGTGGCACATGCTTGTAATCCCAGCATTTGGGAGGGTGAGACCGGAGCATTGCGGTTCGTGGACAGCCTCAGCTACTTAGTGAGGCCCTCTGCAACTCAGTGAGACCCAGTTTCAAAATAATGAATAAAAAACAGGGCAGGGGCTGTAGCTCAGAGGTCGAATGCCCCTAGGTTCCATCCCCAGACGTGCAAAAACAAACAAACAAACAAACAAATAAATAACAAATAAAAAAGGGTTGGGGTGGGTCTTAGGTTGGAGATAAAAATGCCTCTGGGTTCAATCCCTAGTACCCCCACTCATCCTCCCCCAAAAACGAAGAAAATAAGAAAACATCAGGGATGACATTAAGTATATTTTTGCCTAAGGCCTGTAAAATATTCATATTTAACTAATATTATAATCAGATGCCAAGCGTGGTGGCGTACACTTGTAATCCCAGCATTTGGGAGGCTGATAGGAGGACTGGGTTTGCAGACAGCTTCAGCTAAAACTCAGTGAGGCCGTTTGCACCTCAGTGAGATCTTGTTTCAAAATAAAGAATAAAAAATAGGGCTGGAGGTATAGCTTGGAGGTAGAATGTCCCTGGGTTCCATTCCCAGTAACCCCCCCCCCACAAATTAGATGGAAAAATTTAAGAAATTACAAAAAAAAAGCTGCACATTATCTTCATTTCTTTAAAGAAATAGAGGACTTGAATTTAGTCAACACTAGGACTTAATAGTTATTTATAGGCAACTCAGGCAAAGGTAGGTAAAGTCACTTTGCATATTAGTGGTTTTTCTGTGTGCATGTGGTACTGGGGATGGAGCCCAGGGGCATTATACCTCCGAGCTACACCCCCAGCCCTATTTTTTATTCTTTATTTTGAAACAGTGTTTCACTGAATCGCAAAGGGCCTCACTAAGTAGCTGAGGCTGTCCACGAACTGTGATCCTCCTGTCTCAGCCTCCCAAATGCTGGGATTACAAGCACGTGCCACCACACCCCGGCTTCGGTCATTCTTAAGGTAAGACCTGCACTCAGAGATAAGGGAGCCATGCAAAGAGCTGTGACAGAGGAGCTGTGACCCAGGACTGGGGGGTACCGGGGAGAAAGGACTGATGAGAGGTAGTGGGGATGTGAGTCCAGTACCGTAGTTTGGAGGAAATGGGAACTGCTGAGCATTTGCCTGGGGGATCCGAGGATTGCTCATGGCTGCTGGTATACCACTAGGAGCCACCATGCTTGGTGTCATGTTCAACCCTTGTCCTCTCATCATCAAAGTCCGTTGCTGAACTTGCTGTTGCTGATGCATTTGTCTCTGTCGAAGATGCTGGTTTAGGATTTCCCTCTGCCTCTGGGCCAGCATCTGTGCATTAATAGGTGCCTAAAATCGAGGACAATACATGAAAGAAAACATTGGAGGCAGGTTAGATAGGATCATGAATGGCCACTGTCCCATGTGAAATTACTTGGAAGATGAAATTACGTGGAAGGAACTACTGCTGAGAGCTGAACACCTGGTGACTGAGTATGAGAGCTGAGTTTTACTGAAATGATGATTCTGAAGTCAGGTGTGGTGGTGCAGACCTGTAACCCCAGTACCTGGGAGGCTGAGCCAGGAGGATCTAAGGTTCCAGGACAGTTTCAGCAAAAGTGAGACTCTCATCAACCTAGCAAGACCCTATTTCAAAATAAAATAGGGCAGAAGGGTATAGCTCAGAAGGAGAATGCCCCAGGGTTCAAACTCCAGCAACACACACACACACACACACACACACACACACACACACACACACACATAAATAAAATAAAAATGAAAAAAAGAGCTGGTGTGATGGCACACACTTGTAATTCCAGAATCTGGGAAGCTGACACAGAAGGATCATGGTTTGTGAATAGCCTTAGCCTTTCTGGAACTCAGTGAGACCCTGTTTCAAAATAAAGAATAAATAAAAGGGCTGAGATGTAGCTTGGAAGTAGAATGCCCCTGGGTTCCATCCCAGTCAAAAAACAACCAACCAACCAACCAAAAAAAAAAAAAAAAAAGATTCTATTACTCTGCTAGACTTAGCAGGGTTAAGTTCAATGTTAATTTCTTTCAAGCAACTTTTTTTTTTTTTTCGGTACAGGGGATGGAACCCAGGGGTATTCTACCTCCAAGCTATACCCCAGCCCCTATTTTTTATTGTTTGTTTTGAAACAGGGTCTCACTGAGTTGCAAAGGGCCTCACTAAGTAGCTGAGGCTGGTCAGGAACCCAGATACTCCTGTTTTAGCCTTCCAAATGCTGGGATTACAAGTGTGCGCCACCATGCCTGGCTCTCAAGTAACTCATTTTAAGAGGACACAGGGAACTAAAGGATCTCAAAAGAAGACAAAAGAACACAGTCCTAGCTGGGTGTGATGGTGCACGCTTGTAATCCTAGTATTTGGGAGGATCACAGGTTTGAAGTCAGCTGCAGCAACTTAATGTGGCTGTCAGCAATTTAGTGGAACCTTGTTCACAAATAAGAAACAAAAAGTGAAATAGGGCTGGGGCAGTAGCTTGGAGCTAGAACGCCCCTGCATTCAGTCCCTAGCAAAAATACACACATGTGTGTGCACACACACACAAATTAAAAAAATAAAAATAGAACACAATCCTTTCTATAAAAGACTGTGACATATAAACTCTGAGGGTGAGCTGGACATGGTAGTGTAAACCTATAATCTAGTACTTGAGGGGGGGCTGAGACAGGAGGACTGCAGGTTCAGAACCAGCCTCAGCAACTTTAGTCGCTGTGGCTCTCATCGACTTTTTTCCTCCCCCCCAAACAAAAAATAGAAAAAACCCAGGGTAAAAGCTTAGCAAAAGGCCTCTTCTTTTGTAATAAAAGTAAGCCGGGTGTGGTAGTGCACACCTGTAACTTCAATACTTGAGAGGCTGAAACAGAAGAATCACAGTTTTGAGGATAGCCTCAAAAATTTAGTGAGACCTGTTTCAAAATAAAAAATAAGGCCAGGCGTGGTGGCACACACTTGTAATCCCAGTACTTGGGAGGTCGAGACAGGAGGATTGCAGGTTGTGGCCAGCCTCAGCTACTTAGTGACTTTCTCTGTAATTTAGTGAGACCCTGTCTCAAAATGAAGAATAAAAAATAGGTCTGGGGGGGGGGTAACTTGGAGGTAGAATGCCCCTGGGTGGTTCAATCCTCAGTTCTGAAACAAAAATCAAAAAACAAAAAACGAACTCTGAGGATAGCAGGCTTGATTATCTTGCAATGCAAGGACATTTAAATCTAAAAAGAAATCAAATCATTGTTCCAAACAGTGACATGGAGCACTTCAGAAAGGATGAACAAGGAAGGAAGGAAGAATAAGGAGAAAGGTGAGAGGGACAGAGGAGGCGGGGAGGACACTGGTACCTGCTATCAGAGTTCTAAGGCCACGCATGGGTCCTAAGAGCCATAGACAACCCTCGTGATTTGTGACTTCTGTATGTGTGAAGTCGCTTACTCGCTAAAATTTATTTGTAACTCTAAATCAATGCATGGCATTGTCATGTTCACTCATATGTACGGGTACAGTGGCAGAACATTTCAGATATCCAACATGCACCTCTCCAGATGGGCTGAACAAGGGGCGCTCTGCCTGGTTTCAGCTCTCCTACTGTGAACAAGGGTCCTTTGTGGCCCACCTGGTTCCCTTTCATATTGTGCTTTTCAGGGGTGAGTTTACTATTTTTTAAATTATTTATTTTTTTGTGGAAGTAGGGATTGACCCTGGAGCATTCTACCTTCAAGCTACACCCTCAGCCCCATCTTTTATTCTGAAACAAGGTCTTGTTAGGTTGATGAGTCTCATTACTTGCTGAAGCTGTCCCTAAACCTGTGATTCTCCTGTCTTTGCCTCCCAAGTGCTGGGATTACAGGCCCGCACCACCACACCCAGCTGATTTTCACTCTTATAATGCCCTGAGTGTGTAGTGTTGAAGTGCTGCCTAATGTTTGTAATGTAAACAGCTGTAAGATATGCAGGTAAAATATAAGTATTAGTGAAGTTGCGTTCAGGCCCGAGTTACAGTCTACTTGCCTATGAGTTCAAAGGCTGGTGGGGAGGGAAGCACACACAGGCTCATGGTCCTTAAACATAAACATACTTAACACAAGGTTAAGGTACTGATTGGTTGGTGAGTATTGTGGTCAGAGGCTTTCAGGGACCCAGTCCTATACTCTCTTTCCAGTAGCAGTGCCCTCAACTCAGCGTTTGAGACAACTTGATATTGGATAACTCCTAAGAATAACAACATCAACTGCACTGGCACTAAAGATGGACGTGTTTAGGAGGGACCTGAAACAGTGGCAAACTAAACAGAGCGTGGGGATGTGTGGAGCCAACCAGCACACTGATCTGGGCGACCTGATTCCAGGCATAGGGAGAAGGCTAGTGAAGCTGAGGGCTAGTCTGCTCCGCTCCCTTACCTGAGTTGGTACTCCAGGCCTCAGCGTCAAGTTCACATTTGAAACATTGCTGATCTGATTCATAAGAGGCTGGCGATTCTAAATACATACACATAGGAATCAATACATTTTAAAAACACTATATTTTACTTCAAATCACCTTTCCCGGGGAACAGCCCTTCCTCACCCAGGACCCTGCATGCTGTGGAATCACATTAGCCCTCCCAGTCCTCCTGGATGCCCGCCTGCCCGCCCACCACTCTAAGGAGCTTACCTGCTGTGCTTGGAGACGGTGCTGAAGCTGAAGTCTCAGCTGATTTGGCTGGTTCTGTACTAGGCCCGTGGGCCTAAGGCCTGGCCTGGGTTGCATACGAAGTGTGGCATAGCTGGGCCGCTGTCCCATGTGAAAGCTGGGATCTTGCATGGGAGTGTAGCTACCCTGGGCCATCTGTGCCTGAGACGCGTACTGCTGTGGGAAAACAGGGGCCTTCTGCTCCAGCAGGAGGTTGGACTCTTGACTCGAGAACTGTTCTGGGTCCACTGCTTGGCTCTGAAGAAAAAGCCCCAAATGACAAACAAATTATCTTTTAAAAACAGCACAGTAGATAAAAGGCTGTTTTCTCTCTCTTATGCTTTACAAAGGTACCTTTAGCTTGACCCCACTTTTCTTTCAAGAACATGACTTTGTTAAACAAGTCTGTGGATGGGAGGAAAGAAATGGGCTATGCCTGCTCACCCTGGACAGAGCCTGGGCTGGACTTCAGGGTGCAAGTGTTACCTACAAATGTTAGTTTCTTTTGCTTGATCATTCACATCTGTATAGGTAACTTTGTATTTTTCTAGTACTAGAGACTGAACCCAGGGGCATTCTAAGTCCCAAGTTGAGAAGGCTGGTCTTGAACCCGTGGTCCTCCTGTTTCAACCTCCCAAGTACTGGGATTATATTTAGGTGTGTATCACCACACTGGGCTTCTTTTCTCGACTTCTAGATGGTATATAGGAGGCAGAGACCACAGGGCTGTAAAATCACAATTACTCATGCTTTCTTTCTTTTTTTTTGGTGGGTCTGGGGATGGAACCCAGGGGCATTTGACCTCCGAGCTACATCCTCTGCCCTATTTTTTATTCTTTATTTTGAAACCAGGTCTCACTGAGTTGCAGAGGGCCTCACTAAGTAGCTGAGGCTGTCCGCGAACCGCGATCCTCAGGTCTCAGCCTCCCGAATGCTGGGATTACAAGCGTGCGCCACCACGCCCGGCTTACTCATGCTTTCTTTAGCCTAGAATTGTCCTAGGCCTTCTTCCTTCAAACAGTCCACCCACTGTAGTCCAGGTGCCACCCGAACTCCTGGGTTAGATCAGCACTGCCCTGTGGTCAGCCTATGTGAGCTATAAGATTGTTGTCCTCTCCATAATTTTAAATGTGTGGATGGTCTCAGCAGGGGGCCATTCATTGTTGAACTGTCTCACAACTTTAAATATTTGCTTGAACTCAGGGGGCATTCTACCTCTGAACCACACACCCAGCCCAATTTTATTCTTTATTTTGAAATAGGATCTAAATTGCAGAGAGCCTCACAAATTGCTGGGGCTGGCTTTGAACCTGTGATCCTCCTGTCTCAGCCTCCCAAGTACTGGGATTATGAACGTGCCCAGCTCCAGCTTGCCCATCTTTAACAGACAGAAAATCTACCTAAGTAATTTCCATTTTTATTTTCATTTTTTTTTGGCAGTACTGGAGATTTAATCCAGAGGCATTCTACCTCTGAGCTATACCCCAGTCCCATTTTATTTTTATTTTGAAACAGGGTCTCTCTGGGTTGATGAGCGTCTCACCAGTTGCTGAGGCTGTCCTCAGACCTGTGATCCTCCTGTCTCAGCCTCCCCAGTACTGGGATTACAGGTGTATGCCACCATGCCCAGCTGTAATTTTCATTTTTAAAGAAAAGGAAATTTTTCTTTAAAACATGGCTGGGTTTGCTGTAATCCCAGGAATCCCAGTATTTAAGAGGATGAGACAGGAGGATTACAAGTTTGAGAACAGCCTCAGTGATTAGTGAGACTGTCAAGCACTACCACTGAGCTAGCCTCAAGGATTCCATTTTTAAGTGCCATACAGAATGCTGAGTTTTAGCTAAAACTAAAGGCAAAGCCAACCATCCACAGGAAGTTTCTAACCTCCATTTTCCTCTCTTGATTGACTTCAGATTGGGTCACACATAGCTACAAGTCATTTTTTCCCATTCTAATGTTCTCGATATGAATCGCCAAGTCTGAACTCCCACTTATTTCTGCTAAACTATCAGAATTATGACAAGACTATTTCTAATGCTTCAGAG
The DNA here is from genome assembly GCF_963383645.1 of Muscardinus avellanarius. NCBI lineage: Eukaryota > Metazoa > Chordata > Mammalia > Rodentia > Gliridae > Muscardinus > Muscardinus avellanarius. Next base: position 67,187,830 of record NC_137789.1, on the reverse strand, counting down.
AAATTTCCATGACTCTGCATCACCTTCCTCACAGACCCCAGGACAGAGAAGAGACTCAAGAAATAGACTGGGTCTCACACAGTACTTCTTAGCAATAGGAAATCTAAATGAGCTGGGTGTGGCGGTACATGCCTATCATCCCAGTACTCGGGAGGCTGAGCTAAAAGGATCCCAGGTTTGAGGAAAGCCTTGGCACCACAGTGAGACTCTAAGCAACCGAGCAAGACCCTGATTCAAAACAAAAAACAGAAATGGCTAGGGTGTGGCTCAGAGTGGTAGGATGCCCTTGGGTTTAATCCCCAGTACCACAAAAAAAACTAAAAAGAAAGATGATTCACGCTAAGAGGAAGACAGAGACAAGAGTATAGTAGGCTTTCTAGGTCACTCTTCCTACAGCACACCAGGAAGCACTGCCTCATGCACTCTTCCGTGAGGTCAGTAGGTAGTTCCTATGTCACTGTTATCAAGTACTGGTACAGCAGAGAACTACTTGCTGCAGCCCCCTAAAATGATTTCTACTAACCCATGTGCAAAGCATTCCTTCACCACCATGGCTTCATACCCTTGCCTCCAGGTGAGAGTAAAAGGTAATGCTGATCTTACACTGGAATTGAAGGGTCTAGGTCACTGGGCAGCAACGTCCCTCAGGGTTTCTCTGTTCTTGTATATCCTCCCCTGTCAGCACATGTGACAGCAGGGGAGCTGGGCTTGAGTTTTTGCCATTCTGCTCAATAACCCAAATCATATGGAAAGCTCACTCTCAGTTTCCTTCTTCTTGGGCAAACACTTAAGAGTAACGGGAAGGGGGAAGACAAGGACGAGAAAGAGAGAAAGACAGGGAGGGAGGGAGGGAGAAAGGGAGGGAGAGGGAAGAGAGGGAAGGAAGGAAGGAGGGGGGGAGAGAGAGAGAGAAAGAGAGAAAGGGAAAGGGAAAGGGAAAAGGCCAGCTTCTTAGGTAAATAGCATTCTACAAAGCAGATTGCCTATAAGAAAGGAAACAGCCCCTTTGTGCTCAGGAGAGCATGCTCCCAAACTGCCTCCTGTGCCTACCTGGCTGACCAGCTCAGGTATCCCCAAAGCTCTATCGATCTCTTCAAGGCCATCGAAGTTCCGCAACGCCAGATAGAGCTGGTCCAGGAGAGCTCCCTCATCACTCGGAGACTCGGCTGCAGGATGCGGACACAGCAAGTCATCAGGAGAGCTGCCAAATGGCTGCCTGCAAAGACACAAACCTCACTCAGGCTGACTCTCAGGGTTTCAGGAATAAACCCTGGAACCCACCCAACGGAACAAAATGACAATCTAAAATAAAAGATGCAGCTGGGCGTGGTGCTGCACGTTTGTAATCCCAGTACTTGGGAGGCTGAGACAGGAGGATCATGCAGGTTCAAGGCCAGCCTCAGCAGCTTAGTGAGGCTATCAGTAACTTAATGAGACCCTGTTTCCAAATAAAATAAAAAATAGGTCGGAGAGAGTATAGCCTGGAGGCAGAAAGCCCCTGGGTTCCATCCCCAGTACCACAAAATAAAAATTAAAAAAAAAAGCACTTTTTCCCCCCCAGGTCTGGGGATGGAACCCAGCCAGAGGCATTTGACCTCTGAGCACCCCTACCCAATTTTTTATTCTTTATTTCGAAACAGGGTCTTGCTGAGCTGTGGAGGCTGTCCGCGAACCTCGATCCCCCAGTCTCAGCCTCCCAAATGCTGGGATTACAAGAGTGCGCCACCACACCTGGCCTAAAAGATGCACTTTTAAAAAAATATCCTGTATTTAGTAACTATCACAGATCAGGCACAAACCCAGGCTCTGAGGTCTAACTTTTGTCTCTCCCCCTCCCCCAAAGCTGGCAATGCCAGGCTTAGCTGAAGGCAGCACTGTCAAGCTGGGACTCCAACATGGCTCTGTGGGAGTCTAGGCTCACCTGCTCCCCCTCAACCTATCTGCGCTGCCTCCTCAAGCACACGTTGGTTCACTTTACATTGAAGAATGAGAATTACACACACACACACACACACACACACACACACACACACACACACATAGGGGGGCATATTCATGGCTTAGCTTTGATACATTATAGTACTAAGTCCCTTTTCACCCTAAGACTGAGAAAAAAAGGAGAGTAGAGACTAAGAACTCCTCTCCCAAAGTGCTTCACTGAGCACCTATTCTTTATCTAGCACACAGTCCATGGTACTAGAGTTATAAAGGGAATTCTTCCCAATTCAAAGACATCTTCATTTGGTCTTGAAAGATGGGCACTGATTGGTTATAATGATCAGGGGCCAGGGTAAGTGTCACAGGCAGATTTCTCAGCTCTCCCAGGAAAATATGTAAATCCTTGGGATGGGTGGTGACTGTGGTGGCAGAATTCAGGAACATACCTTTGTAACAACGAACCTTTCCAAAGGTCATAGCTATGATTTCCCCGTAAGCCACAATTACTCTGGGCAACTCATTTTTCTCCAGAGAAAGAGCTGGCACACAGACTACCAGAAGGCCAAGGCTTACAGTTCGTCCTCCCCCTTCCTTCTCAATCTAAGAATCTCTCACTCTCTGGGATCCACATAGCTCTTCATGGTCACCCCTGCCTGTGCCTCTCTTCTCTCAGGCTCAAGGCCACTCCATGTGCTATGCTGAACTGATGCTAGTATTTATGCTAAATAAATCAATTTCAGGTTATGCTAAGGGAGGCAGAAACTTCATCTTCCACACCTGGGTTGACTTATTGCTTATATACAAACAACACAGGTTCAAAAAAGTTTCCAGTTGCCAGGTGTGGTGGTGCACATGCTTGTAATCCCAGTACTTGGAAGGCTGAGATAGGAGAATCAAAGGTTCATGGCCAGCCTCAGCAACTTAGTGAGACCTCATTTCCAAATAAATAATAAAATAGGGCTGGGGTATAGCTTGGCAGTAGAATGCTCCTGGGTTCAAACCAACCCCAGCAACACACACACACCAAAAACAACTAGCAGAAAATAGATCCATTATCAATAGAAGCCCCCCCATATATACATATGAGAGGGCTCCCTACACACACACACACACACACACACACACACACACACACACACACCAGCAGAAGATAAATTCATCATCAATAGAAGCCCCCCCATATATACATGAGAGAGAGAGGAAGCTCCCTACACACACATACACGGGCTGGGAATTGAAGGCGGGGTCCCTCACACACACACACAACAAAACCAAAAAAAAAATTAGTAGAAGATAGATGTATCATCAATAGAACCCTCTCTATATATACACATGTATATGAGAGAGGAAGGGGGTCTCTACACACACACACACATGGCTGGGGTTGAAGGCTGGGCCCCTCTCTCATGTGCTATGCTTGTACCACTACGTTACACTCCCAGCCGAAACCCCTACCTGTGTGTATGTGTGGTACTAGGGGCTGAAGCCAGGGGTTGTACCCTACCTTTGAGCTATACTCCAACCTTTTTTTATTTTGAAACAGGGTCTTGCTAAGTTACCGTGCTCTGGCCTTAGGCCTGCTATCCTCTTGTCTTAAGTCCCAAACCCCCATATCTTAAATCCCATCTTTTTACTGGTGGACTAGCAGATCATTAAGGATGAGACCTAGAAGGGGAATAAAGTAAAACCATGAGCTCTTGTTTGAGAGATGATCATATCATTACCTTTCTTCACCTTTTACAAGTATTTTCAAAATTTTGGAAAAAAGTATAAGCTACTGAATGAGAAAAAGTCAACCAAAAGAAATCTTACCCACATCCATTTCAAAAAAGAAAATTATACTTAAAAATTTTAAGCTTTATGTGAAAGAAAGTGTTTGTGAAAGACAGCTACTGAATTTTAAGAGAAAATCCCTTTAATAAATTCAAGAGAAATCCTCAAGAAGTCATCTAATAAGTTTTGGCTAAGCCAAGCGTGCTTGGTTGCACACACTTATAATACCAGTATTTGGGAGGCTGAGACAGGAAGATCACAGGTTTGCCTCAGCAACATTAGCAAGACTCTGTTTCAAAATAACTTGGAAGTAGCAAGCCCCTGGGTTCAATCCCCCGTACCAAAAACAAAAACAAAAAGAGAACTCTGGAAATAGATTTCACCTTTAATAAATTTCAGAAACCTTGCTTGAATAATCCCTGAAGGACAAAATATGAGGTCCTCATTGAATTTGAGTCCAGGTCCCAACATAAGAGCCATCAGGCCAACCTTCTCCAGTGGTAATCTTAAAAGTTTAAGTTTCCTATTAAGTTTGCTTCACTGAAAACACTGCCTACATCCTTGAAGCTCCCATAAGCCCTCTTGATAAGGCTCCAGACTGCCTCTGGTCTCTTCTCTCCGTCTCCCCTCCCCTCCCTGGATGAGCAGCACCATCACTTGGGCCTCAATGCCACTCATGAAACGTGTGCTTTGGGCACCCTGATTAAAAAAAAAAAAACAGATCATGAACACAGCACAATTGTGAACTTGGGTTTGCAGGGCACAACTCTCAAGGCAAACAAGGCCAAACTACACTACTTATGAGTTGAAACTTGAACATCACAAGCCACAGATGACAGGTACTCTATATCCCCGAAGCTGGAGCAGTGGCCACAGCCAAGATGTCTCTGCTGGACTGAGCTGGGAAACTTGGAAAAGATCTAAGAGAGTAGTGACCTATCTCTCCCCAAGCAGAACCCAACACAGATCGTCTCTTGAGAAAAATATTCTCAATTCAGACCCCAAGCATTTCACTAAAATCAACTGCAAGCCCCCAATTAAGTGTACCAAAATACTCAGGGAAATAAGCCACCAAGAAAGAATGAGTGCCCACAGTAGGCTTTAGAACCTCGAAAAGGACTGGGTATTGAAATCACTGGATCTGGAAAAGAACCATAAATGCATATGTAAAGGTATACAGATAAAAATCACAAAAATAAGCAAGCAGTAAGAGATTATAAAAACTGACCAGGCAAATAGAACTTTTTAAAAATGAGATAAAAGTCAGGCGTGGTGATGCACACCTGTACTCCCAGTACTTGGGAGGCTGAGATAGGAGGATTGAAGGTTCCAGGACAGTTTCAGCAACTTACTGAGGTCTCAGCAACCTAGTGAGACCTTGTTTCCAAATAAAAAATAAAATCGGGGTGGAGGTGCAGCCTGGAGGTAGAATGCCTCTGGGTTCAATCCCCAGTACCACAAAAAGAGAGAGAGATAAATGGATTAAACAGAATGTAATTATGAATAAACTATCCTGAATGTAATAGAGATAAAAATACATGAATTAAGAAATATAGAATAGAATTTAAAAAAGATCTAAAGCAAAAAAAGAGGTATAACACATGTTTAATTAGAATCCCAGATATAGAGAAAAAGGAGGAAGAGTTATATATAAAGAGAAAATGGCTAAAAATTTCTCAGAACTGATGAAAACATAAATCCACAGATTAATAAAACACAACATATATCAAATATAAAGCAGGATAAATAAGTAAATCCATGTCTAGACAGGCAGTAGTGAAACTATAATGTAGCAAAGAGTATGTCAAAAGCATTTAGAAATGATCACCTACCAAGAAACAGAAATGATAACCTTTCTCGAAACTCTTCCAAGAGCTTAATGAAAAGAATCTGAATTCATTGGAGTTTGTTATTTAAGACCTCCCATGAATCTATCCTATTACTAATCTATTTTTCCAGCCAAACCTTCAGATACTGCTTTTTATCTTTTTATTGTGGTAAAATATACATATCATAAAATGAGACAATTTCCTGTTACGTTAAACATACGGTGTCGCCTCTGTAACCTGTGGGCCTCCACATTGCTGATCTGTCAGCTGTACTAGCCCCGCCATCTCTGCCTCCTGAAACTGTCCTTTTCCCTCGAGACTCTGAAACCTTTCCCAATTACCCCAACTGGATGAGCTCTGGAAACATGGTTGATTTATTTTATGCCATTTATACTACATACTACCTCCTATTACAGCTATCCCCCACACACTATATTTTCCAAATGAATGTTATCTTGTTTCAAGGTATGTCCTAGATCTTACTGATTTTGCATGTCCCTCTCCCTGTCACTCCCTGTCCAGCATTGGATATGGTTCAAGTAAAGGAAAACTGGGCAGGTATCAGATCTCCAGAAGGATAACTTCAAGCACAGGTCTGAAACACCTGCTGAACTCACGAGCTGCTGCTCTCCTGGCTCCTGGGTACTCAGGACTCACCTGTTCTGGCTGGCAAAAGATGCCTGGTCTATAGGCAGGATGCTCTCAGGCCATGGGGCAGTCTGATTAGGAGGAGCTTGTTGTTGGCTGTACTGAGGTCCTCCCATGTTCATCTCTAATTCGGATGGCCCTAAAACAGGAGAAAAAAAAATCCAAAAACCTCTCATCTTGTAATCAAGAATTTATTTTTGCCATGTAATATAAAGTAAAATAGCTGGTTTTTAGAAAATAGAAAAGTAATTATAATTAATAAAAAGATAAAATTCTTATTTGAAATAAGGACAAAAAGATAAGGTTAATCACATTTTAGGGAATGTCTAAAAGAGCAGTTCTAACAAGATCTTTTCTACTTTTATAAAAAGCTTTTGTTTATATGTACTGCAGCGTATCAATATTTACTGAATTGGAAAGTAAAGTATGGAAACAAAAAAAGAATTCATTAAAAAATCACAAAAAATAAATCAACTACATATTAATATAGTCAAGATTTTAAAATGAGAAAAGTATTAAGAAAAAAATCCTTTTACTGGCATCACTACATTTCTGCCAGTTACTTTGATCAGAAACTGCCATTGGCTTTGACACTCCTTTGCTGGGACACCACGCCAGGGAACGTCCAGGATGCGCTACTGGACACTTGTGAGAAGATGAGAGTGAGGAAGGCCAACTGTGCCTATGCTACCATGACAATGGTGTTGGCAGACGCCTTGAAGGCACTGGGCTGCTTGACATGCTCTTAGGAAGTGCTGGCAGATTACTGGCACCTAATTTTTGCTAACCACACTTCAGGCAGCTTTCCCAACATAGCGAGGACAGAACAGAGGTGGGCCAGTGGTTCAGGAGGCTTCTTCTCGAAGTCCCTTTATGGGCTTTACAGATAATGGATGATACGAGCTTTTTTATTATACTGCTCTCATTATCTGTAGACCTGTCTTCCATTACAACAATTTTCTGATGAGTACATGGCTTTTTTGAGTTTATTGAAAATCAGAGTTCAGCTGAGACAGGAGGATCATAGAGGTTCGAAGCCAGCCTCAGCTACTTAGTGAGGCTCTCAGCAATTTAGTGAGACCCTGTTTCCAAATAAAGTATAAAAAAGATCTGGGAGTATAGCCTGGAGGTAGAAAAGCTCCTGGGTTCTACCCCCAGTAGCAAAAAAAAAAAAAAAAGAAAGAAAGAAAAAGAAATCAGAGTTCAGCTGTGCCCTTCAGAGAAGATTGAGAATAAAATTTCTGGATATAAGAGATTTCTTAATATGATTTTTATTTTATATAGTACTGGGGATTAATCCTAGGTAATTCTACCTCCAAGCTAAACCTCCAGCCCTATTTCTTCTTTATTTTAACTTTAATTTTTTTGTAGTACTGGGGGTTGAGCCCAAGGACATTTTACTTCTGAGATATACCCCCAGCTCTATTTTTTAATTCTTTATTTTGAAACAGGGTCTCTAAGTTGCAAAGGGCCTCACTAAGTAGCTGAGGCTGGCCCCAAACCTATGATCCTCCTGTCTCAGGCTCTCAAGTCCTGGGATTAGAAACGTGTACCACCACACCTGCCTTAATATTATTTTTAAATTAATTGATATTTTTAAAATTCATCAGTTTAGCTTAGAAATCTGGGTACTTATACTGTATGTATGTCTGGTTTTTTGGGGGTGGTTACTGGGGATGGAACCCAGGGGTATTCTGCCTCTGAGTTATATGCACAGCCCTAATTTATTTTTTATTTTGAAATAGAGTCTAAGTTGCCAAGGCTGGACTTGTGATCCTTCTGTCTTAGCCTCCCAAGTACTAGGAATACAAGCATGCACCACATCTTTGAAACATTTTTGTGCAACTCTCAAATTATACAAAGTTTGGGAACCACTCATTACTTTGATTATATTCAATACAGAAAGACAATTGCCACCTCTCAGAAATAAGCCAAAATGTGCTAAGCAATTAAGAAACTAGGTAAGGAAATTGATGCCATGATTAGGATGAGAATCCTGTTATATTTTCAAAATAATCCTGACATCTTTCTGTGATTAATTTAGGTCTTACTCATTGTGTGCTATCTAAGTATATAAAAGGCATATAAATGTTGACTTATTTGAATTGTGCTTTATATAAAGGTTAATATCTCAATGATTAAGAAAACAATCTCAAACAGGAGTTGTACAATCATTAATTTTCTTAATATAAGAACTTTGAGAATTCACATAGCATACAATTCATGCATTTTGAGCCTATGATTAAATGAGTTTTAGCCGGGCGTGGTGGCGCACGCTTGTAATCCCCGTGCTTGGGAGGCAGAGACAGGAGGATCGCGCAGGTTCGAAGCCAGCCGCGTGCGCTGGCTTAGGAAACCCTGTTTCCAAATAAAAAAATGTAAAAATAGGTCTGGGAGTGTAGCCCAGAGGTAGAAGGGCTTCCAGGAACCCCAGTACCACCAAAACACAAACAAACAAACAAATATTAAAAATAAATGAGTTTTAGTATATTTAGAGGTGTACAGCCATCACTATAATTCTGATGTTTTCATTCTTCCAATAAGAAACTCCTTCCCATTAGGATGCTCTGCCCGCACTTTCAACTCTCCTAGTCAGCTATACTATGCTTTTTATCTCTAGAAGACATGTAATATAAATGTAGAATGTGAACTGTCTCCAAATAGAAGTCTAGTACTCCTCACATTCTGTGTGACAGTCTAGGAGGCCATGCCCCTTCAGCAAGGAACTGGGCTTGATGTAACTGTTTAGGATGGTACTCCAGGAATCCTCATTTTAAGTTCTTGAGAAGATTTTGATGATCATACAGAGTTAGAAACTATGGCTCTTTTTATTTTTTATATTATTATTATTGTCATCATCATCATCATCATCATCATTATTATTTTGGTGGTACTGGGGTTCCTGGAAGCCCTTCTACCTCATGATCATCATCATCATCATCATTATCATCATCATCATCATCATTTTGGTGGTACTAGGGTTCCTGGAAGCCCTTCTACCTCCGGGCTCCACTCCCAGACCTATTTTTACATTTTTATTTGGAAACAGGGTCTCCTAAGCCAGCGCGCGCGGCTGGCTTCGAACCTGCGCGATCCTCCTGTCTCTGCCTCCCAAGCGCGGGGATTACAAGCGTGCGCCACCACGCCCGGCTCCCTAGTTCTAAAATATCGTACATATGTATTTATAGTATGTATTTATTTTAATTCACTTCCCCCCAAAGTTGAACTTGAAAATCTAATGAAAATACAAGATCACAAAGGCAGTTGTTTCTCTTATATAACTGGAAACCATTTGAGAGTTTAGGATTTATATTGAGTTCCAGCAAAATCCCACTACTTTTAGCCTCACATGGGAGATCAGCTGAACTGCAATTCAGGAGCAAGTCTTACAAAAGCATACCCAGCAGACACTCTGTTCTAAGAAAGCATAAGAATGTAAAAGCCAAGAGCCCTGGACCACCTTACCTATATTCATGACCTGAGACGGAAGCATCTGTCTTTGGCCAGGCTGGCTGTTGGGTCTCATGGGGATGTTGGCCGTTGGGTTCCGAATCATACCTCCTTGGATTGGCCGGTTCATGGCACTGGTGGTAGCAGCACAGGTGACTCTCACAGCTGAACTCTGTGGTGCCCACTCCCCAGATGGCATGGTGGGCCGGGAAGTATTACTACCGATCATTCCTGCATGTAAGCCAAAGAAAGCTGAGAGATGCAGTAGCCAAAAACATGTGTAGCATCTAAGATCACCAGATGATCTTATTGTAAAGAGTAAAGACAATCATTTTGTAATCCCGAGTGAATTCTGTTAGCCTGACAGCTGGCAACCTTGCCTAGGGAAGATGTGCATCCCTTGGCTAAGAAATAAGAATTGGCAATTACTGCAAAGTTTTCACAACAGAGACTCGTCCCTCTTCACAGTTCAGAAAAGCTGTTAAGAATGTTCCCATATGCACTTAGAAACAGGTGCTGTGGCGAGTGGATAACCCCAACTTCCTTCCTCAGGAAGTGAATCACATTAGCTGATGTACACGTCAGTGCTTTACTTCCCAAAGGGAGGTGAGGCTCAGAGAAACAAGGTTAAAACTAATAACCAATACTGTGATTATAAATCAAAATCGGAGAACATCCTGTAATTCTTATCATGACTTTCGAATCCCTGAATCCCTTTCAGAGTATTAGAATTTGGTGATACTTCCTTGATTATACAAATCTGGAAAGGGTCAGGAAAGATTTGTAAACACTCCATTTACTATGCGATTTTAACAATTGTTTAACAATATATAATAACAAGAGCGCAACATAAACAAGCAGAACCAAATGTCTGCCTGGACCCTAAGAGGTTAGCAATGAACAAACATTGGCTAAGACTTGATATCTGAGAGGGAGAACCCTCAAGTGATGTCTATGTATTTTGAAATGTTTAATGATGGGTGTGTAAAGGTTTTGCTTCCAAGAACATGGTTTGCTTTTATTTATTTTAATTGTGATTAAACAACTAAAAATTGGATATATTTAACAAATGAAGAGAATGTATATTGTGGGTGTTTCTTCACTTGTGAAACAAGAAATGTCCTGAGCAAGATCAAAGGTGATGGGTAGTTAGATTGAAAAGTTAGAACAATATTAATACATACTTAAAAAACATCTTAAGATAGATTAGAATTATAGAAAGATATTATGGGGAGAAAAGGCATTTTATTTGATCAAACATCTACTAATTCAACAATAGTATGCAGTGATAACTGGGGTAGTCTGTTTCTGGAAACAGAGTGAGGGTATCAACTGGTCCATACAGCCTGGACATTAGTGAGTTCTAGACTATCCAGATTTTAATATAGGAAAATCCTGAAATTGTTATGTAAGAATCCTAGAACAACTCAATGCCTTACTCTGTTGATAAGGAGCCATCATGTGTGTGTGTGTGTGTGTGTGTGTGTGTGTGTGTGTGTGTGTGTGTTGCTGGGAATTGAACCTAGGGGCATTCTACCTCTGAGCTACACCTTCCAGCTCTATTTTATTTTTACTTTGAAACAGGGTCTGGCTAGGTTGATGAGAGTCTCACTATTTGCTGAAGCTGCCCTAGAACCTGTGTTCCTTTTGTCTCAGCCTCCCAAGTGGATGACAGGTGTATACCACCATGTGTGGCAGGAGCCACCCTTAATAAACCATGAGCTCCATTTCTTTAGAATTTTACATAAATTTTTGTTTACTTTAAAAATAAAATAAATATGGCAATGTTTCTAGGAATATATAAATTAGTGAATCAGTCAGTGTGTGCACATATGGTAGGCAACCAATAAATATCTGTTGAATGAATAAACTAGTATAGCAAAGTTCATGCTTCCCATGAATTCCTTACCAAGAACAGAAAGTAAAAAAATAATCTACTTTTCCCTTTAAAGGGAATTCTTACATTCAGTTAACTAACCAAATGGGAATGTATAGGGCTTACAGACTAAAAATAAAACACCCAAATACCCACGATTTTAAGTTCTCTTTATGAAATCTATATCTTTCAATTTGTCTCTAGTACCTTATTGACAGAGGACAAAAGCTATGAATGTGAGTAGGTTTTCATTAGAAGTCAGCCTCTGCCCTACGCATAATGAAAAGAGAAGACTCAGGAGTGGTGGCAGCGTCATCAGTGTTGCTGTGATCATTCCAGACTGAACTGGATAGCAGCATGGGAATACAGTAGCTGCTGTGATGGGGTCTACTACTTCAAAAGTGTGCCTCAGCAACTTGGCAGACACCTGAAATTATAGCAGGTCAGGATCCAAACCAGACTGCAGGCAATTTCCTACATCTTCAGAAGTGGAGCCCTGGATCAGATCTGAAAGTTGTTATTGTTGTTATTATTATTATTCCTATTTTGGCACTAGGGACTGAGCCCAGGGACATTTTACCTCAGAGCAACACCCAAACCCTTTAAAAATTAAAAAAAAAAAATTTAAACACAGTCTCACTAAGTTGCTGCACCTATAATCCTTCTGTCTCAGCCTCTCAAGTACTGGAATTGCAAGCGTGTGCCACTGTGGGCTCAAGTGAACCTCCTGTCTCAGTCTCCTGGGTAACTGGGATTATAGGCATGCATCACTGAGCCTGGATACATTTTTTTTTTTTTACTTATAACTAATACTCTTCTGAATGCAAATTAGATTGCCTAGAGTATAAAAGTCCAGTTGAATTTTAACTTTCATTCTGAAATTCTCTAAATACACATTGTCAATAAGTTATTTTAAGGCTATCAGCATATTATCACTGGAAGCTGGCAATCATCTATTTCACACATACCCTAAAATGTCTGAAACAGTAACTGGGATAAAAGTGAAATAAGTCTAAGCTAGAGGATTAATGATCAGAAAACTCATCAAAGTAACAATCAATAGAATAAAATGTTTAGTTTTACTAGAACCATTTCTAGCGTACCACTAAAATTTGAGGAATTTTCTGACTTTTACGTGTTAGTTTCTAATAAGTTGACTGGAAAAACTCTAATAGTCTGATGTGAATGAATACATCATGAAGTTGAATAACCCACCAGTAAAATAACAGTGCATTTGAGCCCTTACCTGTGCTACTGTTCCCTAAGTTTCCTTGGCTTCCTATCATCCCTTGGTTACCCATCATTCCTGGCTGAGGTATCACTGAGTAGGGACTATTGTTTCTGATTGGTGGGAAAGGTCCAGCACCAGTTGGGCTCTGCAATGTGATGTCAAGTGGTAAATTCTGGTTTGGCAATAACCTGCCCAGTTGCCCTGGTCGTGGGTTATTAAAAGCTAAGGAGAAAACAAATAAAAATTAAAGGTTAATATAGGATAACAGAAAAAATATCAACAGTAGTAGTATTTAGGGAAAATACTGCCCATTAAACAAAAATATGCATGCAGGACCAACTACCTAAATGAATGACATAGACAAACCCAATATGGCACCAAAACGTAGATGTGTTCTAACCAACATGCCTCTAATTTAGCTGATGACCTGACAAATAAATAAGGCAAAACTTTTACCAAATTTTTCTCTCCAATAATTTTTTTTATATTCAACAGTATTTGCTAAGTAAATACTTTTTCATATTATATTATTAAAGTTTTAACACTTCATATGGAAGTTTAAATGTCCTTTCTTTCTTTTTTTTTTTTTTTGGTGGTATTGGGGATAGAACCCAGGGGCATTCCACCACCTCCCAACTACACCCCTAACCCTATTTTTATTCTTTATTTTGAAACAGGGTCTCACTATGTTGCAGAGGTCCTCACTAAGCAGCTGAGACTAGCCATGAACCTATGATCCTCTTGTGACAGCCTCCCAAATCCTGGGATTATAAGCATATGCTGACACATCCAGCTGTATATAATTTCTTAACTAGGCTTTCCTAGGATTGGATTAAAAGTGGATACTCTTACTGGAAATTAAAATCTTTTAGTATAAACAGTGTAACCTAAAGCAATATTAAAGTGTATTTTGTATGCATAGCTTCTTTAAAATATGAACGCAATTAGATTTGAAATGATTTCAATGTTAGTTCAAAAGAATTTGTGACTATCACACAACCTGTAATTTGGTAACAGTGTTATTAATTTTTTTCTTTTTTGGCGGGACTGGGGATGGAATCCAGGGGCATTCTACCTCCAAGTTACACCCCAGCCCTCTTTTTGTATTCTTTATTTTGAAACAAGGTCTCACTAAATTGCAGTGGGTCTCACTAAATAGCTGATGCTAGCTACTAATCTATGATCCTTCCATCTCAGCCTCCAAGTACTGGGATTACATGCATGCATTTGTGCGCCACCATGCCTGGGTTATATTTTTAAAATACTAAGATGTAAATTAAAATTTGTTGAGGCAATTTTTTAGATCATATCAATTAAATAATTTTCTCTAAAGTATACCAAGATAGTCTGAAATAGCAGTTAGAGGAAGATTTTAACAATCCATAGTAGAAATAAGATATTTAGCAAAATTAGGATGGGGAATGGGAATTATGGATGGGGATAATTATGGCTTCCTTCAGCATTAGTTCTCTGGTTACCATCCAATAATCTGCATAGTTATCTGTGGGAGTTATGGGGAAAGGGAAATAATCCCACATGGTCCTTCATTATCTCCGATTAGTGAGCAGAAACAATCTAGTGTTTTTTGCCTACTTCTCAATTCCTTGACTTGGTGATACCCTCTGGTCTGTAATTAGTTCTTTATCCCCCCACCCCAAATGGGAAAGCTGGAGAGATAACAAGCAAAAACATATCTTTCTTTTGCTTTACCCTTTTCAGAATAGTCAGAAATCCTTTGAGAAAAGGTCTAGTAATTAGTGTTGTGTTATTTAGCGAATCCATTCCTGATCTGAGAACAAATGCTAGGCACTGGGACAAACTATTTGAAGAGCAAAAAGGCATTGTGTTCATCACACTGAAGAGTCTCTATCTCGGTAAATTATGACTCTGCCACCAAAAAAAATTTTCTTTGATTCAAAACTATAAGACAACTTCATAAACTATCAAGTTTGTAATCTAAGTGATCATAGTGAATACAGTTTATTCTCAACTTTCAAATTTTTTAAATTAAAGATAAACGTGTATTTTCAAACACAAGAAATTAAACATAAAATACATTTAGAAAACATGATAGTTTCATGTAAAACAGATATTTATATGAGATTCCTAAGAGATAGGGTAGGAGATTTTTGATGTAACCTTTTCATGTACAAGAATTACATATTTTAAGGTTTAAAAAGGTTTCCTAATAGTATATTACTTCTAAAAAGTCACTTAACTCTCTAATCTTCTGTATTTTCAGTATTGTTGTAATTAAAGCACTTAAAGTCTACTTTACAATTTATGTCTGGCTGCAATAGCTGACATGAAGGGAAGTGGAACAATCAGCTGAGGAACTTGATCAATGCAGATCAGTCTCCTTTGCAGGCACTGCTGATTAGATTACCAAGGAGAGAAAGGTGGGGAACCACATTCACTAGGATCCTTTTGAATACAGTTTCTAAAAGACTGGGACAGTAGATGGTGCTATTTGATCATGAAAACCTTGAAATGACTAAGCTGTTTGCATCAAACTATAATAATCTGAGTTTGTGATCAGATGGGAGCTTCTTAGCAAACCCAGGAATATCCCATACTCACTGCTCTGTGAAATTCGCATTGCTGTTTTCTGGGCTCCAACAGATGTAACGGGGCTGTTTTCAGCTGTGAGTTGCATGAGGTCATTGATGATGGCTTGCTTGTCAACTGATCCAGCAGCGGCACCTGGCCTTGTGTCTGGGAAAAGCTGTGGTAATTGACTATTCTGCAAATCATCCAGAATCTCCTCCAAGTTGTCCAGCTCACTGCCAGGCTGCAGTCAACAAACAGAAGAGTTTACTCAGGCCTACTCCAAGAGTGGCACCCAGGCCCATGTGTAATCACAGACTTAACCCATGCAAGGCAACACTGCCAAACACAAGGTGCAGGTACACACAAATATCTGCTGTAATGGGCAGTTGATCGTCTTTTTGAAAAATTAAATTGACAAAGGACAAATAATTTAACCTCCTGATTCTGAATTTCCTAAGCTAGGAAAAGAGAGGATGATGAATTAGAAAGATAGCTCTCTTCTCATGTTGTGATTTTTTGGCAATTTATAAAATCCCCTTCATTTTATGCTAATCATTGAATTAGCCGAGTATGCATATTTCTAATTAATTATGAGTGGGCTATAACTTACAGTCTGAGTCTAGGTTTTGTGGTTAAGTTTTCCTTGGAAATAGTAATAATGACAACAAAAAACTGTTATAAAATGGGATCCAAACTGGCATTAAACCAGCATTTAGCAAATGTTCATTTCCATTGAGGACTTTCTCTCCCCAAGGGCAGGAGAGCACAGGGAACAGATACAAAATAAACTTGAAGCAACCATGAATTATATTGCTTTTTTGATTTGAGTGGTACCTTTTTCCTACTTGTATTTTCAGTTTTGAATGAAAGTGGCTTTCTCGGTCATTCAGCAGCTTATGCGACAAAAGTAGGAACAGGATAAAAACTAGTGGCTCCCAAGCACAGACTTGTAACTTGATGTGACAGAAGCCTCAAAAGTATTTCTTAGAATTCCCTCCCTTTAAATTCAGTTTCAGTTACTAACATTCAAACAATAAGGTAAATATCACCATAACTTTATTTGTACTTTTCTTCTTCCAGGAAACTAAAGTGCTTTAAATAGTTAGTTTTTAAAGTACAACCTCTCTATGTGCCAGTATTTAATATTAGACAATACAATTACATAAGAAACTGGCTGAGTTACATCCTGGGATTATTTTCTAGTGATAAAGGGGTAAGAATGAGTTTCTTGATGTATACGAGGAAAACACGAGTTGGGCAGTTTCCTCAAAGCATGGAATAGACTCTGAACCCTTGACCATGAGGACTACCCCTTTCTTCTACACTGGAAAACCAAGGGAAATGCACATCATGTATCTGATCATGAGCTGTACCTGCAACAGGAAGGCTTGCATGTTTATTTTAGGTACAATTCCTGTCTTCCATGTGGGCACTAACTGGCTAAATTTTCCAAACTTATGGCAAATGTAACACCTAGCTTTTAACTGGATGTATTTCTTAAGTTAGGGAAGAAAGATTGGAGTGACATTTTATTTGATTCTTCTCAGAGACAACTAGCTTAGCAATAAATATGGAGGCCCATTTTTTTTTTTTTTCAGGGAATTCCTAATGTACTGTTAGAGCAATTACTAAACCAATCTGTCACCCATTTTTTTCTTTTCTTTTTTTCTTTGTGGCACTGGGACATTCTACCTCTGAGCTACACCTTCAGTCCTATTTTATTTTTATTTAGGAACAGGGTCTCACTGGGTTTACTGAGTATTTCACTACTTGCTAAGGCTGTCCTTGAACCTGTGATCCTCTTCTGTCTCAGCCTCCCAGGTTTGTGGCCAGGCTCAACTACCTAAGGCCTCCACAGCTTAGTGAGACCTTGTTTCAAGATAAATAAAAAATAGGGCTGGGGGTGTAGGTCAGAAATAGAATGCCCCTGGATTCAACCCCCAGAAACACACACACAAAATTAGCATTCCAAAGTACAGACAAATATACGGACACTTAAAACCTCCTTAGGAAGCCAGGCGTGGTGACACACGCTTGTAATCCCAGCATTCAGGAGGCTGAGACCAGAGGATCGCGGTTCGTGGTCAGCCTCAGCTACTTAGTGAGATCCTGTTTCAAAATAAAGAATAAAAAATAGGGCAGGGGATGTAGCTCGAAGGTCGAATGCCCCTGGGTACCATTCCCAGACCAGGGGGGAAAAAAAAGGCCTGTAGTTAACATATTCACACTATTGGAGCCACAAAGAAACTACACCTTAGCAAACTCAAGTCACCCATGTCATCTCATGACCACTCTGCTGGACATACACTCAATGAGCTGAATGGAGGCAAAACTCACACTGCTTAAATATCATTTAATAACTACTTCTGCCGGGCGTGGTGGCGCACGCTTGTAATCCCCACGCTTGTGAGGCGGAGACAGGAGGATCACGCAGGTTCGAAGCCAGCCATGCTGGCTTAAGAGACCCTGCTTCCAAATAAAAAGTATAAAATAGGTCCGAGAGTATAGCCCGGAGGTAGAAGGGCTTCCAGGAACCCTAGTACCCCCCCACTACTTCTTTTCATTATGCATAATTAAAATTGACTCTGTATTTTAGTTTTTTGGTACTGGAGATTGAACTCAAGAGTATTCTATCTCTGAGCTACCTCCCCAGTCTTTAAATTATTTATTTATTTGTTTATTTATTTATTTATTTATTTTTTCTTGTTGGTACTGGGGACGGAACCCTTCTACCTCCGGGCTATACTCCCAGACCTATTTTATATATATTTTTTTATTTGGAAACACGGTCTCTTAGGCCAGAGAAGCTGGCTTCGAACCTGCGCAATCCTCCTCTCTCTGCCTCCCAAGCGCAGGGATTATAAGCGTGCACCACCACGCCCAGCCTTTATTTTTTTATTTTGAAACAGGGTCTCGCTAGGTTGCTGAGAGTCTTGCTATGTTCCCGAGGCTGGCCTCAAACTGAACCTGTGCTCCTCCTGTCTCAGTCTCCCAAGTATAGATATTATAGATGTGCAACAATGTGCCCTGCAACTTTGTACTTTAAATGTACCTTTAAAGTGACTCCATTGGCAGGGAATGGCAGCGCACGCTTGTAATCCCAGCATTTAGGAGGCTGAGACAGGAGGACATGGTTCTAGAACAGCCTCAGCTACTACTTAGTGTGGCCCTTTGCAAATAAGTGAGACCCGGTTTCCAAATAAAGAATAAAAATAGGGCAGGAGGTATAGCATGAAGGTGGAATGCCCCGGGTTACATCCACAGTACCGGAAAAAATAAAATAAAATAAAATAAAATAAAAGTGACTCCATTGTAAATCTATCTTTGTCATGATTTGCTGAATACGTAAGGCACATTAATCAACGTTTTCCATATAAACATTTACTGCCCTCCAAGGACAGTGCCTGCAATGTAGCTGTGGGAATTCGGTCAACAAGATGAATTCCTTTATTCATATTAACACATAACTTAAATTTTTTTTTTCCAGGATCAACAAAAACTTTTCATAAAAATTCCTCTAACTTCCACTGATTTCTCCGAAAAATGTTTCATAAAAATGTGTGGTAATTGCCAGTGTGGTGGTGCACGCTTGTAATCCCCGAGCTTGGGAGGCGGAGACAGGAGGATGGCGCAGGTTCGAAGCCAGACTTGCTGGCTTAAGAGACCCTGTTTCCAAATAAAATAAAATGTAGCCCGGAGGTAGAAGGGTTTCCAGGAACCCAGTACCCCCCGCCCCACACGTATGGTAATGACCCACACAGTTTTGTCACAGATACAGCTGAGAGATCAGGAAAAGGCTCAATAAACTGTGACATCTGTATCTGTTTGATGAAGCCAAGTCTCCCTTAGGCGGTTCTGCCCGGCTCTTGAAGCTCCCTATGTGATGGTGAGTGGTTGAGCTTTAAGTCCCTATGTGATGGTGAGTGGTTGAGCTTTAAGGTACAAACTGCCTCTTCAGGAAACTTCGCAGATTGCCTTGATGGAAATATCCCAAAGAGGCTCATGTAAAAGATACTAAAAGCAAATATATATCATTTTTCTCAAGGCATATACCTGTATTTCCCCCTACTCCCTGAAACATTAAAGAAAGCTTGTGCATTATAGATTAACAAGTCTGAATCTAGATTCCTACATTTCCTTCTTATTTCCCTTTCTCACACTGTAAACCATTTCAAACAATACAAAAATGTCACAGTTTCAAAGAGTTCTAATGACAAGATTTATGCTTTTTTTCCTTTGTAACCTACTTCTGTGTCTAAATAATGAGCTTAATATAAAAGTATAATATTAGGCACATATTTACATTAAATATATATTTGGGTAATTTAAATAAAATTGTTTCGGATAATTTCTAAACAATAGAAATTGAAATATTTTCTTTCTTTTTTACTTTTTTGTGGTGTTGGTGATTGAACCCAGGGGCATTCTATGTCCGGGCTACACTCCAGCCAAATTTTTTATTCTTTATTTTGAAACAGGATCTCACTAAATTGCGAAACCAGCAACAAACTGGGACCCTCCTGTCTCAGCACCCCAAGTACTGAAATTAGAAGAGTGCACCACCATACCCGGGTAAATTAATTATTTTCTTTGGTCAATTTTTAATTCTTATTTTTGTGATTCTAAGGATCAAACCTTGAGCAGTATGCAGGCTAAACAAGTGCTCAGCTACTGAGCTACATGCCTATTCCTGACTTTGATTTTTAAAAAACATGTCTTAAAATTAAACTGATTCTTGAATTTTGATTGCTGTCACCTTAAAAGGTAACTGAGGGCCAGGGGTGTAATTCAGGAGTAGATAACTTGTACATGAGACCCTGGGTCTGACTACCAGCAGGACAACAACAAAAATTAATCAGTTATCCATCTTAACTCTGATAAGTAACTAAACACATCTGCCTTAAGATGGGTGTGCAAGATTTTCTTAGGGTTATATAGCAAAAGAAACTGGTTCTTTGAAGACTCAACTATACTATTCAGCTTACCATTTGAAAATGCACTATTAAGTCAGCTGTGGTGGCATACACTTGTGATCCTAGAATTTGGGAGGCTGAGATAGGAGAATTGTAGGTTCGAGGCCAGCCTCAGCTACTTAGCGAGGCCCTCTGCAACTTACTGAGACCCTATTTCAAAATAAAGAATAAAAAATAGGGCTAGGGGTGCAGCTTGGATATAAAATGATCCTGAGTTCCATCTCTAGTACCACACACACACAAAAAAAAGAGGAGGAGGAGGAGGAGGAGGAGGAGGAGGAGGAGGAGGAGGAGGAGGAGGAGGAGGAGGAGATGAAGCTCAAAGTATCTATATTCCTTAAACTGGTTAATGACTGGCTAGATGACTATATAGCATTTTTCTCTGTATTCATGTAAGTTCTGGAAGGGGTAAATTTGATAGTTGATTACATGAACTTTCTGATAGAAAGTATCTTCTACATTTTTGTAAGGTTCTTCATCAAAAGTGTTTGTGCTTATCCAGTTTGTTAGGCACACTTTCTTTGCAAGACAAAAAGATAAATGCCTTCCTTTAAAATGCTTTGCCAAGACACTTCAAAGTTTTGCTTAGGCATCCATTGGAATGCTCAAATTAGCCACATCAATTTGAGTAGTTAGTTTCAACTATTTCAGGCAGAAAATGAGTCAGAAAGATTTTTATAAAGTTCTACAAAATGAAGAACAGACTTGATTTCTTTAATTTTTTCTGGTTAAATGATTTTTTAATATGTTAAATCAACTTGTTTTCTGAAGAAAATATAAAGAGCACATGCATTTTAATACTTTAAGTATTATAATAAATTACAATATGTATATAGTGGTACTGGGTATGGAACCCAGGGGCATTCTACCTCGAGCTACACCACCAGCCCTATTTTTTATTCTTTATTTTGAAACAGGGTCTCACTGAGTTGCAAAGGGCCTCACTAAGTAGTAGCTATCCTGTCTCGGCCTCCCAAATACTGGGATTACAAGAGTACGCCACTACGCCCAGATAAAATATCTAAAAAAAGGTATAATTTCACCAATTTGTATTAACACAAAATTGTTCAGAGATAATAATACAATTCTACTACATTTGAAAGGTATTTTTTCTTTTCTTTTCTTTTCTTTTTTTTTTTTGGTACTGGGGATTGGACCCAGAGGCACAGCCTCTGCCCGCTTTTATTTTTTATTTAGAAACAGGGTATCAAAGTTGCCAAAGCTGGCTTTGAACCTGTAATCCTCCTGTCTCTGCCTCCCAAATACTGAGATTACAAGCTTGCACCACCAGGCCTAGTTGGAGAGGTATTTTCAAGATGATATCATTTTAAAATATGGTTTGTCTTTCTTATGGAGTCAAATACTCAAAAGGAATTCTTTTCAGACTGTTTCCAACATCATAAGTGTCTTAGTAGCATTAGAAAGGATATAAGATGATCATTTTGTTAGTTATGAACCCAGCCAGATCCATTGTATGAATAAGCATATGACTTACGTTAATAAACATACTAGAAATTTTTGTCACTGTTTCCTGTTGGTTAAAAAAATGCTATAGAAACATATCTTGTTTAAATACTCTACCCAGTAAAAAATGCTATTTTAAGTAAAATAGCACCTTCAAAGTACTTCCTGTCTTTAACAAGTTAGTAACAGGTTAAATATACACTCAGAGCTGGGCATGGCACACGCTCATAATCCCAGTATTTGGGAGGCTAAAACTTGAGGATAACAGGTTTGAAGCCAGCCTCAGCAGCTTAGTGAGGCCCTGTTTCCAAATAAAATATAAAATAGGTCTGGAGGTGTAGCATGGAGATGGAAGGCCCCTGGGTTCCATCCCCCGTAACACACACACACACACACACACACACACACACACACACACTAAATAAATAAATAAATATACACTCAGTTAATGGTGTTTTTTTTTCCCTGAATCAAAATAACAAAAGTTAACTGCAATTCATGTTCATTCTTTTTCTTACTAAGTAACTCATTGTACTTCCTTGAAATAAAATTCTTTGATAAATGTAGCAGGTGATAGGAGATACAATCCATCAACATCTGGGAACAATGAGGGATTAGGAGGTAAAACAATGTTTTTTTCTCGTTTTAACTTTGATCTAAATTTAGGTAATACATACTTCTGGTGGTAACTTTTCAAGTTGTAATATTTTTTATGTTAAATTGCTCTGCAATACAGCATTTTGGGTGCAGTTTTAAGAGCGAATGGGGGAAGACCAGGGATTGGATTTCAGTAAGAAGTATACTTACTGCATATATACATGTCTGTACACTCTGTTCTTCTATCATCCCTAAATACTGTCCTGATTACACCTTAAGCTTTATGTTTCTTAAGTGAGATAGCTTTAACCAGAAAATTGTCTCCAGCAGGGAGTGGTGGCGCACGCTTGTAACCCCAGTACATGGGAGGCTGAGACAGGAGGATCACACAGATTCGAATACAGCCTCAGCTACTTAGTGAGACCTTGTTTCCAGTTAAAATATGAAATATGTCTGGAAGTGTAGCTCAAAAGTAGAAAGCCCCTGGGTTCCATTCCCAGTACCACAAAAAAAAAAAAAAAAAAAAATTTCCCTTCTGTTTATGGAGGGAGGGGCCAGCTGGCCAAGTTAGACACTACGCTAAGGTGAACTTCAGGAAGGCACATCTTGCCTTCTAGCATGAGTCAAGACATCTGAGTGACACTATCTGTGCCCTCCACTCTGAAACGACACTACCTCTGTACAATTTAATCTAGTAACCTCATTAGGTTAAAAACATTTATGGTTGTCAACATGGCTTTATACTTTTTATAAGACATTGCTGTTAACTTTGTGCTGAGACCCTGATTCACTCATCTCATAATTTTACAGCATTAAGGAATAGTTTCTGTATAGAATCTTGCATTAATATCCATGCTTAAGAATTAATCACTAGGGATATTTGCATAATTTGGCTATTTTCCTTGTGAAGTATACAAAGGCTTGAACAAGTCTGTCATTTGGAGTGGTAGCAGCTGTAACGGCATCAAAGTAAAAGAAATAAAGGGGGCCGGGCATGGTGGCTCACGCTTATAATCCCAGCATTCGGGAGGCGGAGACCGGAGGCCTGCGGTTCGCAGACAGCCTCAACTACTTAGCAAGGCCCTTCACAACTCAGTCAGACCCTGTTTCAAAAAATAAAAAAGGGACTAAAAAATAGGGCTGGGAGTGTAGCGAGGAGGTAGAATGCCCCTGGGTTCCATTCCCAGTACTGCAAAAAAAAAAAAAAAAAAAAAAAAAAAAAAAAAGCTAAGGCTTTGGACTGGCTGAAGCCTGACCAGAAGGGCTGCGGCCTCAATGCTTTTGATGGCTGCTCTCAATCCAGCCTGGCCTCTACTGACTTAGCTGTGCTCTCAGACCCAGCAAGGGGTGTGGCCTCTCCTCATCTTTGAAGATGTCTACACATAAAATATCAACTTGCAAACCAAATTTCAATTAAAGCCATTTTAAGTAGGAAAGAACTAGCAACTTCTATACATGGTTTGACTTTTTTTTTTTTTGGTACTGGAGATAGAACCCAGGGGCTTTCTACCTCCAGGCTATACCCCCAGACCTATTTTATATTTTATTTGGAAACACGGTCTCACTCAGTTGCTGACACTGGCTTTGAACCTGTGTGATCCTCCTGTCTCAGGCTCCCAAGTAACTGGGATTACAAGTGCGTGCCACCATGCACGGCAAGGCCTGACATTTGAAGATTAGGAAAAATTGAGGATTATTAATCCCCAATTGGTCAATGCCTCCCCAGAAAACTCCTGATGCCAAAACATATGGCTGCAATAATTCACCTATTTTTTAAAGTAAAGAAAATTATCAATGGCTTACTCTTTCCCCTGTGATGTCATTACTACCTTAGAGTAATACTAAGAATGATTTTGAGGGGAGGGGGCTCAGGAGATGTTAGGAAGGGTACAAAATTTCAGCTAGAATGAAGGAATTTAAGAAATATACATGGTGGCTACAGTCAATAACAAATGTATACTTGAAAACCACTAAGATTTAAAGCATTTACACCATAAAAAAATCAATACATAAGGTAATGCATGCTAACTAGCTTGATTTAGTCATTCCACAATATATGCATATGCTACAATGTATGCAATATCACATATGCCCTTAAGGTAGATGATTTTTGTCAATTAAAAAAAAAAGGAGTGATTTTTTAAAAAAAAAATTGAAAGTCTCAGTAGTTGCCAGAAAGTCTTGCTACATTATTTATTTATTTTTTGGTACTCGGGGTGGAACCCAAGGGCTTTTCTACCTTTGGTCTACATTCCCAGAACTATTTATTTTATATTTTATTTGGAAACAGGGTCTCACTAAATTGCTGAGAGCCTCACTAGGTAGCTGAAGCTGGCTTCAAACCTGTGCGGTCTTCGTGTCTCAGCCTCCCAAGCGCTGGGATTATAAGTGTGCGCCACCACGTCCGGCATAAATCTTGCTACTCTTTTGAGGCTGTTTTTGAACCTGTGATCCCCATCTCAGCTTTCCAGGTCCTGGAGTTACAGGTGTGTACTACCACATCCCCCCCCCCCCCACACACACACACATAGTACTGGGAATAAAACCCAGGGGCACTCTACCTCTGAGCTATACCCCTAGCTCCCCCCTTTTTTTGTGGTACTGAGAGTGGAAGCCAGGGGCTTTTCCACCTCCGGGCTATACTCCCAGACCTACTTTATACTTTATTTGGAAACAGGGTCTCACTAAGTTGCTGAGAGCCTCACTAAGTACCTGAGGCTGGCTTCGAACCTGTGTGATCCTCCTGTCTCAACCTCCCAAATGCTGAAATTATAAGCGTGAGCCACCACGCTTGGCTAGGAGTGATTTTTGAATTATTACCGACAAAGACAACAGATAATGTAACCTATTATTCTAATTTGGAATTTCTTTTTTTTTGTGTGTGTGTGTGGGTAGGGGATGGAACCCAGCGGAATTTAATCTCTGAGCCACACCCCTGTCCTATTTTGTATTTTTTTTTTTTTTTTTGGTGGTACTGGGGTTCCTGGAAGCCCTTCTACCTCCGGGCTACACTCCCAGACCTATTTTTTATACTTTTTTATTTGGAAACAGGGTCTCTTACGCCAGCTGAGGCTGGCTTCGAACCTGCGCGATCCTCCTGTCTCTGCCTCCCAAGTGCGGGGATTACAAGCGTGCGCCACCACGCCCGGCTTGTGTTCTTTATTTTTAAAGAGGGTCTCACTGAGTTGCAGAGGGCCTCACTAAGTACCTGAGGTTGTCTGCGAACTGCGATCTCCATCTCAGCCTCCTAAATGCTGGGATTACAAGTGTGGGCCATCATGCCTGGCTTAATTTGGAGTTTCTATACAATGGCTCAGAGACACTGACACCGGGCAAACCTTTACATTTTCATACTATCCATATCCTCTGACCTTTTTTTTTTTTTTTTACACCAAAAATCTAAGAAATTCTACACTAATCAGAAGTGTTGGCTGAGAAAAAAAAAATAGAAAGAATGATCTTCATTGGGTTTGAAAACCAGCTGAACTCTGGTCTTAAAGAAAGGTAAATAAGACACAATGGAATTGCGTCAGTTCTGAGGAGACTCAGTGAGGAAATGATTATCTTCCACTGGAGGTCAGCAAGCTGCGTAGCTGACCTGTGGCTAAAGCCTGTCTACCCTTGTATTTGAAAGCCAGTGAGCAAGGGACAGATTGAGCTGTGTTTGGAGGGTGCACATACACAAAAGAATATTCCATGCCCTAGGAGAAGTATACTTCAGCATCTGAACATAGTTTTGCTGGTGCACTGCCACACGCCTGCCTTCACCCGGTGTCTGTGGCTGCTCTCCATGACAGTGGCAGAGCAGAATGGTCGTGACAGGGACTACATGGCCTGCAAGGCCTGCCCACCCATGACTCGTAACACTGTCACCCCTTGCAAGGGGAGCTCTCAAAACACAGCTTCAGCCTTTCATAAAGGAGAAAGCTATGTTTATGGAACCACCAAGGCCTCCAAATGCCCCTGTGAAGAAAAATCATTGCCACAGATTAGCATACCTAGGAGAAGGCATTACGAAACTTACCTGGTCACTGGGCTCAAAGCTCATCTCCTCCTTCTCAGTTTTCATAGCTATTAGTTTTGTGTTACTGGCAGGGTCTGTCTTACTGTCCAGTCGCTCAAGTTTGGGGGTAATTTCTGGTAAACCAATATCTTTAGTATCATCTTTATCTAGCAAGTAGCGAAGTAGTGCATTCTCTTTCTTCTTGGGGCTTACTGGCTCTTGTTTAACAGTCACTTCTGACCCTGGAGCTGTGCTGCTGGACTCCTGGCTCAACTCTTTGCCCGTGGCTTCTGCTGTTAACTTGGCCAAGTCCACAGGGGAACTGCTGTCCTGCAAGAGTCTGTGCAAAATCTTATGCTTCTCCTTGAGCGAGGTTCCATGCGTAGACCCAGATCCAGGCAAGCTGCCTGTGGAGTCCTTGTTTGTGTCCGACAAAGAGCTGGGTAAGGGTGAAGGCTCCATCTGGTCAGACTTGGTGGTCAGCAGCTGCAGGAGTTTGGTCTGCCCTTTGCTGTCGTGCAGCCTGTTTTGTCCCTCAGCCCTCTCCCCACTTGTGGCCTGGGGCACGCTGGAATCATTGGTCTCCTTGTGCTCTCCAGGATGGCAGCTGCTCTCTGCTTGTCCAGTTGTACCTTCTGATGGCTCCCCATAAAGCCCAAAGCAGTCTTTGGAGTCCATGCTTCCCATCTTGCTGAGTGGGGGGGGATTCATATTGACTGGGGAGTTTTGTAAATTGCCCATTTTTAGGTCCGGTGAAGCCAACGATGACCCTAATGAGACCCCATGCCCCTCGCTGAGGGCCTGAAGTGCATTGAGGGAACTGTTGGTATAACTATGGCTATTTCCTGTGCTGCTGCAAACTCCCACGGGGGAATGCAAGCTTCCTGCAGGGGAAAACTGACTGGGGGGTATTCGAGGACTGCCGGCCACTCCAGGACTCATGCGGTGCCTTGGTGAGAGCATGGAGGTGGGCTGTCCTGGATTCATGCCAGGGCTGCTTTGTGAGGGACTGTTCATCTTGAGTGCATAGTTACTACCCTGAGGAGTGGTTGCTTGCATGCCTGACACATGATTCATTCCCCCAGAACCACCAAACCTGCCCATGGCCATGCCCATTTGTTCCTTTGGGCCATTTATAGGAAAATTTATATTGCTACTGAGGGCCATGTCTTGACCTGGGTTCCCGCTGCACATGGCCTGGTGGGCAGGGCTGCTAGAGCTAATGGGATTCAGTGTCTTCCCCATGGCTTGTCCAGTCAGATCCGAATTCATCACACAAACATTCTGTTCTCTGTAGAATAAAAAAAGAGAAAGGAATATAAAAGGAAAAATATGTAGCAAGATTTTATTATTTTTGAAAAAAAGACAGCTTCTTTTCTGTATAAAAAAAGACTACATTAAAGAACAGCTAATACTTGGATAGAATCATCTGCAATTATGGACAAGACAGAACATGCATAGTTTGAACTAAGAGGGATGCTTTCCAGGCAACTCATTAAAATGTTTGTGGTTTTATGGAGTGGATACTACCTTACTGAAATTGCAGTTAGTAGATGGAGCATTAGAGGGGTTCCAATGACACAATATTTCTTGTTTGTTTGTGGGATTCTAGGGATTGAACCCAGGGGCATTCTACCTCTGAGCTATACTCCCAGCAATATTTTATTTTTTTGCAGAACTGAGGATTGAACCCAGGGACATTCTACCTTCAAGTTACACACTCAACCCTATTTTTTATTCTTTATTTTGAAACAGGGTCTCTCTAAGGTATTGAGGGCCTAAGTAGCTGAGGCTAGCTGCAAACTTTTGATTCTCCTGTCTCGGCCTCCCAAGTACTGGGATTACAAGCATGTACCACTATGCCTGGTTTATTATTTTAGTTTTTGAAACAAGGTCTCACTAAATTGCAGAGGCTGACTGTGAATCTGCAATCCTCCTGTCTCAGACTCCCAAATGCTGGAAATTTATAGGTGTGCGTCATCATGCCCAGCTATCTTTCCTGTGAGCTACCGAGAACTTACACTGTCTTAAAGAAGTGACCTAAACAAGTATAGATATGTCTTTATTTTCAAGATATTATATTTCCTAACAACAAGCACATCTGTAAGCCTGGAGAGATCTGATATTTATTACTTGACTCGAGACAGCAAAATTCAGGGGAAAAACTTGGCCAGAACTATGAGGAAAAACTCTGTGCTAGAGCCAACAGAGTTTCTAAAACTGCTTGGAAATAGATCACCCTGTCTAACAGATTTCTACCCACTCTCTAATCCCCTGCAAGTCAGAGTGAGAGCCATGAAAACAACATGCGAGAGAACTTTGGAGAGACCTCAATTTGTGACTATCTTCCCCCACTCCTGGACACCTCCAGTCCATTCCCTTAAGGTTTTCTGAGCGAGACGACTTCCCAGGCCTCAGCTTTCCTTTTTAGCCTTGGCAGTCACTTGTGAGTTACCAAACATATTCACAAATCCATACAAAACAGGCCTCACAAACTGTCCAATATCAGTCTTCACTTAGGTGAGTGAAATGTGCCACACTGGTAATCATTTCAAATTGCTTCAGTTTGAGGTCAGATTTAGTAACAGTTACCAAACAGAACAGCTTGATTTTTTAAAATTCCTATATAACAAAGTAAATAACAACTGTAATAAAGTAGGGCTCTTTAATAGAGCAACTTTATGTATCTTCTGATAGTACCTCATAAAGTTTCATATACCACACACATAAATATTTATGGAATTGAAATTTAATCATTTTCCTAAATGTGTGCTCTCAGACAATATAGTTTATGACATTTAGTTTAAAATCAACATTCAAATTTCTTTACTTTCTGTTAATAAATAAAAATTTAAAGTCTAATGTTAAGAAGTTAATTTAAACTCAAAACAAGTTTGGTGCAGTGGCTCACACCTATAATCCCTGTACTTGGAAGGCTGAGACAGGATGGTTGCAGGTTCAAGGACAGCCTCAGCAAGTAGTGAGACTCTCATTAACATACCAATATCCTGTTACAAAATAAAAATAGGGCTGGTGGTGTAACACGGAAGTAGAATGTCCCTGGGTTCAATCCTTAGTACAAAAAAAAAAAAAAAAAAAAGAACCAGAGGAAAAAAATCTAAAATACTCTTAAGTACATACATTTGAAAGTTTTAGATTTAAACACAGAAGATCAGAAATCATAAGACTGGCTTCAGTATTCCTGCCTTGCCACAAAGAGCAGAAAAATTCCCTTCTATGTAAAGGGCAGTTGTGTGAAAGCAGAGTTAGTGTTTCCAGCTGGGGTTTAAAGTTCACTAGGGTTAACGCTACAATTCAAAGGACGGCCCTACTTAGCCAATGTGATGAGCTGGTTTTTAGTCAACAGTTAAAATTTAATTTTATATCATCAGATCAACTAACAGAAATCCCTAACAAATCTGCAAAACTATCCCATGATTTGTCGCTTTTTTAACATTTCATCTCAATTTGTAAAGGGAAAATGAGTTCCCAGCAGAAGGATTACCTGTGAAGCATATGTAAAGATATTACAAGCTGCGGCTCATTAGTAGTCTGGGAACGGATGAGCTTGCTCTTCGTTTGTGCAGCAACAAGAGTGCCATCAGACAAGGAAAAACGATAGATCTGACTGAAGGCCAATCCTTGTCTCAATACTGCAGGCAAACAAGAAAACAACGCACATTTAGGAAAAAGAAAGAAAAACAGGATGGATGAGAGAATAAGAAATAATAATGGTAATGAGCTTCACTAAGTTCCATATTTCCCTACCAGCACGTTGAAAAGTTTTAATACTTCATGATATTAAAATATAATTTTTAAAAGCACAATTACTTTCCACTTAAAATACTAATAAACTCAAAAGATTGTTTTTCTTATAAAAATTAAAAGCTTGCATCTTCAAACAGTGGTCTTTCTTAAATTTTCAGTGTCAGGGAAAACAGTAGAAATAGTTTATCAGGCCAAAATATGCTTTCCCCCCCCCTTTGCAGTACTGGGGATAAAATCCTGAGGCATTCTACCTCCACACTATACCCTCAGCCCTATTATTTAGTCTATTTATTTATTTATTTATTTATTTATTTTTGCGGGTCTGGGGATGAAACCCAGGGGCATTCGACATCAGAACTACACCCCCTGCCCTATTTTTTATTCTTTATTTTGAAACTAGGTCTCACTGATTTGTAGAGGGCCTCAGTAAGTAGCTGAGGCTGTCCGTGAACCACGATCCTCCTGTCTCAGCCTCCCAAATGCTGGGAGTACAAGCAGGTGCCACCATACCTGGCAGGATAGTCTTTTTATTTTTTGAAACAGGGTCTGAGTTGCGAAAGGACTCCCTAAGTAGCCGAGGCTGGCTGTGAACCGCAATCTTCTAGTCTCAGCCTCCCAAATGCTGGGATTACAAGCATGTGCCACCACACCCAGCCTAAGATTTCCATTATTTGTTTAAAAAATGAAGCCAGGCATGGTGGCTCATGATTGTAATCTCAGTATTGGGAGGCTGAGACAGGAGGATTGAAGGTTTGCACCCAATCTAAGCTACTTAGGCCCTCCACAACTTAGTGAGACCTTGTTTTAAAATAAAGAATAAAAGATAGGGCTGGGAATAAAGGTAGAATGCCACTGGGTTAAATTCTAAGTACTGAAAAAAAAAAAGTGAAAATCCAAGTGGCATGTACTTGGTTTATTTTTTGATAAAGGTCAGATATTCCATTTTTAAGACAATAGTTATAACCCAAATAAATTAGGTTAATATAATTCCCCTTAAGATAATATTGAGATTTCTTTTCTAACAACTATATTTTTCTGATATTTCATATAAAATAGAATATTAAACTCAGAAAAAAAGCCATATAATTTAGTTGCCTCTTACACCATTTTAAGACTACCATACTTCTACCACATAATCCTCAGTACAAATTCTGTGGGCTGAACCAAGCATATTGACCATGCCACAAAACTGCCACAGTGAGAGAGTGAGGCTCACATATAATGTGAATTCTAATTTCTTGTTCAACTGTCACTTTCAGCAATTTGCCAAATGACTCCAGAGTTTCAATGAGATAAAGTATTTAGGTACTGCTTTCTGTCATCAATTGTTTCATGAAGTTACTATCAATAGGCAATATTGGAAATACAGATATACTTTACTTTGAACAGTTAAGTATGTACCTACAAGGTAACATAGCTCCTCCCCCCCCCCCAGGTACTGGGGACTGAACTTAGGGGGATCTTGCCCTTGAGCTACACCCCCAGCCCTATTTTTTTCTTTTTTTGTGGTACTGGGGATAAAACTGGGGGGGGGGGCATTCTACCTCTGAGCTATATGCCCTTCCCCATTTTTTATTCTTTATTTTGAAAAGAGTCTCACTGAGTTGCAGAAGGCCTCACTAAGTAGCAGAGGCTTTCCTTGAACCACGATCCTCCTGTCTCAGCCTCCCAAATGCTGGGATTACAAATGTGCACCACCATGCCCAGCTTCCAGCTCTATTTTTTATTCTTTATTTTGAAACAGGGTCTCACTAAGTTGCAGAGGACCTCACTAAGTAGCTAAGGCTGGCCATGAACCTGTGATCCTCTTGTCACAACCTCCCAAGTACTAGGATTACAAGCATTGGCCACCATGTACGGCTTAAATACAACTTTTATAATAGGACTCCCATTTCCAGTGGCTTATAGTTTAGGAATTTTATCTGACCTTGGCTGTGATCCCCACAGACTTTCCATTTCAATCTGAACTACATCCAGAATCTAAGCAGGTATTTAGGCATGCACCTGGGTCTTTTAGGAAGCTCCCATACTCAAGCACACTTGTTTGGCAGAATTCTTTTTTTCTTTTTCTTTTTTTTTTTTTTTTTGTAGGTCTGGGGATGGAACCCAGGGGCATTTGATCTCCGAGCTACACCCCCTACACTATTTTTTTATTCTTTATTTTGAAACAGGGTCTAAGTTACGGAGGGCTTCACTAAGTAGCTGAGGCTGTTTGTGAACCGTGATCCTCGGGTCTCAGCCTCCTGAATGCTGGGATTACAAGCGTGCACCACCATGCCAAGCTTGGCAGATTTCTATTTAGTACAGATGATCATCCCCAGTATTAACTACTTGTAAGTATGAATTTTGATATGGGACATTCCTTTCAGCAAGTCTCATCTGCTTAAAATGAGCACAATGCCTAGGATATCTCTGTAAATGCTCTGGAAAACAACCAGAAAGCCATAGGATTAAATGTAGGGTGTGGCTATTCAGGACCTAAAGATACTGAATATACTTGTTCACAGCAATTTCTTAGGGCTGGGGGTGTAGCTTGGAGGCAGAATGCTCCTGGGTTCCATCCCCAGTACTGAAAAAAAAAAAAGAAAAAAAAAAGACAGACAGAAAGTAAGTAAGTCTAAGTTGCTGAGGGCCTCACTAAGTAGCTGGGGGTGTCCGCGAACCCAGATCCTCCTGTCTCAGCTTTCGAAGTAGTGGAATTATAAGCATGCACCAACACGCCCAGCTATTACTCATTATTTGAAGCCAGATCTAGTGAAATGGTAGTTTAAATATTGATTCCTCTGAAATATAGAACCTTTTTTTCCTCTTATTCTTTCCAACTTAAAGAAAAATGCTAAAAAGCACAAACTTTTGGATTAAGTGTTTAATTTCTAAGAAATAAAGAAGAATTGGATTAAAAGAATGGGTAGGAATCAGATGTGGTGGTGCATGCCTGTAATCCCAGTATTTGGGAGACTGAAACAATGAATCACAGGTTTGAGGACAGCCTCAGCAACTTAGTGAGTCCCTTAGCAACTTAGGGAGACTGTTTCAAAGTCAAAATAAAACAATAGGGCTGGGGTATATTCTGGAGGTAGAACTCTCCTGGGTTCAATCCCAGCACAGCGGGGGTGGGGTGGGGTGGATAAGATAAAAAAACTAAGGGGATGGAAGAGTTCATTTACAACGATTTGTGCTTTTCTTAAGTGGGCTGAAAAGCATAGTTTAAATATACAAACCCCACTGGTAAAATGACACTGATGACAGACTACAGTTCTGTTATCAATTATTAGTTACAATTTCTTCTGCAATGATCATACAATATCTGTGCTGAGTTATAAGGTACACTGCTCTGCATGAGTCCTTCATACTGCATGGCCCATGCTAAGCAACCACAGCCTGCCAGGGCATAGAAAGAAGGAAAAGTGTCTCTCTCTCCTGCTTAGCACTTACTAAAGCATCAAAAACTTTCCCCCCTTGTTCTAACCTCTTCAAAAGAAAACTAACATGCTGAAGGAAGGAAGGAAGGAAGGAAGGAAGGAAGGAAGGAAGGAAGGAAGGAAGACTGATTGACTCTGGGGAAGAGCATTTGGGAGTGGTACGGTGGTAGCTCAGGTAACGACCCGAGCTGACTCTGAGTGCTGGACAGTCATTTCACCTGCCTCGGCCTCCACATGTGGAGAGGGCATCAGGATGTCTGTTCCTCAGGCTGGCCATGAGGGCTACAAGATGACACAAAGGAGGGAAAAGGCCACACAAGGACCAGGTGCTATCATTAATGAAAGATGACTTTGAAGTCTTGGGGTTAGTTCCAGCTGTCCTATTAGTAGAGCCTGTAACCCGAGACAAGTCACTCGCCTATTTAGAACTTTTGAAATATCTGCAGTCTTTGTTGGTCATCACCTCGAAGGCAGGCTTGGCATCTGACTGTTTTCACTATTAGGGATTCACTCTTGCAAATTTTTTTCTCCAGATTTCCCTGATGAATCAGATACTATTTCTTTTGATTAAGTTGGCACTATATTATCTTGTCGTACATCTAGAAACCTTAGGAGGAGCAAAGAAAACAGCCTCTTTCCTCTCCTTTTGTCCTTGGTGAATTTACCATCTCCTGCTCTCTCCATCATTTTTCTGTGCTACAGGTCTCCTGTAACTTTCCTTCTGATGGCAGCATCTGAGCCAGATGACACGAGCACAGATGGGCACAGAGCCACCACATCTGTTTCCAAGGAAGCTTCAGGAACCACCACTTGAGAAGGCTCCTGTAGGAACTGTCTAAGTAAATTCACCTTCAAGGACAGCACTGCTCAGAGGGTTACCTTCATGATGATGCCTCTTAGCGTAAGACACAGATTCTCCTTCATGCTGTGCATGGAACTTCTGAATGCACCTTCTCACAAGATCCTCCCAGCCTGGTTTCATAGCTGCTCTCATGGTGCTCGTATCCAGAGAAGTGATCTTCCCTAGGAGTTAAAAGTAGGCAGTTTACCTTTATATTCTCCAATTCCTTATGAAATATTAACAATTTATAAATAAATTTATTTATAGTCACCCTTGGTATATGTGAGGGACTGGTTCTGATAGCCCCCATGAATACCAAAGTCTGCGGATACTGCTTACGTCCCTTATATGAAATGATGGGGCATTTGCATATAACCTATGTGCATCTTCCTTATACGTTCTTCCCCCCTTCTGGTACTGGGGATTGAACCTAGGAGTGCTTTACCACTGAGCTATATCCCCAGCCCTTTATAAATTTTTTATTTTGAAGCAGGGTCTCACGAAGCAGGTCTCACTAAGTTTCCCAGGCTGTCCTCAAACTTGAGATACTCCCGCCTAAGGCTCCTGAGTAACCGATCATTAGGCATATACTACTATGCCTGGTTCCCTAAACTTTAATCTCTACATTGCTTCCTAATACAATGTAAACACTATATAAATAGTTGTTATACTTTACTGTTTGGTACTCAGTCAATATAGACATAATATTTTTTCCTGAATATTTTTGATATGTAGTAGTTGAACCCATACAGAACATAATCCACAGATTCAGAGGGCCAACTGTATTTAGAACAGGTAGCATAAGCTGGGAGTGGTAGCACATGCCTGTGATCTCTTTACTTGCAGGCTGAGACAGGAGGATAGCATGTTCACAACCAGCCTCTGCAACTTAGTGAGGCCATCTGAAACTTAAGGAGATTCTGTTTCAAAATAAAGAATAAGAAATGAGGCTAGGAGGGTGGCTCAGAAGCAGAATATCCCTGGGTTAAACTCGCAGTACCACAGATGAAATAAAATAGAATACATGGCACAAGTCAATGGACCAAAAGTATATACAGTGAAACCAAGTGTCTGTCCCTCTTTAGTTCTCCTATCCCTCCATACTTCCACCCCTGCAACAAACACTATTAGCAGCTTCGTGGTAGTCTTCTAAATATAATTCTCGCTTTCACAAATATCTAAATATTCTGAAATGATTTATTTGGTCTTCTTTGGCAAGAAAATTTACCTTGCAGGTCCTGGCGAGTAGTGAAACTTTCTGAGGAGGGAAGAACAGGTCTTTCCTTCATGGGAACTCTTCTTGCCACACAAATCAAGCAGGACTGCAAATCTAAAAGCACACACACCCATGTTATCATATCAAGTTTTTTTTAGTGATTCAAACAAACTTGAATAGTATGACAGCACAATCTTATAAATCAGTGAGAGAGAGAGAGAGAGAGAGAGAGAGAGAGAGAGAGAGAGAGAGAGAGAGAGAGAGAGAGAGAACACACCGTGTACCTCAGCTACTCACTGGCTTCATTCTCTCTTCAACTAAAGTGGGAGGCAACTGTGGAGAGGGAGCTGGGAGCAAAGGATGAGCTACCCAAGACACACACAAAGTATGATAGGAACACATCTCTTACACAGGTTAGCATCAGAAAACATCTCCCCAGTGAGGAACAATGGAATCCTCTTCCTTACTGACAACCAACAGTAACAGCCAGCTTGATTTGTAATAAAGTACAAAGGGGTGGAAACTAAAATCTGATACTATGCTTGGTTAAGGGTGTGTTTCTTGGGTTTTAGGTTCACTACAATACAGAAAAACTAGAGATACCTTCTACCAAACTATATAGGTCCACCTACAATGGCACTATAAAATTTAAAATGAAGAATATATATTGAGTCAGGTCATAGAATCTGTGAACAAATCCCACAGTACCTAGAAAATGTAATGTGTGCTGAATTATAGTTTAGAATCCAGGCCAGGTTAATTTCTCAGCCTGCCAGTGCTAGGCATTTATTCTTCACCCCACTTCAAATGTTTTCCACATCAAGGTTCACTTCTAGAGAACAGGAAAATTTTTTACTTATCTTTGTAACAGAGTACATTAGCTGGCCTGTTCAATTTAAAACAGGATGCTACAATGTAAAAATGCTACAAGCATGTGGTGGAACATGCTTATAATCCCAGGACTTGGGAGGCTGAGACAAGAGGATCACAGGCCAGCAGCCAGCCTTAGGAGGCCCTCTGCAACTTAGTGAGACCCTGTTTCAAAAAAAGAATAAAAAAATAGGGCAGGGGGTGTAGCTCAGAAGTATAATGTTCCTGAATTTGGTTCCCAGTTACATTAAAAAACATGCAAACAAACAAAAAACTCCAGGCTGTTAAAAAGAATAAAGCAGTCTCTTCATTACTATTTATGCAATTGATTTATGATTGTTCACCTAGAGAAAAAAGTTTCTTTTTTTATAAATTTATTGGTGCATTATACTCTCACATCCTAACATAGTTCACAGTGATAGTGACATATGTACATACAGCACTTGGTGAGCTTCCCCCTGATGAAAAGAGTTTCTTGGAATCTATCCATACACAGTTGGTATCTCAAAATTAAAAAATAGTAACTATCAGTGTGTGGGAGGGTAAGGCTTAATGGTAGAGGACATGGGTTCCCTTCCCAGCACTGAAACAAAAGCTGTAGATTTGAGCATTTATTATGAGATAAACATCTCTGCAGCTACTTTACAGGTCATCAACTCATTAATCCTCCCTATAGCTCTAAGGGAAGGAGTCACAACATCTCCATTTACAAGAAAGCCAAAGTGCTAAGTTAAATAAAGAAACTTGCTCAACATCACAGAAAGTTTTGGAGAAACCAGGATTCAAACCTGAGTACACCATGGCTTATCTCAAAGCTATACATCCAGCCCTTTTTTGTTTGTTTTTTAAACAGAGGTTCTCTAAGTTACAGAGGCTGTCCTTGAACCTGTGATTCTCCAGTCTCAGCCTCCCAAGTAATGGGATTACAGGTGTGCGCCACCATGCCTGGTTCAACTGTAACACCCCCCCCCCCCAAATCCCAGTACTGGGGATTGAACTCAGGAGCATTCTACCTCTAAGCTACACTCCCAGCCCTATTTTTTAATTCTGTATTTTGAAACAGGGTCTCACTAAGTTGTGGAGGCCTTCACTAAGTAGCTGAGGCTGGCTGCAGCCTCCCAAGTACTAGGATTACAAGCATGTGCCACCATGCCCAGCTCAATTGTACCTTTTTTTAATGTTGCTTTAGAGTATTATCATGCAAGAATTAACAGCATTTACTCTTGGTGCATAAAACAGTATAATGTCATTTGATGATCCACACCTCTATATCAGCTCTAATAATTCATTTCCAATAAAATTTAAAACAATTTGCATACTATAAACAATACTATTTTTTGGAGGTACTGAAGATTGAACCCAGGGGCATTCTACCCCAAGTTACAATCTATCCCCAAGTTATTCTTTATTTGGAAACAGGGCCTAAGTTGCAGATGGCCTCATTATGTAGCTGAGGCTAGCCCCAAATCTGTGATCCTCCTGTCTCAGCCTCCCATGTACTGGGATTACAAGCGTGTGCCACTACCACCGGCTAATAAGAAATACTAAATCATTAGTACTCAATGACAACTATGGCTCAGGCATATTCATTTAAACCTCAATACATTCTCATATTGGTAACGTCACCTGGTTAATAACTTGAAGCTCAGAGAGGTCCAAGGTATTTTCCCAGTCACAAAGCTGGTACATGGCTGGTAGACTGGCTTGTCTTGATTATACAGCCCAAATATTTCCCTCTACTAGCAGTCACCAGCTCTTCCCCTTCTCAATACAGGCAGAACGCATTCTCTAGCACTGTCTTGCGCCACAGAGAGCAAACCTCTGCTGGCAGCAAGGGCTTGCTTAGAGCGTGGGGTGGGAGGGAACACTGCATCAGCATTTCTTTATGAGGAATGGTCTAGTAAGCTTATATAGTAACCCAACCTATCCCTCGACTCCCATCTTTACTGTTTCTTAGACACTATTCTTTTATACCATGCTGTAGACCTGGCATTCATGGATAAGCTATATGGTTTTCACTAATTTCTTGAAAGTATATGAAAAAAGTGGCTGTACCTGTGCGCATTTTTCTAGGGCAGAGAAACATGGTTTGCATTAGATGTACAAAGAAACCCAGGACCGCAAAATTGTTTAACCAGTATTAGAGCTACATTAATACAGCAGTCATTAGCCACATGTGGCTATATACATGTAAATTTAATAACAAAAAAAAATTGGGTTCCTAGCTATACTATTAGCATTTCAAGTGTTCAACAGCTACTTGTGGATAGAGGTGGCTTTGCTATCTATTCTTTTGGACAACACTGTACTAGACAATTAAAAAAAAAAACACCAAAACTGCTTCTAAATTTTCCTCTGTGTGATCACTAGTTTTAGATTATTAAGTGTGAAAGAAGCTGTACAGAAGTAAGCACACAGATATATAACACATCTGAGGGGTCTTATTCTAGTCTACCTTCTCCTTCTTCTTTGATGGACTTTGGTTGAGAGACAGCAAAACACTGCATAGCTTCATACTTCTGATGTGCTTCCTGGTTGTCATGGCCTTCCTCTTCGGAATCCGGTAAAGGTTTTACCAGCATCCGGCAGTTGAAGGTATGGCTGTTCCGCCTGGGAGGTTCGCCAGACCAAGATCCCCCATTCACTGTCAAGGCAAAAGTATCCAATATTATAAATGAGCCTCAGATTTGCTTTTCCTTACTCTGAATAGAAAAAATATGATTACCTTACTTTTACACTGTGTTTTACATTCTTTAAAGTACTTTCATACTCTAGAGGGGGGAAGTTTCTGAGTTAATCACTTGACAACATGAAAATGAACATTCTTGGGATTTTCAAAACATCTTTTGCAGTCCTTACATTTCACCCTGGTTGCTTTCTTTCAAGTTCACTTGGATTATTTATTACTAGAATACCATGGTTTCTATTTTCGGGGTTTCCCCAAATCTTTGATTTTTTAGAACTTTAGTTCAATCTACTTGTATCAGAGTTTTAGATGTGTTATTCCCTAATCAAAATTGTGAATCGCATCAATTGGTATATAACTCAAATGTTTTCAAAGAACTTGGGCTTGTGGTCAGAAGTA
The DNA here is from genome assembly GCF_963383645.1 of Muscardinus avellanarius. Taxonomy (NCBI): domain Eukaryota; kingdom Metazoa; phylum Chordata; class Mammalia; order Rodentia; family Gliridae; genus Muscardinus; species Muscardinus avellanarius. The sequence goes on along the minus strand of NC_137789.1, from coordinate 67,148,296 downwards.
TGAGGCCCAGCAGGGCATGGTGGCGCACGCTTGTAATCCCAGCATTTGGGAGGCTGAGACTGAAGGATCGCAGTTCGCCGACAGCCTCAGCTACTTAGTGAGGCCTTTTGCAACTCAGTGAGACCCGGTTTCAAAATAAAGAATAAAAAATAGGGCAGGGGGTGTAGCTCGGAGTACGAATGCCCCTGAGTTCCATCCCTAGACCCGCAAAAAAAAAAAAAAAAGTATAAGGCCCATTTCATAGAAATCAAAACCTCACTAACTAGCTCCACCTCATCCACCTAGCCAGATCTTACAATTGCCCAGCTCAAGCCTCTCCACACCCTGCCGTACTCAGTCTTACTGTCTCCCACCCAAAGTCTCAGGCTGCCTCCATCTGTCCATCCAAAAGTATCACGCTCTAAGGCTGAGCTCCTCAGTAACAAATACTTCACCAACTACGGCAGGTACCCATACTGCCTCTCTTACAAAACTTTCTTTACTAACATTTCACAGAAACTTCAAAACTAAAAACATACAAATTAATTCAAGAAAGAGTTATTAAACTAAAGGAGAGGCATCAAATTTTTAAAATGCAGTGGGGAAAAAAATGCCTGACTTCGGACATTAAAGGGTATTTATGGGCCAGGTGAGAAAACTGATATCCAAAGAAGCTTCAACTACTAGAAGAGCTACAATCAGAATCTACCTGAACTTCCATTCTGGTCTTCTTTTCTATACCATTCGTAATGTTTTTCTAAAAATATTAGGACCAGAACAATGAAATGAGTTTTAAAAAAGGATGAGACATAAACAAGCATGCCCTTCCAAGTCATCAGGATAGAGCATACTTAGCAGGGTAGGTGTTGGTGTAAACACAGTGCTATACCCACAACCACTAGGCTGTAGAGCAATGTAACAGAAAACAACAGACAGAAAAAGTGAATACCAACATAATTATAAAAAAACAACTTTTTTTCGCTACTGGGATTGAACCTAGGGGCATTCTACCTCTGAAGTTCATACCCAGCCCTCTTTTATTCTTTATTTTGAAACAGGTTCTCACTAAGTTGTAGAGGGCCTCGTTAAGTAGTTGAGACTGGCTAAGAACCTGTGATCCTCCTGTCTCAGCCTCCTGAATGCTAGGATTACAAGCATGTGCCACTATACCCGAAGTAACCAGTTAGCTTTACATGTCTTTGTAGATGAGTTTATTTTGCTATCAGCATTTGTAAAAGAGTATTTACATAATGGAGACTACATATCAGTCAAAGAAAAAAGGGAGAGAAGAGTTCTTATTATTTAAGCTTAGTAAATTAAAAGTAAAAAATAAAGGCATAATATAAAGCAAGGCAAAGAGCTCCTAGACATGTGAATTAATAAGTATGGGTCCTTTCTCAACCTATATGTCATCAATTTATTAGAAAAACTCTGAAAATATTAGTTACTTGAACTGGCAAATACATTTTCTTATTCACTTACTAGAGAATATAATGAAAGAATCCCACACAAGTATTCATACATTTTGAATTACTGTTGCAGTTACTTTGAACAAAGGGTTTAAACTATCAAGGAAAAGAGAGCCATAATAAATACCCCCCCCCCACACACACACACACACCAGTACTGGAGATGGAACCCAGGGGCATTCTACCGCCAAGATACACCCCCATCCCTATTTTTTACTCTATTTTGAAACAGTATCTTATTGAGTTGCAAAGGGCCTCACTAAGTAGTAGCTGAGGTTGTCCAAGAACCATGATCCTATCTCAGCCTCCCAAATGCTGGGATTACAAGTGTGTGCCACCACGCCCAGCCCATAATGAAATTTGAAAAGGATACTGTGTTAGCTATCAGGCCTGCTAAAATCAATAGTTTTAAGAGAAAGAACAGAAACGCTTGCTAACTCAAGACCTAACTTTATTCTGTATTAAAATATTCACGCCTTTATCTGTGAAGATGTTCTTAGCATGCTCAGTTTAAGTGAGAATATTAAAAAAAGAATCACCAAGTAAGTGTAAAAGCAGTTCTTTCTCTAAGGCAGCAACTAAGGTGGCCATGCTGTGAGTCACCATTTTAGAATGTGGTCTTAATCATCACATATACTTTGGGGCAGCACCTCCAAAATAAACTAAAGACGTTAGGGGATTTGAGACTGGGTGAGTGTGCTAGGGAGGTCGTGCCTGGTGATGCCACTTTCAGAGTCACTCATGAGCCTGAGATGAAACAGCCCACTCAGTGCGGCAGGGTTAATATGCTGGAACCTCTCTCCATTTCCCTCATTCCTTAGCTTTTATTTTAGAATGTCATATACAAATCATACCCTTTTCACATATAAGACTCAAAATAAGTTGGATCTCCAGCTTCTTGTGATCATCTACTTTTCAGACAGTCATGAGGAAAATGGCACAGGACAGGGTAAGGCCAACTGTCACCTTCTTAAGAAAGAATAAAAACAAACTCCACGACACTGGTTGATGTACTTTTCATCTGAATCATTTCATGTTCTTTAAATACAGAGTCAAATGATCATTTACTGATGATCAGTATCAGATGATGATCTTTCCAACATTTCTAAGCTTAAATATTCAACAAAAGTGACCCTAAAAAGCTACCCAGTCACTTATCCCCAATGGATATAATGCAGTTTTATTTTATTCCCTCCGACAAAAACCATGTGTGAATGGGGAGGTGGAGGGGGGTGAGGGTGGCCCAGAAGACAATCATTTACCTATAGACTTTGGCAGCAGGTTTTTGACAAATTCAGTGTGGTCCCCAACATGCAGGATGCTATATACACTTTTGTTCATCAGCTCTTCTTGATTATACCTTAGATACTGTGTCACATTCTCTGAAACAAACACCACGTTGCCTTCCAGGTTCACTACAAAGAAGAACCCATCGAGGGCCTAACAGAAAAGACAAAAGTTGCATTAAAAAGCATCATACATCAAATTATATAAAATTGCTAAGAAGGGGATATTTCCTTTAAGGGAAACACTAATTCACATGTGAATAGAAGAGATCTCCCTTGCTCCTTTCCTAGTTTTCAGAAACAACACATTTTCTCTTGGGGAACAGAAATTATTCCATTTTAGTCAGTGGAAGAGATCCTAGTTCAGCATCTCTTATCACAAAATTAAATGACTCTGTTAACTTACCAGGAGATAATTATTGCCAAATAAATAAAAGTGTACACACATTTATCTGCATTTTCAAAATGAGACTGATGTACCATTCCGCAGGCCTAAGAACCAACTCACTACATGGTTATTTGACTCTACAGTTTTTCATGTTATACAATGAAAGGAAGGAGTCAGTGATTATTTTTTTTCTCAGCTTAAAAATAAGTATCAAAAACATACCAAAATTCCACTGCTTTTAAAGTCCCACATTAAAATGAAAACAAATGCAGATGAATTGAGATTTTCAAAGAAACATTACTCCTCTATTGTTTGGTGTGTGTGGCTCCACCCCTGACTTGGTAAGAATCTTCAGGGGATTTCAATACTGTCTGCTTGTTCTTCAGATTAAGGCATGGGTTCTTAAATTATCTACCTGCCAGTAGCATGCTTCTTGCAATGGGTTCATAATCTCATTCTGTGTTATCTCAGTCTGGTTTAGAAAAAGAGATGAGAGAGCTAAGATAATTTCAGGAAGTGAAGACAGCAATAATAGCTATGGCCAAAGTTCTCTGTATTTAACATAAATTGTGCCATTCTAATATTTATGATTCTGGAAGAAAAGTTTCATCTTTACAATTTTACAGAAGAGGCTAAATGATTGCTCGTGATCTTATAATAGTCAGTGGCAGAGTTGGATTTGAATCCAGGTGGGCCTGACATGACATCTTGTGCCTTCCACAGCCAGGCAGCAGGGCATGATTCCCCATTGCAGGACCCTGTGGGTGTTCTCATCATGTCTGCACTGGCACTGAGAGGCTGGGGCTTCAGTGAGCTCCTCCTACTTGTACTCCCCACGTCCCCCTTTTAATCCTTGCTTTGATCTCTATATTAATGGATCAGGTGAATGAATGGGACTAGAAAAGGCTGATATTGACCTGGGCTACATGGTCTGGTCAGTTTATGCCAGGGAGTTTTCTTATTCTCTCTGTATATACATATATATATATATATATACATATATATACACATATATATATATATATATTCCTAACAAAAATGTTACATGGACACACACACATAATAGTAGATATGGATAGGATCTAAGTGTTAACTTTTTTCCTTAAGTTATTATACAAGATCCTATTTTGCGAGCTACCTCTGAATATATTCCATTTTTAAATCTATTTTCTTATATTTTTGTGCTTTTATTGGTACATTATAGTCTCACATAATATCAATCATGTTGACAATGACATACATGCACACAGTCGGTGCCCCTCCCCTCTTCCCCTCTCTCAATACAGAGTATGCAGATTGACATTGATTTTCACACATATAACACAGTTGATGGTAGTATTTCTAATAATTAACCTCAGTCTTCCCCCTCCCCTACTACCCTAGATCTCCTGGCTCCTCTGAGGTTTTTCCTTCATTATCTAGAGTCTCTCTTCTATCCCAATTACTCCCTATCCTACACATATTAGAGAAAATATATGACCCTTCATTCTCTGTGATTAGCTAATCTCACTTAACATAATGTTCTCAAAGTTCTTCCATTTTCTTGCAAATAACATGATTGTTTTTCTTTATTGCTAAATAAAATTCCATTGTGTGTATTTCCCATAATTCTGCCATCCATTCATCTGTTGATGGACACCGAGGTTTGTTCCATAATTTGGTTACTGTGAACTGTGCTGCTATAAACATGGGTATGCATATATTTTCATTATGAAACGAAGTGCTTTCTTCAACTAGAACTGACCATAAGATACCTAAGAGAATATCCTTTTTTAAAAATGTAACATTACTTAATTTTAGATTTTTCTTAAGTATTCTGTCACTAGGCTGACACTCTTGAGAACTGTTCGCAAGTGTGAGCACTAGCAATTGGACAGGAAGGCACTCAGCTGATCAGTTATGTGCCAAGGGTCCCCTTTATTTATTTGTGTGTATATATATAATTTTATGATAATGGGGATGGAACCCAGGGGCACTGTACCTCCAAGCTATACCCCCAGGCCTATTTTTTTTTTCTTAGTCTTTTTATCTTTTTGAAGCAGGGCCTCACCGAGTTGCAAAGGACCTCACTAAGTAGAAGAGGCTGTCCATGAACCGTGATCCTCAGCCTCCTGAATGCTGGGATTACAAGCATGCGCCACCACACCTAGCTCCCAATTGTCCCCTTTAAACTTACTACTTTAGAGCTATGTTCAAGTTTGTATGTTTGTTTGTCTTTGGGTGGTACTGAGGATAGAACCCTTCTACTCTGGGCTACACTCCCAGACCTATTTTATTTTTTTTGGAAACAGGGTCTCTTAAACCAGCAAGGCTGGCTTTGAACCTGCGCGATCCTCCTGTCTCCGCCTCCCAAGCACCATGCCCGGCTTCAAGGTTTTTTTTTTTTTTTTAATAAACATATTTCCTATAGCTTATTTTTTTAAATGTATGTTTCTTTCTACTGCTTTATACTATAGTTAAAAAGACTGATCTTGGTCTAATAAAATAAAAAGATGAAATTGTTTCATTTGATAAAACCATTTTTCTTTTTTTTTGGGTGGTACCAGGGGTGGAACCCAGGGGCTTTCTATCTCCAAGCTCTACTCCTAGACCTATTTTATACTTTATTTGAAAACAGGGTCTCACTAAGTTGCTGAGAGCCTCACTCAGAAGCTGAGGCTGGCTTCGAACCTGTGCGATCCTATTTCAGCCTCCCAAGTTCTGGGATTACAAGCGTGCTGCACCACTTCTGGCTTAAACCATATTTTTTTTAAAGCTCACTATAAAATGCTCTGAGGAAAAAAGCTGACATTTGGTTTTGTTGCCTAGCAACCACTATGCTATGATGCAAGCATGAGTGTGCATCTCTGCCTAGGAACAGCTCCATGATAACATGTTTTTTTTCCCCCCTGTTTAAATGATTAAACATAAACAAGGATAAAGATTTAAATTTAAACCATAAGTCACGAGATTCAAGCACTACCTCTATATTTAGCACTAAAGTCCTGCTGCACAGGTACTGACCTTATTTTGAAACACCAAAAATGCTGGTTTGATTTTTGAGATTAGGTCCACTGACACCTAGCTATCTGATTTCTGCAATTAATGAACTCATTCTCAAAGGGCTCGAGTCACAGTTTTATAGTTACTCTAAGTATTTTACTTTTAGAAGCCTCAAAAGTCTTCAAGAGTGTCTACTGTAATTTCCCCCCTAGACACAATGAACAAACACAAATTTATGGGTTATTTCTCAAATGAAACAATTTAGGTTACCATAATTTTCAAATAAATTCTGTTTTTAACTAAAAAATTTTTCCAAAGGAAATTATCTACTTTCTTCTATGTAATGCTGACCAGTCCACTTCGGTAAGTTTTTACTATCAGCTTCTAAAATCCAAGTGGGAAGCAGCACTCTGCCTTCCACTGTCTCCTTGAATAGCGAAAATCAGGTTAAGTTCATTTGTTTTTGTTGTTGTTGTTGTTTTGTTTTTATGAAATTGTGGTTTAATTTTTTAAGCCAGTGATTCAAGAGAAGATGAACAAGAGCCAGGAGGGGTCATTTAAATCCTTTTGGCAGAAGATCCAGCCCCAGGAAATGAATTTTATCATTTCTAAATTCAAAGACCAGGTCAGATGATCTTCAGTCTTTTCTGTCTCTCCCTCACCTCCTGCCCCCAATTAAATGGTAGATTTTTAGAGTTAGATTTTCTAAAAATAAAAAATCATCTTATGCACCAACTGAAAAGGGGGGAGTAATGAGGCTGTGAAAGTATTGGTTATCTTTATTTTAAAAAGCCTAATTTCCTAGTATGTGGCTGCTCAGCAAGTTGATTCTACAAGGGCAATGCTGCAAAGCCTCTGCTGCGGTACTTCTCCATCTCATCATATCATCAGCCAAGCAAATTATCCTGAGAACTGACACAGTTTATGTGTCTACTTCCTCTGTTTCTTGTTATATATTCTCTCATTTTACCATAGTTTATATGTTGAATTTTAAATTTGCAACAGGTATAGCCAAACTCTTGGTGTTTAGCACTAGTTAATAAAAATAGGAAAAGTGGATCCTAAATTCTAAATGGTTGCTGGTAATGAAACTTTCCACAATTAATAAAGAGGCCAAGCTTTACACTAATGCATATCTTAAGAGTTCCTTCTGCTATTATTTCAATTTTCTTTTTTTTTTTTTGGTGGTACCAGGGGTGGAACCCAGGTGTTTTTCTACCTCCGGTTTGTACTCCCAGACCTATTTTAAACTTTATTTGGAAACAGAGTCTCACTAAGTTTCTGAGAGCCTCACTCAGTAGCTGAGGCTGGCTTCAAACCTGTGCGAGCCTCCTGTCTCAGCCTCCCAGGCACTGAGATTACAAGCCTGCGCCACCATGCCCTGCTTCAACTTTCATTTTTAGTTGATAAGCTAGTTTGAATTAACATACATAAAAAGCATAAAACTCTTTGGTTCTCACATTTTGACTTGCATATACAGGCAGGTATATGGCATATATAAATTTAATTGGGAAGATGTGAAATTAAATTATATCACAGAATTAAATAGGTCTTATGAACATAGACTATGAATAGAATTTGTTTTTCAAAATGAGTTCTCAACTGGCAATAAAAATGTGTCCGTTCATACTCTAATTTAGTTAATTTCATTCATTTTCTGTTAATTTTACTCTCTCTCCCTCCCCCCCCCCAGCTCAAAACTAACCCCCAGCCTTATTTTATTCTTTATTTTGAAACAGGGTCTCACTAAGTTATGGAGAGCCTCACAAGTTGCTTCTCAGCCTCCCAAGTATTAGGATTATGAGTATGCACTACCAAGCCTGGCTTTAATTCTATATTATTTATTTCACACACACACACACACACACACACACACACACACACACACACACACTTGGAAGCAGTAGCCAGGACACTGATACACACATATTAGCTCAAGAAGTCTGTAGTACTAGCATGGGTGCTTCTTAAATTATATTCACCTGTAATAAAATAAAATCATGTGAAGATTGACATTTTAAAGTACAGAAGGAACACGAGGGCATGCTACCTCAAGCATCATAGGCCCCAGCGCATCCTTGTCGATGACACCTTGCCCTGTGGATGACACGTCTGACTTCTGCACTTCGTCTATGTTGGCAGCTGCTGCTTTCTCTGCAATAAACATAAGCATGAATTAAATAGTGGTACTATTTCAAGGGCAGAGTGACACAAACATTTTTATTATAACAATTAAAAAAAATCTCTGTTGGGATCAGATTTAGCTATAAAGAGAACACATCCCCATGCCCCTGAGCAGAAGCAGCTGGAAGCAGGCACATTAGCTTTCCAGCTCCAGAACCTGTGGTTCTTTCAGGCTGCTGAGAAAATGAGTTGAGAGGTTTCGTGCCAGTTCCTGACAGGCCCTTTTTCTAGATTACAAACCACTATATGCCATGGCACAATTAGTTTCTATTCAAGAGATACCCTAAACTAGGATAAAGGAGGGTCTGTTGTTCAGAATTCAGTGGCATAATCAGAGACAAACTTACACACATTTGAAGATGAAATAACAAGGGGTTCTGACTTGCTATGGCTGCTCTCACTTGACAAGATGGACAAGGTCCATCTTGATTTTTTATTCTTCCACTTCTGCTCAAATTCACATTTAATATTTTTTAAAAAGATTTTGGGAATGCTGGGAATTAGACCCAGGGGCATCCTACTTCTAAGCTACACCCCCAACCCAATTTTATTTTTTACTTGGAAACAGGGTCTCACCAAATTGTGGAGAGTCAAGCCGAGCATGGTGGCTATAATCCCAGTACTTGGAAGTCTGAGATAGGAGGACCACAAGTTTGAGGACTACCTCAGCCAAGTAGTGAGACTCTCATCAGTCTAGGGAGACCCTATTTCAAAATAAAATACAGAGGGGTGGGTGTGGCTTGGTGGCAGAATAATCCTCAGTACCAGGGGAAAAAAATTTGCTGAGAGCCTCACTAAATTGTTGAGGCTGACTTGGAGCCTGTAATCCTCCTGTCTCAGCCTCCCAAGTACTAGATTACAGGTTTTTGTCACAATGCCAGGCTTCACATTCACATTTAAAGTGACCAGGAAGATTTGATCTCATTCCTGTTCAAAGGGCTTAACTATTTAAACCAGAGGGAAGGCATACCCTGTCAGATACCCAGGGAGGATCAGTAGCTATCCTCTGATCTCCACAGAAGTGTAGCCTTGGACTCTTGGACTGAAACTCTAAGGCAGTTTTCAGACCAAGAAGGGCAGAGACATTTTACAATGGGTGAGGCTACTTTGTGAAAAGTCCCACAGAAGAAAGAGATGCATATTTATGTGTAAATTAGTTATTTTAAGAACATCAAAGAAATTTCAAGTGTAACAGATACTATCAACAATCTGCTAGAAAACAACAGAAAACAACGTGCAAATTATTTGTACCTGAATAAATTGTATGCTTGTTTACACTGCATGTCAGCATTGTAGCTAAATGTAAAAAACCCACAGAAACTTGTAACTCAATTTAGCGCTCATAATCAACCTACTTTCATGAATTTTTTTTCTTCGTAAAGAAGACTTTATATAGTGTCTTGAAAATCTGTAAAGCCTAATTTGTAGAACCTAGATAATAATTAGGGATAATTCAGGTCGTCCAAATCCTGCCACTTCTGCAATGGAGAGCTTCCATGATATGCACTATCAATGGAAGGGAAGATGACCTGTGCCATTCTGACACTTAGCAGAGGAGTGACTCAGAACAAGCCATTTCCAGAGCCTCAGTTTCCTTGCCTGCCTTTTTGACATCAGACTGGATTGAAAATAAGTGAAATGATATGCAAAATATTATTTTAAAACTACAAAGCTGTTTACAAATATAACTTACTGCTAGGCTAAAGTATTTGTATTTATCAATTCTCCTTTAATGAGTTCCACATGCGATCATTTCTTTGCTGAGTTTATCAAAGCAGAGAGTATTTGCTTTTTCTTTTTTGTGATAATTGAGGACTGAACCCAAGGGTGCTCTACCTCTGAGTTATATCCCTAGACGCATCTTATTTTTATTTTGAAACAGGGTTTCACTAAGTTGCTGAGGGTGGCCTTAAACCTATGATCCTCCTGTCTCAGCCTCCAAAGTACTGGAATTATAGGCATGTGCCACCTTGCCTGGCTAGTATCTACTTTTTCTACTTCCTTCCCACCTCCTTAGACATATTGTGACCACCTATAAATAGAAACAAAATTTTAAGTCTTCCTTACACAGTACCATACGATTTCTCAGTACTTGTCACTTGTTTTCACTGCTCTCTCTGGCCCTTCGCTGCAAAAGCCCTTAGTACTGACTCTCTGGGCCTTGGTCTCATCCCATTTCCTCAGCCAGTCCTACGGAGCCTAAGTATGAAGGCGCTCCCACTGCAGGACAAAGGGCTGGTTCAGCCAATTACTACACCAGTTTTTTTTGGTGTATGTTTTTATACGCCAAATTTTTAGCCAATTATGACCTCCTTTCCTCCATTTTCACAGAATCTTTTGCATTGCCATATAGAACGAAAATAATAAAGGCAAGCCGGGACATATCTCTACATTTTGGCCAGTTCACCTCTGTACTCACCAGCACAAGGACAGGCCGTGTACCATCCCTGACTTCACTGAATTTCTGGCAGATGATTTGCTGACCTAGCCTTTCCTCATGTCCCAGCAACCACCCGCGCTCTATAGAGCCCCCTTGGATGTGGAAAGGGCTGGTGTTCTTTTCTTTTTTATTATTTTTTATTTTTATTGGTGCACTGTATTCATACATCATAATGGTATAAAGAAAATACTTTTGTAGACATACATGCACACATCGCCCAATTAGCCCCTACCCGATCCCCACTCCGTTCCCTCCCCATCTCTCCTTCCCATGCTTGGCTTAGTGGTTGACATCTAGTTTTATAGCAATTTATCCAATATTAACTAACGATGATAATCTCACATAACAGTTTCATTTGTCTGATACCAAGCTTTTGATGACTTAAAGATAACATTTCAATATTTCTTCTTGCTTTCTTTCTTACCAGAGAACATTTTTTCTTTTTTTTTTTTTTAGGTGAAACTCTCATACATTTATTTATTTATTTTTCAGGAAAAAATCTATCCTGATATGGAATATGGACTCTAGATACCCAAAACAATCTCGAAGAAGAACAAAGCTAGAAGATGTATATTTTCTGATTTCAAACCATATAAAGCTACAATAATTGAAACAGTGTAGTACTGTTATAAAGGCAGATATATAAACCATTGGAGTTAAATAAAAGCCTAGAGATAAATTCTTCCATATATTGTCAAGTTATTTATGACAAGGTTTCCAAAAACATTTGGTGGAGGAAATAATAATCTTTTAACTAAATAATGTTGAAAAATAATAATTACATGAAAAAGAATAAAATTGGGCCCTTACCTAACATATTTACAAATATTAACCCCAATGAGATAAAAGACCTAAATATAAATCTTAAGACTATAAACTTTTAGAAGAAAATCTGGGTCATAAAACCTCATAACACTGAAATTGGCAGTGATTTCTTGGATATGATTTCAATGGCACAGGCAACAGAAGAGTATACAAACTCCCTAAAAGATAAAAAACATATTGTATATCCAAAGACAATGTAAACAGAGTTAAAAGTTACTGATAGAATGGGATAAAATATTTCCAAATGCTATATCTGAAGGTATGTTAATATTCCAACTAGAAATCCTAAAAATTAGCAAAAATAAAAGCAAACAATATAATTTAGAGATAGGTAAAAGACTAGCATAAATAATGAACCTCCACAGATAACCAATCTTAGTTGTCTGTTGGATGGAAAATCTTGTTTCTCTGGTTCTGGTGTGTGTTACCTATTTCTTCTTTGTAGTTAATCTCTTTGAGTATTTTCTCTAGTGTTGGTTTTGAAGACATAAATTCCTTTAGTTTCTGTTTGTCGTGGAAGCTTCTTATTTCTCCATATAATTTGATAGAAAGTTTTGCTGGGTAGGAAATTTTTGGCTGGAAGTTGTTTTCTTTCAGAGTTTGGAATATGTTACTCCAAGCCCTTCTGGCTCTCATGACTTGGTTTGGGAAGTCTGGAGTGATTCTAATTGGTTTGCCTCTGAATGTCACTTGGCCCTTTGTTTTTGTTGCCTTTAAGATTCTCTGCTTGGCTTCCACATTGGTCATTTTGACAATTATGTGGCGTGGGGATCCTCTTCTCTGATCCTGTCTAAAGGGAGTTCTATAAGTTTCCTGGACCTGTGTATCAACCTCTTGCTCTAAGTTTGGAAATTTTTCTGCTATTACTTCCTTGAAGAGATTGTTGATCCCTTTGGTTTCACCTTCTTTTCCCTCCTCTATTCCAATTATTCTTAGGTTAGCTCTCTTAAAATGGGACCCTATTTCTTCAATGTCAGATTCCTGCTGTCGGATATTTTTTTCTAGATTAGAAACTATGCGTTCATTTTTTGATTGCTCATCTTCTAAGAGCGAGATTCTATTCTCCATGTGGTCTAATCAGTTGTTTGTACTTTGAATTGAGGCCTTTACTTCATTAATTGCATCCTTTATCTCTTTTTTGGCTCTCTCTGAATTCTTTTTGAAACACCTCTATTTCTACAGTTATTTTCCTGATTTGATCTTCTAGAAATCTCTGAATTTCTGTTTTAACAGGTTCTGATGTTGGGGGGTTGTGGGCATTCATTGCTCCATTGTTATTCCTCCTTCCCATGATTTCGGGAGTTTGTGCCTTCACTGAGTCCTTCCCTTAGGTCACTACGACTTCACTTAAGGTGCTCTGGATCTCAAGTCTGTGGTATCTCAGTTACCACTACTCCTTTACTGGGTTGTATGGCAGAGTCTCAGACCCTGGGAGTCAATCGAGGCTGCTTTAGCCCATGGGGTGTACCAGGCTTGGTGTTCTCCTATGGTGTGATATCTCTGCCACTGCCACTTCCCCACTGGGTCAAGTCCCTGGGAGTACAGTACTGGGATTTCTTCTCTAGGGGCTGCTTGACTCACTGTTGTTGAGTGTGCTGATGGAGCTGTAGTGGACTCGGTGAATTCGTTGATGCTGCTGTTGGTGGCAATATGGCGCTGCTGCCACGCCCTCGGGCGTGAGGCTGGCTTATCTCCTTCTGGTTCTGAGCTCTGTTATGAGTTCCCCTCCTCTCTGGAGCCTGGTGCTGCAAGGGAAAATGGTGCCCGCTGCTTCACGCCGCGGCTCCGGCTGCAGCACTATGGTCTGGTTTATTTTTTGTGTCTCGTGTTTCCAGCCCTCTTTTTCTCTGTCCCTTGTAATTACATTTTTTGTTTCTCTGCTGATGGTGTTTTCTGGCTATGAAAGGCGCTGATTTTGTGGTAATAAGATTGGTTGTGAGCGGGGCTCATAAGCCCCGCTTTTCTCCATCACCATCTTCCCGGAAGTCTCTGTCTTTCTGGTGTTCCTCTCTTAACTGGCCTCTAATACAAAGGCCCCTGCATGCCTCAGACCAAAGGTTCCCTGAGCTCCATTAATACTAAATCTCAGAACCATGGGCCTGCCCTGTGGCATTCTCATTTTTGGTCTTTGGTATGGTGGCAGTCAGTATGGATAAGGTGCTGACATCCCACAGGACGAGGGGTCTGTAGCCTTTGCTCTGCCTCCTAATACCCAGATCTACCCTTCTCCCACCAGAACCCTCCTTCAGTGGCACCAATGACTCTCAAATTGGAGTGCTGTACATAAAAATCTCCCAAGGTAAGGTGTGCCAGAATTTGCAGTGGGAACATGGATGTGTTGGAAGGTTTTCCTTACATGAGAGTCTAAAACATTCCTAAGGCAGCGTTTCCCATTTTCCTACCTCCTGTCACCCCACCACAAGGAAGTTTCATGAAAGGAGAGATAGCATCTGTAAAGTCAATAGCCTGCAATGTCCTTTCTTCATAGAGCTTTTTTTTGTACTCCAGATTGAACCCAGGGGCATTCTATCTCTGAGCTACACTCCAGCCTATGTTTTGTTTTGAAACAGGGTCTCCCTAAGTTACCGAGAATGGTCTGGAACCTGTGTTTCTTCCAAGTCCTGGGATTACAGGCATGCACCATCATGCTCAGGTTTCAGAGAGGTTTTTACTAAATACTTGGCAGTATATGATTGGCAGACTATATTCTTCACTGACACTCATTTCCAGAAGTGTAAAAGTAAGTGAAGTTGAAGGTATATGGAGAGAGGAACCAATTTTCCCCTTTTGTTTGGCTGGCCCTAAGAATGTAGGAAGAAAGGTGAAAAGTGAGGAGGGAGGCAGAGTCAAGAAACAGGATTTAGGAGGGAAGAAGAAGAAGAAGAGGAGGAGGAGGAGGAGGAGGAGGAGGATGTGCATGTGTGTGTGTTTGTTTTACTGGCGATTGAACCCAGGGGCTTTCTACCACCAAGCCACACCTCCAACTCTATTTTATTTTTATTTTGAAACAAGGTCTAAATCGCAGAGGGCCTAAATTGCCGAGGCTGGCTGTGAACTTAAAATACTCCTGTCTCCCAAGTACTGGGATTACAAGTATGGGCCAATGCGCCCTGCTGAAGAATTGTCTTAAATTTAATGAATCATTTTGTATTGCCATAGTCAGTAAGTTTCAATGCAACTCATCTTGTCTTAGGGCCCACTGTGACAACTTGTTTTATTCCTTTTAAAGAATGGACTTAGGCTGGGAATATAGCTCAGTAGTAGAGTGCAAGGCCCTAGAGCCCATTTCCAGCCCTGTTTCCACCTGGTAGTAGGGTGGAGGAGGAAGAGAGGCACTTAATTCACCTTAATGCTGGGACAGTGAGGGATAAAGCAATAGCTGCCAATGAAAGGCAACTTTACCTATCAGTGACCTCTAGAAAACCTCAGGCTGTTGTCATATGGAATTGTGATGTGACAATAGTCATGAATTACTGTTTTTTGTGACATTTTTATCAATGCTACATTTTAGGATAAAATAATTACAAAATAACAATGTGTGTTAATAATACACTTTTCTTTGAAAGTAATCATTAGACTTGGTGAAATACTTATATTTTGGGAATCTGACCATCTTTCTGAGGATCTAAGTTGATCTATTAATGTCTCTGTAGAATTTATAAAACTTACACTAAGATAAATCAGATAAGTTCCTGAACACTGATTTAGCCTGACACCTGTGCATTTTAGTGGTACTGGGGTTCTTGGAAACCCTTTTACCTCCAGGCTACACTCCCAGACCTATTTTTATACTTTTTTTTTTTTTTAATTTGGAAACAGGGTCTCTTAAGCCAGCACGGCTAGCTTTGAACATGTGCGATCCTCCTGTCTCCGCCTCCCAAGCGGGGGGATTACAAGCGTGCGCCACCATGCCTGTCATGCCTGTGCATTTTAAATATTCTTGCAACAAGATCAGGCAAAGAAGTTTGAGTTTTTATCAGAAGATATGTGGAATCAGCACCAAAACAGCACATTATTTTATTTAGAAATTTAAAGTATATATATATATATATATATATATATATATATATATATATATATAATATGGGGTAAAGGTCTAAAATTTAAATTAGAGATGATTTAGATCTGATTTTATTTTATTTACATATTTGTTTTTTTGTGGTACTGGAGGTGGAACCCAGAGGCTTTCTACCTCTGGGCTATACTCCCAGACCTATTTCATACTTTATTTAGAAATGGTCTCATTAAGTTGAGAGCCTCACTAAGTAACTGAGGCTGGCTTTGAACCTCCACGATCCTCCTGTCTCAGCTTCCCAAGTGCTGGGATTACAAGCGCGCTACCACGCCTGGCTATGATTTAGATTTGATTTTAAAAAATGTGTTTGGAACACTACTGGAAAGCCTGGATAAAAAATAATTATCAATCTAGCCTGGCGTGGTGGCGCATGCCACCTTTCCAGATGTTGTCTCTCCTTTCATGAGAGACCCTATTTCCAAATTTAAAAAAAATCAATCTAAATATTATTTTTATTTTTTGATGGTACTGGAAATTGAACCCAGGGGCATTCTGCCTCTGAGAGTTACACCCCCAGCCCTATTTTTTATTCTTGAGCATTCTACCTCTGAGCAACAGCCTCAGCCCGATTTAATTTCTTATTTGGAAGCAGGGTCTCAGTAAGTTGCAGAGAGCCTCACTAAGTTGTGGAGGGTCCCGCTAAGTTGCCAAAGCTGGCTTTCGAACTTGTGATCCTCCTCTAAGCCTCCCAAGTACTGGGATTATAAGCATGTACCACCACCCCTGGCTCCTAGGCCTATTTTTTTTTATTCTTTATTTTAAAACAGGGTCTAAGTTGTGAATGGCCTCATTAAGTAGCTGAGTCTGGTTGCAAAATCCCAAGCTCCCCAAGTACTAGGATTACAAGTGTGTGCCACCATGTCCAGCTGAAAAATTAGTTATGCTATTTTTTTCCTCTTTATAATATTCAACTGACAAATCTATTTAAAAAAAAAAAAACTTGGCCCAGAATATAGCCCTGAGGTAGAAGGCCCCCATTACTACACACACACACGCACACACACACACACAAAAAAAAAAAAAAAAAGGAAAAAAAAGAAAAAAAAAGAAAAAAGGAGGGGGAAAAGGGGGATGGTAGGAAGGGAGACAGAGACAGAAAGAGATTTTCATTACTCAGTGAACTAAATAAGCAAGAACCTAGCTGGTTGTGGTGATGTATGCTTGTAATCCCAGTACTTGGGAGGCTGAGACAGGAGGATCACAGGTTTGTGGCCAGCTCCAGCTATGTATCCCTCTGCAATTTAGTGAGACTCTGTTTCAAAATAAAGAATAAAAAATAGGGCTGGGGGTGTAGCTCAGAAGTATTTAGCTTCCTCACTTTGAGGAAGTAGTATTTAGCTATCTGTTTTGATTTGGTTTTGCCTTTAAAGTCATATGCCCTTTATTTCTGGGCATAGTGATAGGCAATACATTATCAGCATGCAGTGTTTCTTAAATCTTAGTTAATTCAAGTCCTAATAGAAAAGGAATGTTTGTATTGTGAGACAATTTTGAAGAATGAATGCCCCTGGGTTCCATCCCTAGTACCACAAAACAAAACAAAACAAAAAAAGAAAAACAGAAAAAAGAAAAAGAAACCTAAAAACCCAAGGGTAAAAATTCAGGACTCTCACTTCTGTCCACCTAAGAATGTATGGAATATACGTATTTTAGGTCAATCTGCTTTTCAATTCCGTATTACTTTGACCATTTCTCAATATTAAAAAAAAATCAATAATATAAAGTGATAGAAAACACTCAGAAATATGGCTTTGCCAATATAATTAGAATCTAAATTAAACTGGCCCTGAATTTATGTTATTTGGGTACTTTTCATGAAGTAATTACCATCTCTGTTCAATGTTCGGTTGAGCCTTGAAATTAAATAGGAAGAGGAGAAGAAAGAGAGAAGTATGCTTTTTTTTGAGGGGGGGGAGTGGATCTGGGGCTGGAACCCAGGGGCATTTGACCTCTAAGCTACATCCCCTGCCCAATTTTTAATTCTTTATTTTGAAACAGGGTCTCACTGAGTTGCGAAGGGCCTAAGTAGCTGAGGCTGTCCGCACACTGCAATCCTCGGGTCTCAGCCTCCCAACTGCTGGGATTATAAGCGTGCGCCACCACGCCCGGCTAGAAGGATGCTTTTAAGAAATATTATTATGTTAACTGGACATATACTGCTATCTTGACAAAGCATTTCTGTAACAAGTATGCTATTTTGAGGTCTCAGATAAAAATAAGCTTAAATCTTTAAATATATTTGTATTTCTGTAAGTACAGCATAACTAGACTAAAACACACTATTTAATATTTTTAAATGAGGCAGTTTTTTCAGCGGTCACAAACTATATTTAGTTTCTATATTTTGCATCCATTAACCATAAAAATATATTGTTACAAAAATATCCTTCAGTAAACTCAACAGTAGAAAGCTAGTCCCAGTTTCACATGATCACAACCTTATGAAATCTCATTATTACAGATGGCACTCTTAAATTGAAGAAGAAATGCTAAAATTTAATTTTCAGAGCCTAAGAAAAGATTTCTTCTCTATGCCTTGGCTTCATGTCTTCCTGCTGCATTTTAACCATTATTCTTTAAGGAATAAAATTATTCTTTTTAGATAAAGAATATGACCTAAGAAAATAGGAATAAAAATAATAATTCTATCCTTTTCTTCTCTATTCTCAAAAGGTTTTTTAAAGTCATAACATAGCTATGATCATTTTAACTGCACAGTTTTACAAATGCAAGACCTGACTGGAGTGGCTGTCCAAGGGTGCCTCTTCTATCATCTCTTCTAACTCTTCTTCCTTACTAGGTAGTTGCTTCAAAAGCAGCCCCTCCCAATTCCCTTCTCCATTTCCCTATTACTCCAGAAATCCAATACCAATTAATTAAATTTCTAGTTTCAAAGCAAAGAACAAACTCCATCTCTTCAGGGACTGTGTTAAGATGAATCATACCACAAACTGGAGGAAAATCATTAATATTATATTCCATGTCTTTTTCATAAGTAATTATTATTCATGTTTTTTCTCTTAGAACAAAAGGAAAGGTGAATAGGGAAGCATTTCATCTCTAGAAATATAACTGAATTAAAAACACAAGCATACACAAAACCATTCTTTTGAAGCAACTATATTAAATTGTTCTTTATCACTGATATGCACAGACATCAATTTAAAAGTAAATTTCCAGTTTTCTAGTAAGAACAGCAATAAATCAGAAACTGATCCTAGCCAAAATTTTTTATTTAATCTGTACAAAGGCACATCAGATATTTGTAAATGATAAAGTGGTGATTTTTCCTTTTAAAAAAGATCTTTACATATTCTTTGAAGTATTGTTTATTGGTGTCTGGTAACAAATAAATCCTCATGTATGAAGGAGTCTTGTCTATTTGTTTATTAAGCAAATGCATGGAGAAGATAAACAAGAATCTGCAAAAAACACTATCAAAACAGTACTATCCCTTCCCAGAGATGGCAGTCACAGCTCAATAGGATTGTTCTAAGTCCAGCAGAGAGCAGTGACAGGCACCATCATTACTTAGAAACCTCCATGCACTTTAATGTCTGCCCAATATAGGGACAGGGTGATACTACCATCATGGCAGAAGTTGGTATCTTTCTTCCCCTTCTTTGAGGGGGGGAATGTGAGGATACCTGAAGAAGCTATCGAAATTTATAGACAGTATTAGCCTGTCTTTAAAAAGTTAGAATTCAAGCCGGGCATGGTGATGCACACTTGTAATCCCCGCGCTTGGGAGGCTAAGACAGGAGGATTGCAGAGGTTCAAAGCCAGCCTCAGCTACTGAGTGAGGCTCTCAGCAAATTAATAAGACCCTGTTTCCAAATAAAATATAAAATAGGTCTGGGAGTATAGCCCGGAGGTAGAAAAAGCCCCTGGGTTTCATTCCCAGTACCACACACACAAAAAAAAGTTAGAATTCAAACAAATAGCACCCACTCTGTACAAGTGCTTCAAGTGACACAGTCGACAAGGTGTGTGTGTGTGTGTGTGTGTGTGTATTTATGTAAAATATACACGCACGCACGCGCGCACGCGCACACACACACACACACCTTTGTACTGCCCATGTTTAGATGTCTCAGGCATGAGAATCAATTAAAAGTTTGTTATTTTTACGTTTGGCCAAGCATGAAGACAGTTGCTATTAGTAAAGCTATACTACTTAAAGCATTAAAATCTTTGATTGAATGAATCTGATACTTTCTGGATATTTTATAATTAATTCTATCACTTCAAAATGAGTAAAACCACTCACTCAAAATATATCAGCTTTTCAGTGGACTGATGTCAAACACAAGTCTAATCACCTTCACAATAACTTTTAAAACTCTATAGGGAATACACCCACAATTTCCATCTTTTCTTGCATGTAGAAACTGGATGGTTTGAGGTGAAGTGACTGTCAAACTCAGCAGCAGTTAAGAGCCATGGAGAGCAAAGAAGTCATCAAAACAATGACAGGCAGTTTCTGGCCAAGTACTATAGATTAAATATTACAGGAAAAGTTATATAGCATCTCAAAGGTTCTGGAAGGTAAAATGAGAGAATTATGCATCTGCACCCAACTAAAATTAGAAAAGCTGCCATATGGTTCTGTGAAGCCAGCAGCACATTCTTATTCATTAGGAAGCATTCTGCTAACATAAAAACACAAGGCCCTTCCTGTGCTCTCCAAATGTGTTTATCTTTTCAACATTAATGCACTATATATCATCGAGCTGCTGAAATCTCCTGCCGTGCATATTAAAAATGTGCAGCTGCACTTTCTTTAGTAGTGGGAGGAACCTAAGCCCCAAGTTGCCTCCCTTTCTTTCTGACATTGAGCTTCTGGTTAACTATCATGATTTCCCTTCAGCATTAAGAAACTGCAAAATTAAACAATCTCAAGGCCATCTCCACCAGCAAAACCCTCTCATGCTCTGCTTTGGAGAAAGTAAGACTTGCTTTCATTTTCATCAGTGGTAAGACATGACTACTTAAAGAGAACCAACAATCATGTTGCAAGTTTGAAATATATAAACATCCTTTTAAAATCAATGTGCTACACTTAACAAGAGAGGACAGCCACTAGAACAGACTTAGGGTAAAGTGGCTGGAAAATGCTTTTGCTCATAATACCTCTCTATCATTCATTCCACTGTCACCCATGTATATTTTAATTCAGTAGCCCACACATTACTGAATTTACTGATAGGAAAATGAACAGTGGATAATCTCTCATTGTAAGCCATGGGAATATATAACAATTTGTCCAAAGTATGTGTCTGTCTGTCTCTCTCTCTCTCTCTTTTTTTAAGATAATCTATTCTTACAGTTCAGAGTTTGAGGTCCCATAGGAGCTTAAGGACAGATGATGGGGCCAGGGGAGAGGAAAAAAAAAATAGACAAAAGAAAAATAATCAGGCAGAGAGTAAAGTGCACAGATATCAAAAGAACTCACGGAAACACTGCTTCAGAATGCTAAAGTTGGCAAGCCAGAAGGCATCAAGTACAGGCATCCCTTAGTAAGAGCAACACTCACTTCAACATCATCATGGGATGCCTCTATCCTATCTTCCCTAGCAATGGAGTACTATGAGGTGAAGGCCAAATTTAACAGGAAAACTGCTAATTCACTGGGCTCAGCTAGCTAATAAGAAGCTAGTTGAATAAGAAAGTGGAGGAATCATAATTTGTTTAGAAGGCTGAATGGTGAGAAGGAAACCCCCCCCCCAAGAAAACCCAATGAGTGTGAAGGAAATAAAAAGTGAGGTAAGTTATAACTTAGCAGTAATTCAGAAGACTAGAGGCAGCCCCTCCAAAAACCAGACTTAAAAATGTTGCATTTCTCTGAAATACCTATGTTGAATCAAAATCAAGGCCAACAAAATTACACTGTGGAAGCACTTAATAAAGATTCTGATAAATAGGCTAAAACAAGAAAATTACATAAAAACTTGTTTCTAAAATTCTCAAAAAGACTTTGGTCTAATTAGTCTAAACATTTTAGCTCCCAAATCACTACTCTTTTTATTGGCATAATTAACTTCAGGTGTCAATATTCTTACCATACCCCCCAACAATATTAATGCTTATCTCCTTAAATGTATTAAGCAGTTTCAAGGTTTCAAGAATTCTTAAGCTCTTCCACTGGCACTGATGCCTTTCTGTCCTTCCTTTGAAGACCCGGCTGCTGCTCCTGCCGACTCATTTCAATTTCGTTAGGCCTCTTACTCTGTGTCTTCATGATGTCCTGCAACTATTCCCATCCTAACACTCTATCGTAGGGCTCTTTCCTTCTACTGTGTTTTGGCTATAAGAAATATCTTTTTATTCACTGCCTGGCATATAATGTGCTAATAGTGAAGTGTTTCACAGCTAGAGCTAGAATTAGAGTCAGGTTAGCCAAGATCCAATGATCACAAATGTCTTTTTAGAAGTATCTGTTTTGAGCCAGGTGTGGTAGTACAGGCCTGTAATCCCAGTACTTAAGAGTACTTGAGACAGGAGACTGAGGTTGTTCAAGGACAACCTCAGTAACCTAGTGAGACTCTGTTTCAAAACAAAAAATAAAAAGGGCTGGGGGAAGCTCAGAGGTAAATTCCCTCCTGAGTTCAATCTTCAGTACCAAAAAAAAAAAGTATCTATTTGTTCTGAAGAACTTTATTATGTACGTAACAGAGTGGAGTAGAGGTTTAAGACTGATTTTTGGAGCCAAAGTTTTTAGAGACATAAGAAAAAAAGGTCAGGCTACTATGTGCTAAGAGCATCAAGATCTTGCTATGACGGTCAAGCCACTGGGAAAAGCATTTGGCAGAAAAAGTCACCAATGATCTTTCTATACTTGAAAGATGAAGAAAAACAAATACAAACTAACTTTATTAATCCAAACTGACCCAGGGAGTTAAATCCTACTTCATACAAAAAAGCAGTCTGGCACCATAAGAGCTTTTATCAGACCCTGAGATTTCCCAGCTATTTACAGCCCTTTAAAAAGAAAAAAAAAAAAAATCAACCTACTGGGGGAGTTCTATAAATTGTCACATCTGCCTGGAGATCTGCTAAGGAAAGCTTCCGTACACAGTATGCTGGGGAGAAGCCTTGCTCTCTAAGAATAAAGTTACACCTGAGTCAGGAGAGCCATCTGGAAGGTGTGACTAGCCAGAGGAAGGGCTGGCCAATTCAACTGTGGACACTCAATGACTAAAATGAAGCAGAATGCCATGAAGACAAGACATGAAGGAAAGAAGGGAGGACTCTACTGTTATCTCTTCCTTTCCTCCTGCCCCCGGCCCTGGCATCCATGAAGCTCACAAGGCTTCCTCTGAGGCCTCAACTTCATAATGGCGGCTCCTCAAAGGGCTGGATCCCAGGGCATCGAGAAGCCTGAAAGCCATCCTGGTACCTACCTTCAGTGTCCCTTGGAGCCATCCTGCCCAGGAGTCTCCGAGCTCCCTCCCTTCACTGAGAACATCTTGCTCTTGGGTTCATTTTCATCCTCCACTTTTCTAACCTGTTTGCTGTTCTCCTTGCACATTCTTTCCTATCCAGTATCTCTTCCTTCAAGTTCCTCTCTAAAGACACAGGACCTGATGCCATTCTAAACAGATGCTACAGCTAGTTGTGTATCTTCTCCTTCCCCATGCTGTGACTCTAACAATACTGCAGGGAGGTTAAAACTCCTCGTTTCATTTTGCTTGCTACCAACTATTCCCCGTCCTCTCATTCTAGCCTTTGCTTCAGCAGTCATGGGAGGATCTCACTAGCACACTTAAAAAGCAGGTGTTCTCAGCCGGACGTGGTGGTGCGCGCTTGTAATCCCCACACTTGGGAGGCAGAGACAGGAGGATCGCACAGGTTCGAAGCCAGCCGTGCTGACTTAAGAGACCCTGTTTCCAAATTAAAAAAAAAAAAAAAAGGTCTGGGAGTGTAGCCCAGAGGTAGAAGGGTTTCCAGGAAACCCAGTACCACCAAACAAACAAACAAACAAACACAACAACAACAAAAAAAAGCAGGCATTCTCAATTTAAAGTACCTAATGCAAAAAGCTGATATTAAAACACAGAATCATCCAATTTAGAGACCCAAAACATCACATTATTCTAAATCATCCAAGAAGGGAAAGCTAAGCATTGATAATAATGTGAGAACTCTGGTCAGCCAAGGAAGGCAGAGGGAGGGGGAGACTGCAGAGATCAAGCAATCAGAATTCAGCAGAGCAAAGACAGAGACGACAGGTGAGTGCAGAGTTGTGTGGCCAAGGCAAGAGCCTTTTCTGCACAGGGATCTACTCTCTTAGTCGTGGGGCACACAGTGGAGGGGGGCATTTACAGAAATTCTTACAATCTGACACCACCTAAGTCTCTCATAGTAAAAATCTCTAGTAGCTAATAACTAGGTTTATTTAGATCAACTCTACAAGTGGACAACTAGGACAGAAACTGGATAATTCCTAAGCAAACATTAGAGGAGAAAAGAAGTGGCTACACAAGATGAGGTCTTATCTCAAATATCTGAGGGACTGTGAATAATTACATTATTTTACCATGTTTTGTGACTCTGCAACTGCCATTACCTGTTTTTTGATTAGTTCTTCTTTGTATGTTTGTTTATAGTCTGTCTGGTTTACAAAAGAAATATTTGTATTCTTGTGTGCGCGTGTGTGCACGCGCGTTAGTTACTGGGGATGGAACCCAGGGACATTCTACCTTCGAGCCACATTCCCAGACCTATTTTTTTATTGTTTATTTTGAAACAAGGTCTCACTGAGTTGCAAAGGGCCTCACTGAGTAGCACTATCCTCCTGTCTCAGCCTCCCAAATGTTAGGATTACAACAAGTGTGTGCCACTGCGCCTGGCTTCTATTTTTTTTTTTTAATGTGTTAGGAGCCATTGATAGGAATGAGTCTACCTAACAGTCAGTTACTAATATAGACATGAGGCCACACAAACACACAGATAATATACCTAATACACACACACACACACACACACACACACACTTAAGTGAGGGGTGTGTGTGTGTGTGTGTGTGTGTGTGTATTTCCCCTCCCCCACAGGAAAATGCAGCTTTGGGAAAGAACCCAGGTTTATTCATTAGAACTTAAGAAAGGATGAGGTGCAAAGTATGTAACTCTGGGAGTTTAACAGTGAGGAGAAGGTCCATGTTCTCCAAAATAGAACTTCACTGGGAGAAACAAACAAAATTATCATCTTATAACATATACCTAAATTAAATATGTACTATTCAAGTATTTGAAAGGGTTTTATGGGAAGATGGCAACCGAGAAAAGCAGAGCTTAAGAGCCCCGCTAACAACCAATCTCCATTACCACAAAATCAGCGCCTTTCATAGCCAGAAAACACCATTGCCAGAGAAACAAAAAAATTACCAGGCTCCAGACAGAAAGCGGACTGAGAACAGAGCTCAGAGCCACAGAAGAGATACACCGGCCTCAACCCCGAGGACGCGGCAGCAGCGCCATACTGCCGGCGGCAGCAGCGACTTCACCGGACGACTACCGAGGTGAGCCGCTGCGGAACAACCAGGCGGGATTTCTCGCCGCAGGTAAAATCTAAAGATCCCAGTGGCTGAGCTCAGCACACGCTGCAGGGATTCAGAGTGGAAATCAAAACCAAGAAGAAATACGCCAGCCTAACGGCCGAGGGCATAGCAAGGTGCCATATTGCCACCGGCGGCAGCAGCAGAGAATTCACCGAATCCAGTACAGCTACATCTGCGTACTCAAGAACAGTGAGTCAAATTGCGGGCCACAGAGGAGAAATCCCAGTACTGTACTCCCTGGGACTTGACCCAGTGGGGGAGGGGCGGTGGCAGAGATATCACACCATAGGAGAACGTGCAACCTGGCACCCCCCGCAGTCTAAAGCAGCCTCTATCGACTCTCTGGGTCGGAGACTCTGTGATACAACCCAGTAAAGGAGTAGTGGGGTCTGAGATACTACAGACTCGAGATCCAGAACACCTTAAGTGAAGTCATAGTGACCCAAGGGAAGAACCCAGTGAAGGCACAAACTTCCGAAATCATGGGAAAGAGGAATAATACTGGAGCAATGAATGCCCACAACCCCACAACATCAGAACCCGATAAAACAGAAAATCAGAGATTTCTAAGATCAAATCAGGAAAATAACTGTAGAAATAACAGAGGTGCTTCGAAAAGAACTCAGAGAGAGCCAAAAAGAGATAAAGGATGCAATTAATGAAGTAAAGGTCTCAATTCAAAGCACAAACAACCGATTAGACCACATGGAGAACAGAATCTCGCTCTTAGAAGATGATAATTCCAAAAAGGAACGCATAGTTTCTAATCTAGAAAAAAAATATCCGACAGCAGGAATCTGACATTGAAGAAATATGGGCCCATTTTAAGAGAGCTAACCTAAGAATAATTGGAATAGAGGAGGGAAAAGAAAGTGAAACCAAAGGGATCAACAATCTCTTCAAGGAAGTAATAGCAGAAAATTTTCCAGACATAGAGCAAGAGGTCGATACGCAGGTCCAGGAAACGTATAGAACTCCCTTTAGACAGGATCGGAGAAGAGGATCCCCACGTCACATAATTGTCAAAATGACCAATGTGGAAGCCAAGCAGAGAATCTTAAAGGCAAAAAAAACAAAGGGCCAAGTGACATTCAGAGGCAAACCAATTAGAATCACTCCAGACTTCCCAAACCAAGTTATGAGAGCCAGAAGGGCTTGGAGTAACATATTCCCAATTTTGAAAGAAAACAACTTCCAGCCAAAAATTTCCTACCCAGCAAAACTTTCTATCAAATTAGATGGAGAAATAAGAAGCTTCCATGACAAACAGAAACTGAAGGAATTTATGTCTTCAAAACCAGCACTAGAGAAAATACTCAAAGAGATTAACTACAAAGAAGAAATAGGTAACACACACCAGAACCAGAGAAACAAGAATTTCCATCCAACAGACAACTAAGATTGGTTATCTGTGGAGATTCATTACTTATGTTAGTCTTTTACCTATCTCTAAATGGTATTGTTTGCCTTTATTGTTGTTAATTTTTAGGATTTCTAGTTGGAATATTAATATACCTTCAGATATAGCATTTGGAAATATTTTATCCCATTCTATTAGTAACTGTTAACTCTGTTTACATTGTCTTTGGATATACAATATGTTTTTTATTTTTTAGGGAGTTTGTATACTCTTCTGTTGCCTGTGCCATTGAAATCATATCCAAGAAATCACTGCCAATTTCAATGTTGTGAGGTTTTATGACCCAGATTTTCTCCTAAAAGTTTATAGTCTTAAGATTTATATTTAGGTCTTTTATCTATTTTGAGTTAATATTTGTATATGGTGTTAGGTAAGGGTCCAACTTTATTCTTCTCCATGTAATTATTATGTTTCAACAATATTTAGTTAAAAGATTATTATTTCCACCACCAAATGTTCGTGGAAACCTTGTCAAAAATAACTTGACAATATAGGGAAGAATTTAGCTCTAGGCTTTTATTTAACTCCAGTGGTTTATATATCTGCCTTTAGAATAGTACTACACTGTTTCAATTATTGTAGCTTTATATGGTTTGAAATCAGAAAATATATATCTTCTAGCTTTGTTCTTTTTCAAGATCGTTGTGGGTATCTAGAGTCCATATTCCATATTAGGATAGATTTTCCCTGAAAAATAAATATATAAATATATGAGAGTTTCACCTAAAAAAATAGAAAAAAAAATATTCTCTGGTAAGAAAGAAAGTAAAAAGAAATATTGAAATGTTATCTTTAAGTCATCAAAAGCTTGGTATCAGACAAATGAAACTATTATGTGATTATCATTTTTAATTTTGGATAAATTGCTATAATACTAGATGTCAACCACTGAGCCAAGCATGGGAGGGAGGGATGGGGAGAGAATGGGGTGGGGATCGGGTGGGGGCTGACTGGGCGATGTGTGCATGTATGTCTACAAAAGTTTGTATCCCACTATGATGTATGAATACAGTGCACCAATAAAAAATAAAATAAAATAAAATTTAAAAAATAAAAAAAAATAAAAAAGCACACTGCTCATCCAAAAAAAAAAAAAAAAGGGGAAAGGGTTTTAATTTTGAACTCATTTTTATATATGTGTGCCCTCATCTCAAAATGGCCTAGTTCTTATGAACTTACCACACAGAGCAAAGCATGAAAAAGGACAAGACAGTTGTGAACTATTTACCTTCTGTGCCAAGACTATAAAGAGCCCTCTTCCAGAGAATGGTTGCCAGCTAGGGTGGTATCTTAGCCTACCAATGTCAAATATGAGTACAGCCTGGTGTAATGAAGGATATGCTTGGTCTTGAAAGGAAATATATGCCACTACTGCGGGTTTTAAACAGTTTGCTTATACAATAAGGAGAAACCTAACTTATAGCTATAAAATGTCAATACACATATCCACACTCTATCTGGCTGTGAAGAAGGAGCACTAATTATAGAATAGGAGAGCAGAACAAATGGTGGGTAAAACAGAAAGAAAAGGGAAAAAAGGAAAGGACTGAAAGTATTTGGAAAACAATCCCCAAAATGATTTTCCTACTTTGCCAAAATAAGATGTTTCTTTATTTTTTTTCAGAGTACTTTAATTAAGTGATATTCTATAGAAAGAGTTCCTATCAAATCTGCATTAAATAGTAACTTCCTTTCATAACGACAATATGAATGGATTTAAATTAATCTTAAACTGGGCATGGTGGTGCACACCTGTAACCCCAGTACTTGAGCGGATGAGGCAAGAGGATCTCAGGTTTGAAGTTAGCTTCAGCAACTTAAGTGAGGCTTTTAGCAACTTAGCAAGACTCTGTTTCCAAATAAGAAATAAAAACAGGTCTGGAGGTGTAGCATGGAGGTTCAAGATTCCTGGGTTCCACCCCAGTACCACAAATAAACAAGCCTTAAAGTGACCCTTAAAAAGAACCTTGACCCTTTAAGTTCCTTAAAGTATGAATTCTTTCCAATTTAAACAGGAATAGCTGTGAACCATTAACTACTTAAAGCATTAGGCAATCAAAATGGAAGCAATGGAGCTGGCCATGGTGGTATGCACTTGTAATCCCAGTACCTGGGAGGCTGAGACAGGATGATGGCAGATTCAAGGAGATCCTCACCAAGTAGTGAGATTCTCATCAACCCAGTGAGAGAAACTACTGTTTCAAAATAAAAATTAATTTTAAAAAATGGAACTGGGAGTGTAGCTTTGGGGTAGAATGCCCTTGGGTTCAAGCTCCAGTACCAGGGAGGGGGTAGAGGAAGGATCAGCTTTATGCAGAAAATGACATGCCTCAACCAAATAGCTACAGAGGTGCCGAGTACCATGGAAACAGCTGGCACCTGCTAATTCAAAGCCCACAAAAGTGGAGAGAGATGGCCACAATTTGCATACTGGGGTCAAAGTGAAATGAATAAAGACCAACATTTACAATTTCCTAAATTTGATATCCTGACTACATTTTCTATGCCCATATCATACCTCTCCTTCCCTCATGCATGCAATTCTCCAGCAAGCTTTGCAAATTTAGGGAAAACAACACTGTGATATCTCTAATAATTAAGAAATTCTGTGAGATTTTATATTGGCTATGTGTTCTCAAATGTAGAGACTATTCAAGGAGTCAAACTCACTTGCAAGAAATCTGAGCAATCATGCTATTTAAAGCCTGACCATGCTGGGCATGATGGTACACACCTATAATCCCAGTACTTGGGAGACTGAGACAGGAAGATTACAGGTGTTCTGCTAGGCTCAGCTACTTAGTGAGGCTCTCCACAACTTAGTGAGACCCTGTTTCAAAAATAAAGAATAAAAAATAGGGCTGGGCCAATACCACACAAACACAAAATTAAAAAAAAAAAATCCTGACCATTTGTTCTCCACTAATGTTTATAGAAAAGTTTAAGCTATGAATGAAAGAAATACAGATAGTGAACATCATGGCTATCCAATAGATGAGACAAAAAGATTCTCAGAAGGTTAACTATGATCATCCACATAGGCCATGGAACACATCACAACTCAGTAGTTAATAATAAATGCAAAAAGTCACACAAAGTAACACAATTACTCCCGACTGAATTAATTGGTTTATATTAATTTAAAATTATTTTGTTTTGCTGGGTGTGGCACACATTTGTAATCCCAGTACTTGGGGGGCTGAGACAGGAAGATCCAGGTTCCTGGCCAGCCTCAGCTACTTAATGAGGTCTTCCGCAACTTAGACTCTGTTTCAAAAATAAAGAATAAAAAATTGGGCTGGGGGTGTAGCTTGGAGGTAGAATGCCCAGGTTCAATCTCCAGCACCACAAAAAGAAAAAATTATTTTGTTTTTACATATATTAGCCATAAGAGATATCATCCCCTTTTACAACCATTCAGATAACTTTTTGTGAATAAAATCTTCACAAAATATATTCCTATGTTTAATCTTATTTACCCCATGTAAGCTTCCAAATAGTAAATTATTAAGTATTATATCATCATCATCGAAACTTCAGAAACGTTCTATCCAATGGCATTTGAAACAAGTTAAACTTAGAATTCAAGAAATCTGTTTTGGAAATCCTGGCTGACAGGCAACGGCTTACAGGTAAGGCAGATAAAGTGGCTGCAGTTGACTGATGTGGGCCATCTGGGCAGGCCAGCGTCAGAGGCCCTGCAAGAGCAGACGGCAGGTTTTCTCTGAAGAAGTGAGGCCTGGACTCAACGGGGATGCTGTTCTTTCTGTGTCTCTTCTGCTGTCTTTGATTTGCTTCTCAGACATGTATTGTTTGTTGTGGTTTACTGCATCAATGGACAGTGGGCTTCCCAGAGACTACAATGGTGGCAAATGCCAAGGAAAATATTTGGCTGCATATAGGGTTTCCTAAGAGCAAGTTAGTACATGACCTCAATCTTTTCCAAGCTTATCATAATGCTGTAAGGCTGTGCTGATTCAGCAAAGCAATCCATAATCGCTTGCAAAATGCTCCTGCCTCACAGGGATGTTATGAGGCTTAATAAAATAATGCATGTGGAACACTTTGAGCTCTATAAAAGACAAGCGCTGAGTAATAATAATGTTCTGCATTCATAATTACAAGCAGCCTTACAAAGACCAGAGTCTAATAGACCTGCTCACAAATGACAAATATACTTTCAATAACAATATAAATAACTATATGACAGAATTTCTGAAATCTTTTAGGTTTAAAAATGTAGAGGACATACTTCATAAGGCTAAATCGAAGTAAAAAGAAACAGACGAGTTTCAACTAACAGGAAAGAACATTATATGCCTTTGTGATAACAATCAAAATTTAATCAGAAATTTGTGAGAAAGTACATTTTATTAGTTATTGTGAGACACTGGTCTTAATGAATTAAATTCAGTAACATTTCCATAATTTTCTCATCAGTATATTTAAATTTTAAGTCAAAATCAGTAAGACAGTAATGTAGAATTTTGTTTTTAAAGGGAACATGATATGATATTAGATGGTGGGACACAAAAACACACACACAAAAAGGCAAGCTTTGCCTTCTTGTTTGTTTTTTGTTTGTTTGTTTGTTTGTTTGAATAATAGGGATTGAATCCAGGGACATTCTACCCCCAAGCTACACCCACAGCCTTTTAAAAGTTGTTTTTTGTTTTGTTTTAAGCAGGGTCTCCCTAAGTTGCTGAGGATCATGCTAAATTGCTGAGGCTGGCCTCAAACCTACAATCCTCCTGTCTCAGCTCTCCAAGTACTGTGATTACTGATATGTTCCATCACGCCTGATTCTTGAGAGACTTAAGGCACACTGCCATGGTCAAGCCACTATCTTTTTAAAGAGTTAAGGAATTATATAAGAATCAAATTTTGACAATTTTAAAGTATCAATTTTAGTATGATATATAAGGATTTTGTTTATTGATTTGGAAGACTGCTTGTTTGGAGAGTTAGGATGAGGAAACAGCACTGATCTAGATGCTGAATGAATAGAGACTCTAATTATCTAAGATTTTCACTGAGAATGCTTTCATCAGAGAACGAACATAGCGAGGGCTGATTACTTAACTCAAAATAAACTCCCATCAGCACACCAGGAACAATGCATATACCTCAGGATACTAACAGGGCCTAATTAGTTCTCTCAAGTGTAGCAGCTCCAGAGAATTTTGGAAAATAAAAATGTGAAAGCTAATGATCTTTTATATTACTCTCTCAGGAAAAACCTAGTTGCCAAAGAAATTAGACTTACAAATCTCAAAAACTCAGGCTAAAAACATAGATAAAAATAATTTGTTGATTTTTCAAAGTTAAAACCTAGTTAAAAGGTAAACTTAATAGAGAAAAGTGTGCCATCATTTAATTACAGAAGTGTCTATGTTAGAAGAAAAGTCGGAGTCACCAAATCAGGAGTGGAAAGTTTTAAAATACATTGGTCCCCAAATCTTTTCTCTCAATTATAATAAGGAAACTGGTAGTTCAATTTAAAATCGTGATCCCCCCAAAAGATTTTATATAGTATATGGAAAGTACTTGAGGAGCTCTCCAGAGGAATAGGAAGAGAAACACTTTAGGGAATTGATACAATTACTTCTAAGAGAGAAAGTCAAAGGCAGTTGGGAGAAGACGAACAATAAAGTGAACATAGTGTAGACGGGTGTAGTGATACAGAGCTGTAATCCTAGTAAATGGGAAGCCCAGAGGAGGAGGATTGCAGATTCCAGGCAAGCCTCAGCAACTTAGTAAGGCTCTCGGGAACTTAGTAAGACCCTGTTTCAACAGAAGCAGCAGCAGCAGCAGCAGCAATAACAACAAACAGTGCTGTGGGTATAGCTTAGAGGTAGAACAGCCTGGGTTCAAGCCCCAGTACCACTAAAAACCAAAAACAAAAGCCAAAGTGAAAATATTCTAAAAGAGAAAAATGTTTTGGAAGTGTTAAGTCAAGGATTATTTTGGGGGAAATACTCTGGTGAGGGAGCTAGAAGAAGTATACCTATTAGAAAACCAGTAGAGAACTTAGTAGGTACGTGATTCTGGCATAAGAATATATGACACTGCAGGTCTTTACAAATGCTGACATTAAACCCAAATTCATAATGAACAACTCCTCTGATACTACCCCACAGGTCATTTTAGAAAAAAAAGCTAAACTGTTCATAACTTGTGTTTTTTAACAAATGCAAATAGCTTTGTTGTATCTTATAGGAAAGAATAGACGAGTATACTCTTACAATTCTGAGTAATTCGATGTCAGATATAAAATTGTTATGGCTTTCAAACCACTAAGGTAGAGATTGACAACTCAAAGGCCCACCTGTTTAGTCAGGTAATGTATATTCATTTTAAGATAACAAAATGCCAGTTCGAGAGAGAGAGAGTAGGTTCCTGACCATTCCTCACACTGCATGGGTATCTCAACCTCACTTTCCAGCACCCGACTCCTGGGGTAAAGGAGCTTCTGGGAGGATAGCCCAAGGTGTCCTCTAAAAGTGGATGAGCCTTACTTTAATTCTTATGCAATCTAAGACCCATTATGTACTATGTAGTCTTTGTCTCTTTCAACAGAACCTAAGGAGGAGAGAAGAGAGAAAGGGAAGGAAAGCCATTGCAGACAGACTCAAGAAGGATGTCTTTGTAGAAGTGAAGGAGACTCACAAGCATCTCCTATGAGAGTCACCACCTCCACAGGCCAGCCATTCTTGAATGCTACTCTTGTCCTAAGAGTCTCGACTGGTGTTGCTCCACAAGCAGGGCCTACATGGGGAGTGGGAAAGGGCACTCTGCCAGGGCAGAAAGAAAAAACCACACCTCAGGCCCCTCTGGAAAGCCAGAACATATCTTTCCAGTAATTACACAGATGTGTTGATGGATCAGCCTCTATAATCTTTTACCCTATAATAAATATCAGTGGGTCCTGCCTTCTAGGTAAAGAACTCTTTTAATAATATCAGTAAAAAGGAAGCCCCACAGGGCAGTATCTGTACTTGAAATGATACAGAAAGAATACATTTAGTAATACTTTTTTTGAGTAATACTTCTAAAAGAATATATTATTTATTTCTATACCATCTCCCTATACTTGAAATACAGCTGTATATACCCCATATATTAAGAACTACTCTAATTTGAAGCAGTATTGATAATAGACTTTATGGAAGTGGTCCAGGAAACTAATCACAAAAATTGAATTGTTCTGATGGAAGATATCCTCTGTTCCAAATAATCAACTTAGAAGTAAATCTAATGTCAGAATGGTTTTTAACTTAAATACCCTTCCTTCTCTCCCTGCTTTATTTATTATGGTACTGGGGATTGAACCCAGGGGCATTCTATCTCTGAGCTACACCCCTAGTCCTTTTTATTTTGAGACAGGGTCACACTATGTTGCTGAAGGTCTCACTAAGTTGCCAAGGCTATTCTCAAACCTGGGATCCTCCCTCCTGTCCCAATCTCTCAAGTGTTGGGATTATAGAGGTGGGACACCTCTTGGCTTTGTTTGTTTCTTAAGAAAGTATGACAGCAGGGGGGAAAATGGACTCACAAATAAAAATAATCATGTCAATTATGAAAGGTATTGCTTCTTTTCACCTTTCTTCCTCTCCCCAATCAGATATAATAAAGCAAATATAACACTTTAAGTCTTACAAATGATGGTATGCACATGGCTGTCTAAGAGATAGACTTGAATTAGGAGTCACTACTGTACCAAGACCTAAAGAAGTAGAGGAAACAGACTCTACAACATGACCTGGAAATGAAGCTATCGGCGATGAATATATGGGAAGGAGTATCATGCCAATACTGGCGTTACTGATTTTAGTTTTTATCTTATATAAGACAAAATGTCTTATTTTTAAAATGCACAGGCCTGGCAGGACTCTAAATCTACATAGGTGATCAAAGTTCCAATCGTGGAAGACTACAATCCATAGTCCACTTTAATTCAACAACTTTTCTCTCCAGGGTAATCAATGTATTTTTTTCCTATGTGGACATATTGAATTGAGGTTTCTTTTGTACAAAATGACAAAAACAAGAGACATATGCAAAGGTAACATTCAAATATGCATCTAAAAATTTAAGGTTAAATATTATCTGAAATCTCATAAAACCATTGGTGGAAGTTTCCATTTTATACACTTTTTCAGAACACAAGCTATAATGCATACTATATGATCTTGTTTATGGCTAAGTATTCTTGGCCCTCTTATCCATTCCTTCACTTTTGGACAAAATGCAATGAAGAGTGGGTAGTCACAGTAATTGTCAGCAAAGACTGTTCTGTCCCCAGTTTATCTCCTGAGATGAGAGAATACACCTTCTTATCAAGGCTAGGACTGCTGCATATACAGAGGTTGTACCGCACAAAAGAGACAGGAGGAAAAAACCACAAGACAACAGAAAAATGCACTCTGACAGAAAAATTCTTCATATGCACATAGCAGAGCACAATAAATGTTCTAAGACAAGCTTGGCATCCAATTTTCTGGCTAAATATCAAGAAGTCTTTTTTTTTATGATCTTTTATCATTTTTTTAATTGCCTGACAGGAAAAGCTGACCTGTCTCAGAAGTGTATTATCATCTTCTGAAATAGGGATCTATAAAAAATATTCTTCCCAGTAACTAAAGATTGGTGTCTCAATATATTAAAGTAACAGCTGATACCACACTTACTCAATTCACTCACAATAACTTCTTCTAAATGGCTGACAAAACTAAGAGTATCACAGCTGGTGACAGGTTTATTTTCTTCTTTCCCTTCACTGGGAGATGCTGGTGTTGGAGTTAGGCAGAGATCTGGATCCAAATGAGACTGGACCTAATCCCTTGGTCCCTTTCTTATGAAACTTATAAACTAAACTTAGTTCACAGGGGAGTTGCATGGGTGAAATGAGACAGCATATGTACACAGTAGTTCCAAGCACAAAGTAAGCACCC
Source organism: Muscardinus avellanarius (assembly GCF_963383645.1). NCBI lineage: Eukaryota > Metazoa > Chordata > Mammalia > Rodentia > Gliridae > Muscardinus > Muscardinus avellanarius. Next base: position 67,112,735 of record NC_137789.1, on the reverse strand, counting down.
CATATAGGTGATTCTTATGTTAACTGTGGTACCTGACCTGACTTTTGATGGAGTGTGGATTGCTGACTCTGCTAGCACAGTCTTTTGCTATAGTATAAAGATAAATCTACTTAGACAAATAGAGGGAGGGTGCTCTCTTTAGTATAACAGAAATAAGTATAAAGACTTTAAGTATAAATATTTATATAGAATAAGAAAAGAACCGAAACACTAGAGCGCTGAAGATTAAAGCTTCTTCTGAGATATGTTTAATTATCCAAAATGCTTATAAAAAATCACTTTAGATCTGTTTAGATAACTATCCAAAATGCTTATACCTAGAGTGCTCTACAATCTCCAGTACTACAGAGCCCCTGTATATACAAACAAGGCATCCTGATGCTTAGGCCTCTTTATCAGCTTAGGAATGACTCTGCCTCTGGAAAGTGTAAGATGTAAATTCTTCTCTTGTCCCCTTCATTTTATATGCAGCTCACCTGCCTCTTGGCTTGTAAAATATTAAAATATAAAATAACTTACATCTTATATTCATATATTACCTTTGCAGTCAGACTTTCAGAACACAAGTCCTGATGTTTATGTCCCTTAATTATAAATGGTCATATAAAACCATTGTTTCATCTCAAGAGCCTTGGTGGCAACAGACACCTCACCTTCCATCTCTTCTTGCTACAGCTGGTCACTTTCTTTCTAAGAGTTGTCTCACCGTATCAGCAAATACACGCTGGTCACATCCTGCTGTGCTCATACCATGTTACACTACAGCCACCTCTGAGATGGCTTCCCAGGTAGGATCAGCATTGAGGACGACACCACTGTACCTCTTATGTTCCTTTTGAGACCACAAAAACATGAGTGTGCTGAGTGCAGAGGAGAAGTGGGAAGCTCCTCATCACTCAACATTTTAGTATCTGAAGGTGAAAGGATAACCTTTCACTTTGATACTCATCAGAAATCAAATTGCCTTACTAGAAATGTGTAGTTGTGTAGAATGCACAGGAACAAGGCCAGAGACAGTTATAACCTAGGTATGACTTCTTAGGTGTGTGCCCTCAGACACACAGCCTTTGATTCTAATCAAGATGAAGCTGAAGACACTTAATGAAGCTAAAGCTAACCCCAAATCACCATCAAAATCTTTTCTTAGTAATAGTGCTAAAACTACCCCTCAGCAACACAGTAGTTAACTACTAAAAATCTTGATTTTGGTTTTTAGTGTGTTGCCTTTGGAATTTCTTATGGAACACAATTTTCTCTCATAACAAAGACAAAGAAGATATGAACGATGTTCTCAGAGGCAGGTGATGGGACACTGTGGGACAATCACAGCTTCAGAACTGACCAGCTATGATATGAATTCTACTTTGTTACAGACTAGCTTGAAGACCTTGGCCTTACTATTGTTTCTGTGTATCAGTTTCCTTATCAACAAAACACAGGAAACAACACAAGTCCTGAAGGGGTCTGAGAGGTGATGCATGGACAGAGTAGAGAATGTACTATCCACTTACATGAGGTACCCAGAGTAGTAAATTCACAGAAGACAAACAGTGGGGATAGTTGCGCAACAATGTGAATGTGCTTCATGCCACTGAACCTTATACTTCAAAGGGTAATTTTTGTGTGTGTGTGTGGTAGTGGTGGTGGTGGTACTGGGGTTCCTGGAAACCCTTCTATTTCCGGGCTACACTCTCAGACCCATTTTATATTTTTATTTGGAAACAGGGTCTCTTAAACCAGCCCGGCTGGCTTCGAACCTGTACGATCTTCCTGTCTCCACCTCCCAAACGGGAGATTACAAGTGTGTGCCATCACTCCTGGCCAAAGGGTAAATTTTATGTTATGCATCTTTACCACAATAAAAAAGAGTCAAGTTAAAATAAATTATCAAGTTAAGGTTATTTGGAATCAAGAGTCTTTACCTTCTGTCACTTAGGGAGACCTTGTTTTAAAATAAAGAATTAGGGTTAGGGGTGTAGCTCAGGGGTAGAATGCCCCTGGGTTCCATCCCTAGTTACCCCCCCCCCCGCCCCGACACACACAAGAAAAAAGAAACCTATAGCATTGATAGAAAACCTGTAACAAAATATGATTCATGATATGACATGCTGATAAAAGTGATTCTGGAGTGAAATCTGAAGCAACAATTATAATCTCAAAGTCTAAAACTGCAGAAAGTCAATTTTTAGTGAACTTTGTTCTCATGACAAAGCACAAGTGGTAAGATTATCCATTTTCTACCAATGAAGCTGAGGTGAAAAACACTATTATTATTATTGTTTTCCTAGAGTTAGTACCTGTAAAACATCAGGGGCAGGGGAGATGGGAAGAAAACAAAACAAAACAAAAGGATTCCTCACACTTATCAGGGATAACTTAGTGATCAATAAAAGGAATTTTTTTTTTTTTTTTTTTTTTGGTGGTACTGGGATTCCTGGAAGCCCTTCTACCTCTGGGCTACACTCCCAGACCTATTTTTACATTTTTATTTGGAAACAGGGTCTCCTAAGCCAGCGCGCGCGGCTGGCTTCGAACCTGCGCGATCCTCCTGTCTCTGCCTCCCAAGCGCGGGGATTACAAGCGTGCGCCACCACGCCCGGTGAAAGGAAATATTTTTAAGGAGAAATAAAAGTGTTTTATAATAAACAAGATAGTAGAGAAGGAAAGAACTAGGAAGGTGACATAGCCTTTGTCCATCCATCCCCAAATTAAAAAGAAAATGAAACTGTATGAAATGTACTTAACATTTCTCCCTTCCATGTAACCTACACAAAAAAGTCTAATGCAGCTGGGCGTGGTGGCTCACGCTTGTAATCCCCGCGCTTGGGAGGCTGAGACAGGAGGATGGCACAGGTTCGAAGCCAGCCTCAGCTACTGAGTGAGGCTCTCAGCAACTTAGTGAGACCCTGTTCCAAATAAAGTATAAAATAGGTCTGGGAGTACAGCACGGAGGTAGAAAGTCTCTGGGTTCCACCCCCCACCCCACCCCACCCCACCCCAAATAAAAGGCTAATGCAGTGAAAAGCTTCTGGGAAGAGCTATTTCTTTAGGAAACTGGCTGAAATAAGTTAAAATATCTGGAGGGAGCTCTCAGTGCTTTTGGAGTTGTCTCTCCTCAATGTATGTTGGCTTACAATCATGTGTCGGTGTCCTACACTATTTGGGAGAATACAGGTAGGAGAGCAAAGTGACTGCAGAAGGCATTCCACGCTGAACATGTTAGTAGATCCTTACTGTTTTCAAAGTGTCATCTTGGAAAATGTGTTCAATATCACTAACTACTGGGGAAAGGCAAATCAAAACCACAATGAGCTATCATCTCGGACCCATTAGGATTTCAAGTGTTAAGGGGAAAAAGTCCAGAAAATAACACGTGCCGGCAAGGATATGAATATAAAATAAAATGGAACCCTTGCATACTACTGGTGAAATTATAACATACACAGTGAACCACTATGGATGCTCCTTAATGAAAAACAGGACTGCCATATGACCCAGTAATCCTGCTTCTGAGCATACATATCCAGAATTGCAAACAGGGTCATAAAGAGACATTTGCACATCTGTAGGCACTGCAGCAGTATTTACAATAGGCAACCTAGATGTCCATCAACAAATTAATACATAAAAAGTGGTATATACATTACTATCCAGCCTTAAAAAAAGAAGGAAATCCTGTCACCTGAGGTGCTAAGTGAAACCAGCCAATCACTGAGAGACAAATACTGCATGATTCCACATATTTAGTCAAACGTCTACTGTATACAAGAAGGTAGAATGGCAGCTGTTCGGAGCTTTGAGGAGAGGGGGAAACAAAGAGTTGTTTAATAGGTATAGTGTTTCAGTTAAGTGAGATGAAAAAGTTCTAGAAATCTGGTGTACAATAATGCACAAATAGCAGTGTGTCCACCTAAAAATTGTTATGACAGTAATTTAGGTGTTTTTTTTTTTTTTTTTTTGGTATTGGGGGTGGAACCCAGGGGCTTTTCTACCTCTGGGCTATACTCCCAGACCCATTTTATATTTTATTTGGAAACAGGGTCTCACTAAGTTGCTGAGAGCCTCACTCAGTAGTTGAGGCTGGCTTCGAACCTGTGCGATCCTCTTGTCTCAGCCTCCCAAGTGCTGGGATTACAAGTGTGCACCACCACACCTAGCTTATTATTTTTCTTTTAACTCACGCATCTCCAATTCATCAACATGGCAAAGGGAGTCTCCTTGGGAGAATCAATTAAAAGAGTTGCATGTGTAATAACTTATTACTATGCAAGTCATCTCAATCTGAAAATCAACTTAAGTCTGAAGTCCATGAAAATAGTCAGATTTTCCCTCTGCCTTGTTCTACCTGCACAACAGGCTGGAAAATAGGATCATTCTCACTTATTTGCTCCTGGGCATTTGTCCAAAGGGGTTGAAATCAGAGAACTACAGTAACATATGCATACCCGTGTTCATAGCAGCACAATTTGTAATAGCCAAAATATGGAACCAACCTAGGTATCCATCAACAGATGAATGAATTTCAAAATTATGGAAAATGCAACGAAATTCTACTCTGCTATAAAGAAGAACAACATCATGCAATTCACAAGAAGATGGAAAGACCTGGAGAACATTATGTTAAGTGAGATCAGCCAAGTGCAGAAAGAGAAGGGACATATATTTTCTCTATTGTGCCCAAACTAGGGAGCATTGGGGATACCAGAGGGACTCCAGATATAGGAGGGGAAACCTCAGCAAAGCTAGAATGAAAGAATAGAAGAGGAAGAAGGCTGAGGTTGATTAATAGAGGATCTATATCCGAATGTGTAAAAGTATGAATATAGCATGGCTAACCTGGACACTCGTTGTTTTGGGGGGGAGGGAAGCAGGGGGAGCACCAAGCACAGTCTGAATGTATGCCATTTTCAATATGTTCCACGTAAAAATTAAAAAAATATATATATATAATTAGGGAAAAAAAGCAAACCAAAGCCAGAACACCTATGAAAAAATGTGCTTTAAACCTAAATTGGTATTTGAGCCCTCATTTATTTTACTTATTCATACATTTAAATTACTATACACAATTATAATCATATTTAGCTATTTCTTATATTTATAGTGAATAAATAAAATGTAGTGGGCAAGTTATAGTATAATTGGAAACTCCTACTCTCTTCTATCACATTCCAAATATTTAATTAATTTCTCAAAAACAGTATCATTCAAACTAAAAAAGAATATATCAGATGTAAATGTAGGTCACAGAAATTTAAAATTTCTTAGAAAAATATTAGGGATATGAGTTGTTTTGAAATGACTATATCTAGTATCTGCAGAGCACCAATATAAAATAGGGACATACTTTCTGTTATATATTCTAGTTAATACAAAATGGTAAATTTAAGCCATTAGGGAAATTAGTCCATATAAATTAAAATCATAATAGAAATAATTATAACAATTACAAAATATTCTGTCTTCTTAGAATTTCTAAATATACTTTATTTGACAAGCTGGGTAGACTCTTCATGCTTATGCTAACAAAAAGGGCTCCAGAGATAAAATAAACTTATCATAGTCAAAAATGTTCAACATCCAAATTTTCTTTAAGACACTAAATGTACTTTCAGGAGCCAAACTAAAATATTCTAAATAGTATTTGTCATAAGAGGCTGCAATTTATAATCCATATATAATAAAAGAAATGTACTCACTCAATTTTTATTATTTATTTACTTATTTTTGTGGTACCAGGGATGGAACCCAGGGGCAATGTACTTCCAAGCTACACCCCCAGCCCTATTTTTTTTTTAGTCTTTTTAAAGATTTGAAACAGGGTCTTACTAGCTTGTGGATGATCTTGCTAAGTAGCCAAGGCTGTCCATGAATTGTGATCTTCCGGTCTCAGCCTCCCAAATGCTTGGATTACAAAAGTGTGCTACCACGCCCGGCTCGCCTCACTCAATTTTTAGAATATAAATTTCAAGTTCTTAAACTTAGGGTAGAATTTTCCTGATGCAAAACCATTAAGGCTATGCTTCAGGAGAAAAAAATGCAACAAATGTTTATTTTACATAAACGAAGACCAATCATTGTGCTTGTCAGAACTGCCACTGGTGACAGTAATGAGTTAGACACAATCTCTGCTGTTAAAGAGATTTGTCAATCATTTGGGGAACAAAAAGTATATAAATCAGAATAAGATTAGACAGAACAAGGAATGGCAGGGGTGTCAAAGGAAATGAGGTCATATTGCTTGGGCACTAAGAAATGTTTTGTAAAAAAAAAAAAAGGCATAACTGAAAGACCTCAAAGAATGAACAGCAGGGCTCAGTGGAAGTAGAAAGAGAAAGAAGAGGCACTGCAGACAAGGAAGACAGAGTATGGAGAAAAACAAAATAAAAAGGCACAAGCATGTGTTCACAATGGAAGGAGTCTAGGCCAATGATCTTAGGGTGCCCATGTAAGGGAATGGGAAATAAGCACAGAGCAGTAGATGAACTGCATAGACCCCTTCCCACTGGGCCTTCTACTATCATTCACCGCAGATTCCTGTCACTGTTCTGAATCTTAAAACAGACACAATACTCCACCCTAACACCCTATGACAGGCAATCTGTTGGGAGAGAAGTGAAAAGCACTCCAGGCAAAAGACCTAGGGGGTAGAAAGCCTGCAGGTACCTGTGTATGTTCTCAAGGCCAGGAGAAGATGGCAAGGCTGTGAACAGAACTAGAGAAACCCATCCGCGGCAGTGATGATTCTTATTTATTTTTTCCTGCTTCCCAAGAATGGTTTATTACCTAAAGCTGTGTACATCATTAGTTGAGGCAGGACCCAGGGATCTAAATGATTTCTGGGAAGCCATATGTGGTGTCACAAGCCTGTAATTCCAGTGTTTGAAAGGCTAATACAGTTGGATCCCAGGTTCAAGGCCAGTCTCTGGATTTATGGAGACCTATTTCTCCTAGCACAACACATTTTCTCCTCTGACCACAAAAATTACTCAAGGATTATCACTGTAATTTTTACCCACAAGAATATGCTGTATTGTCTGATGTAGTACTAAATTAGCAAATTGATCAGTGCTTTTTAAAAAGCCTGTAAGTATCCTTCCATCTCAAAGAAGGACCAACTGCTTTTGCTGATGTTCTCAATGAGGCTGGTGGTGCCAGGCAAATCGTTCATTCTGAACCGAGATATGGCTGTGATATACAGCAGTGGGGGCCAGAGCACCTGACATATCCTTCCTCCCACCAGGACAGGCACCCCCACCCAGACCAGCACATCTCCCTGCAGTGATGTTTCTTATTTTGGACTTTATCATGAACACTAATGGTAGTCAATGAAGTTAAGGAAGAATCATTAACCCAGCTCTTTCAAGAGGGTCCTTGGGAAGCCTCTATAGCCAGTCCTTGTGGCAGAATGCCCCACTACTGATCCCTTGGGCACAGCGGCAGACAATTTCTAAGTCCCAGTGAGGGAAGAGGCAAGAGCAGGTGCTATGCTGATTCACCGCCCCAACCTTGCACAACCACACAAACACACGTGCAAGTGTATAAGAGGGCAGAGCAGCCGAAGACGTGTGGACACATCACTAAAGCTGGGTGGAGGCTGGCACTGAGGAGGCTCAGTCAAGTATGCCCAGAGTTGTCATATATGACTCTGTGCTATCATTACTGTTAATGCCAAACAGACTAGAAAAGAAATTTTTATATGAAAAATCTCTTTTTTGTGTTTGAATTTGCACGGGATGCTTGTGAGTATGTGCTCCATTTTACCTCTGCCTAGCTCTTTGTTGGTCTGTCCTTGTGGGCCTCTCTTACTGTTTCATTAATTATGCACTCCCAACAAACAAGGGTCAGTAGTAATAAAACAAAAAACCCCAAACGGCTCCCATTCCTAGCGGAGCATGTCCCTAGAGTCCCATGGCAGGTGACCTCAAGCCAACTCTGCTGACACAGTCTCTAGTCTCCTTCTCCACACTGCAATGTTGCATATGGTACTGTGCATACTCTATTAAGTTCTAACCTGCCCTTTTTAGCCTCAAATTAAACTAATTGCTTAACACATGTTACTCTGTAGCTAACCAGTCTGACCTGGCACACATTGGGTGCCAACAGGCACTCCTTTGCCGCTCTCAGACCCACTTGTATCCTGTTTGGAATGTTTCTCTCTATCCTCAGTGACCTTTTTTATGCCTACTAAAATCCTATTTTTTTTGTTTTGTTTTGAAATGAAGTATTGCTAGGTTACAGAGAATCTTGCTACTTGCAGAGGGTAACCTTAAACCTAAGATCCTACTGTCTCAGCCTCCCAAGTACTGGGATTACAGATATGGTCCACCACGTCCAGCTCACAATCCTAATTTTATAGCAAGGCTCAGTTCAAATTTACTGACCTCCTATAAGCCTCACCAAATTCTTTTTTTTTTTTTTTTGGTGATACCAGTAATGGAGCCCCAGGGCCTTCTACCCCCGGACTACACTCCCAGAACTATTTTATATTTTATTTGGAAACAGGGTCTCTTAAGCCAGCCGAGGCTGACTTCGAACCTGCGCGATTCTCCTGTCTCAGCCTCCCAAGCGTAGGGATCACAAGTGTGCGCCACCATGCGCGGCCTCACCAAATTCTTTAACTGTACTCCTTTCCACTGTTCCCAGCAGTCCTGTAGCTGGTTGTTTACAAGCCAACTTCCCTCCAAATGAGTGAAAGCTCCAAGGAAAAGAAGCACGCAGTTACAATTCACTGGATTCCCTCTGCTGAGTTACATTTTTTACATGCAGTATTTGCTCAATAAATATTTATTGAATGAATGTTTGCTTTTAGATTAATCTACCTATATCAATCAATCTATCTATCTTAAGAGTGTTACAGTTAAATTTCTTTTCAAATCAGTACAAGGAGATCAAGAAAACAAGGGGTATCTACTTTGTCTTAAGAGCGTAAAAGCCATTAGGGCTTGCAATAAGAGCTGTCATAAACTGTTAAAATCATAAAGCATTATGGCACATTAAATGATTTACATTTTCTTCATTTGAAAGCTGTTAAACAGCTACTCTACCCCCCCCCCAAACACCCACCTTCTAAGTACTTAACAAATAAAATGAAGAAATGTGATTAGGAATTCAACCCCTGCTCGCTAATTTTAAGGACTTCATATGAGTCATTAATCCACATGAAAATGCATGACCCAGGCATGGTGGCACTGGTATGTGATCCTAGTATTTAGGAGGCTAAGACAAGAGGATCACAAGTTTCTGAGAACCTGCCCCCAAATAAAAAAATTTTAAAAGGGCTGGGGATGTAGCTTAGAGAAAGAACCCTTAACCCCCATTCAATCACCAGGAAAGAAGAGAGGGAAGATGGGCAAGCATGAAAGCCAATTATGTGCAGTTCAGTGAATATTTTATCTCCATTAAAAACTACAATATCAAGAACAGATTTCTAATCTTGTTATAATATCACACAAAGAAATAAAACTTAGTTTCTTTCCAGACACATGGAACACACATATTAGATGCTCACAGGAAACCTAGGGTTATATTATTTCCAGTTTTGCGGAGATAAGGATGAAATGAAATCTGTCAAGAATCTTGCCTACTTTTTAGTTCTCTTATTTGGAGCCAGGGTGGAATAGTACTAAGAATTGAACACAGGGACATTCTACCTCTGAGCTACATACCCTAGTCCTTCTTATTTTTCTTTATTTTTTATTTTTTTGGTGGTACTGGCGTTCCTGGAAGCCTGTCTACTTTCAGGCTACACTCCCAGACCTATTTTATAGGTTTTATTTGGAAACATGGTCTCTTAAGCCAGAGTGGCTGGCTTCGAAACTGCGTGATCCTCCTGTCTCTGCCTCCCAAGCATGGGGATTACAAGTGTGCGCCACCACGCCCGGCCAGTCCTTTTTATTTTGAAACAGGGTATTGCTAAGTATTGAGGGTCTAGCTAAGTTGCTGAGGTAAGCCTCAAGCCTGCAATCCTTCTGTTCCAGCCTCATACATACTTGGATTACAGGTGTGTGACATGACTGGCGTTTTTAGTTTGTAAAACTCATGTAAATGTCATTCAGGTAACATGAACAAGAAGGAAGCAGATGAGGTCCAGCAGAAGCAACAGAGCTGTTGAAGATTCAGAAGTTGTTATATCAAGTTATACACTTCTGAGTTTTATCTATGACTGAATGGTTTTGAGTTTCATTTATGTATTTCTATATTAAAAGAATGTTATAAGAATATTAAGCTTAAAATCATGGCAAAGAAAATACTCCAAAATTGCTTGTTTCCTTATCAATACTTAAAAGGAAAATCTAGATTTGCTGAATGATACCTCCAAGTAGAGATGTCAGAAACAAGAGAGTAATAAAACTACAGTTAATTAAAATTTTCAGTGTGCCAAGCACCACTATGTTTATAAGCATTATCAAATGTATTCTTAATAAAGACAACATTATAAAGTGGGCATTACAATCTCCTTTTAATGGATATGGAATTAATGGCCCAGAGATGTGAAGAATCTTGTACATGGTCTAGTGAAGAGAGACAGTTAGGTTGGTCTGATTTTAAATAAAATTCTTCCTCTTTAGTAGGTTCATTATATTGATTAATCCATCCTACCACGTGGGCTTAGAGCCTGCACTGGTTATTACATATTCTATTCTATTGACCTGGGTTTACATCAGTGCCTTTAGAAGTAGGTAAGCTAGAGAAGAAGCTGTCAACTGAAACTTAAAAAACAAGTAATGTATAAGGGACTTCTGTTTAAAATGAAAGTTAGAATGTCATTATCGCTTTCCCACTCATTCTTCAAACACTGAAGTCTTTTGTACTGTCATATATATTTGACAGACAATCCCAAACACTGGTAACTCTATCTTCAGTATGAGAACATCTACAAGGCATGCCAAAGAGATGTCAAGTTCATAACCTATCCCTTCTAGTTGATGACTCGTCCATCACTCTAAGATTTTATCACATGGAACATAAAGCAATGACTGGAAGCCTCACCCTAAAAGCCTGATTTACAGATACTCTAACTGCTAGAAGGGAGTGATTAAAAAAAGAGCCCCTTTGCTTACTATGGGGATAGCAAGGAGGTAATGACTACACTTTGACCTTGAATAACTTCATTTCTACTATGAAATTTTCATGCACTTAACACAAGGGAATAAAGAACAGAAAGAAAACCATATTGTGTGTGTGTGTGTGTGTGTGTGTGTGTGTGTGTGTGTGTGTGTGTGTGTTGCTGCTAGGGACTGAACCCAGGGCATTTTTATTCTTTACTTTGAAAGAGAGTCTCACTAAGTTACAGAGGGTCTCATTAAGTAAGCTGAGGTTGGCCAAGAACCTGCGATCCTCCTGTCTCAGCCTCCCAAATACTGGGATTACAAGCTTGCACCACCACACCTGGCAGGAAATCGTAATTTTAATAAGGTCTACTCTTTGTTTATAAGTGTTTGGTAGGTTGTTTCCATTCTTATTTTCTTAAAACTTTAAAGAGTTTTGTTAGTGTATACATTTCTATATTTACCAATACAACCTGTCTATTCAATGGTACACTGACAAATGCTTAAAAACCAGCTCTGGGTAGGAAAGAATGCATGATAAGTTTATTATAAATTTTACTACTATAGATGATAGGTGGCATGTAATTTATAAATGATAATAAAATATACAACTCTTTTATATTGTTGGTGAGATTGCAAATTAGTGCAGTTGCTATGAAGATCAGTGTGGAGATTCCTCAGAAATTCGGGGATGGATCCACCATATGATTCAGCTATATCATTCCTAGATCTTTCCAAAGGGAATGAAATCAGAAAATAATAATAATATATGTATATCCATATTTATAGCAGCACAATTCACAACAGCCAAAATGTGAAACCAACCTAGGTGTCTATTAAATGAATGGATTACAAAATTGTGAAATATACGAACAATGGAATTATACTCAGCAATAAAGAAGAACAAAGTAATATCATTTGCAGGAAAACGGATAGAACTGGAGAACATTAAACTAAGTGAGATTAGTCAGTCGAAGAAAATGAAGGATCATATATTGTTTCTAATATGCAGAAGCTAGGGAGCAATCAGGATACCAGAGAGACTTCAGATAATGGAGGAGAAACGTCAATGGAGAGAAGTGGTCTAGAGGAAGGGTGAGTTAGAGGAAGGATCAATGAAAGAATCACTTCGAGTGACATTATATGCGCATGTGAGAATACCAATGCCAATCTCAATATCCTGCATGGGGAAGGGGAGGAATGGGGAGTGAGCTGGAGGAAAGCCCACCAACAGCTGAGTGCATGTAAATCACTATCAATGTGAACTACATTATAATGTAAGAGTATGATATATCAGTAAAGGTATAAAATAATTTTAAAAACCAGCTCTGGGTGGGGGAGGAATGCACAAAGTACATTTATTATAAATTTACTAGGATAAGTGATATGTAGCTTGAAATTTATGTGATAATAAAATATATAACTATTATAAGTCCCATATGGCCAATTAACTCTTATAGAATGCTTCAATTGATTTTTGTCAAATTCTTGTATTACCGATGATTACAACTGACAAGACTATAATATCCAAGTTTTTCAACATGGGTTAAAATTTTTATTTAGGTTAATGAGTAAGATTAAAAAGGATATGATGAAGCCAAGCGGGGTGGCACACCATTGTAATCCCAGTGCTTGGGAGGCTGAGACAGGAAGATTGCAGGTTCATGGCCAGCCTCAGTTTCTTAGTGAGAACTCCGCAACTTAGTGAGACTCTGTTTCAAAATAAAGAATTTTTTTTAAAAAATGCTGAGTTTAGGGGTGGGGGATAAAGTGTCCCTGGAATCAATCCCCAGCACCCCCCCACAAACCAGGACATGATGAAGATGTATAACATACACATAATTTAAATTGTCAGTACATGAGTGACTTCTCTTTTTTTGGGGTGGTACTGGGGGTGGAACCCAGGGGCTTTCTACCTCTAGGCTACACTCCCAGACCTACTTTATATTTTATTTGGAAACAGGGTCTCACTAAGTTGCTGAGAGCCTCACTAAGTAGCTGAGGCTGGCTTCGAACTTGTGTGTGATCCTCCTGTCTCAGCCTCCCAAGCGCGAGGATTACAAGCGTGGGCCACCACGCCCGGCCATGAGTGACTTCTTTGTTAAACTGAATAGCATTCTTTGAGTGTGCTTAGAAGGCAACTTAATGTTAACATGTTAGAAGTTAATTATTAACATTTTCTCTTTAACTTTCTTAATTCTGCAGTGATAACCCACAAAACAATAAATCAAGCCCTGAGTACTTGATTTATAGTAGTGCCCCCCAGTTCCCATGGTGGGAACATGCTCATCAAAGTGGTTTCAATCTAACAATGTAACATCTCTGCCTTGAGATGTAGGAAGGTGCAACACATCATACTGGCACCACTATATAGTATTTCAACTATGTAGATAAAGGACACAAACAGCTTCTAGCACATAGACAACGACTAAGTGAGTAAAATAGTTGGGAATGAGGGTTTTAGTTTTCCTTTTTAAATAATTTAATTATAAGCCCATATAATTATTAATAATGGCTGTACTTAACAATTGGCTTACAATGGTTTTGATAAGTAGTACTGGCTCTCATTGTTGATTCTGGCATGCCTACTTAAAATAATTCTTTATTTTTTATATGATCTGCAGTATTGGGGAAAATTCAGATATATGAAGCAATCTGGCATCTCAATGTTCTCACATCAGCACTACATACCAAAATTAAAACACTTGAATAACTGTATCACCTGAATGATTTTATAGTTTGCCTTGTCTAACCAGGAACTTTTCCTTCAATCTAGCTTATGCCAACACAGGTTTGTGAAATATGCTTCTCATTCTTGCTATTCATTAAAAAATTGTTTTAGAAAAATAACAAAAGCTTAAAGCCAATTCTCTATTAACTGATGAAATACTATATTCAAATATATTGTACCAAAGTAGATTTAAATGAAGAAAAGTTTCCAAACGACAAATTTTATTTTATTTTAGGGAAAATATTTAAAAGAAAAAGAAAGCATGGCTACTTTGGGTTATCAGAGAAGATATTATTTCAAGTTTGGCAGTAGAAATGTACTAAATGTGGGGGTGGGGTGGGGTGGGGTGGGGATAAGGTACTAGGGTTTGAACCCAAAGCTAACTGGCATTCTACCCTCTGAGCTAACACCATTTTACTATTATTTAATTTTTTTTTCTTTTGCAAAACTAGGGGTTGAAACCAGGGGTATTCTACCTCCAAGCTACACCCCCAGCCCTATTTTTTTATTCTTAATTTTGAAACATAGCCTCACAAAGTTGCTGGGAACCTCACGCTGAGCTCTATTTTTTAAAATTTTGAAACAGGGTCTTGCTGAGGCTGGTCTTGATCCTACAATCCTCCTGGTCTTGTCTTCCCAAGTACTGGGATTACAGGTGTGTATAATTCATGCCTGGCTGAAAATTTTAAAATTCATTTTTTGTTACTTTCTATTTTTACAGTATTTTCACAAGAGGAAAAAAAATCACCATGTAATATTTACACAAATGTTAAGCTTTATAACTAAAGAGAACAAAATTAAGCACAATAATCCACAATGAAATTACTTGTATTTTTCATGCTATTTATGACTTACTTGTAGAATAAAAGTAATATGAACCTCTCTGATAGAGGGAAAAGGATATCTGCTGTCCAAGACTACTGCTTGTTTGAAACATTTATCATCTTCATAGCAAATATTTTTAAAAAAAATGAATCACACTTCAATACCAAAAGGCCAAGGTGCTGGTTCAGGTGAAGGCTCTGGAGTCAGACTGCCTGTATTCCATCCAAGTCCATCACTTAGTTCATATGACAAGCTATTTAATCACCCTGTATCTCGGATTTCCCATCTGGAATATGGGGGAAACAATATACCTATTCTGTGGCATGTTTTGAGTATTATGTAGGTTACCTACATCTAACTGCTTTAAAAAAAAGTGTTTGGCAAGAATTATTTAAAGTCTTACTTGATATTAAAAAAATTCGTTACAAAAGGCCTAACTTAATTACTGAGTTACTAACTTGGTTAATAACTAAAGATTTATGAATGTGGGCCAATGGAAAACCATTAACACGAATGGAATTCCATATTTAAGTGATCACACTAATAACATCAAACTCTTGTGCGTACTTGCTCTGTTTTTACAGGTCTATTCTAGCGTGCCTGCTCATAGAGGGCTCTAGTATCTACTACACATCTCAGATTGCTAGGTACAAGGGAATTTCTATGAATTTAAACAGGTGATAATCCCTCCAAATTCCTGCCCTTTGGGCCATTTAAAAATATCCTTTCTTTTCTCCTCTATCTATGAAGCATAAGGAGAGATGAGAAGCAGCTGACGAGAGAATTGAGGCATGAGGCTTCTGACACTACAAGGGGTTCCATGAAGATGAGCTCAGCTTTCCAGGTTTGTTTGTTTTGTGTTTGCATTCTTACTATGGAACCTCATGCAACCCAGCTTAACTTCTCTAGATCAACTATGCAGGCCTCAAATATAATGGGCATGTTCACCTGAGCTCCCAAATTGATTTTATTCAGGTTAGCAAGGGTGGCTGAAATACAAATTAAATTTGGATAATGGTGTGATAATGGCAGTTGGAGTTTATTTATGGGATGAGGTAGGGAGGGAAGATATACAGTGGAAGAAGAGCTAAGGCCTGATGTGTGTGCTGTTCTTGAACCTTGGCAGGCTGTCAGCTACGAAGAGAAATCAAACTGTCCTGAACAGAGCTGTCAAGTTTGGAGCTATGCATGGTTTTCTGGCCTTAGAAAAATTTTACCTTCTTCAAATGCCCCTGAAGAAAGGATATTAATAGCCACCCTTCAACCTTTTTCCCTTCCTGGAGGAAGAGATTACTGTCTGAAGATTTTAGCACAGGTGAAGAAAAATGGAGCTTTTCTTCTTACAGTTGGAAAGAAAACTATCACCTACTGGACGTTTAGTAGGGCCTGTACTTGCTGAGTGCACTGCCAGGACTCACAACTTCTTTAGCAGCATGAGACCCAGGCATGCGCACTGCTCAACTCCACATGAGTAGACTGTTAGAAAACAATTCTCCCAGGTTGGAAAAGCTCTAAGGGACACCAAGATGGATACTTAACCTCTACCTACTGTGATTTTGCTCATTTTGAAATAAGCAAACACCCAGTTTATTAAACAAGGAATATTCTTAAATTATTAAATTAGTGGAGAACTCAAAAGTATATCTGTGCTTTTTAATAGAAATCTGGTATTTAACTTTTCTTCCCTTTTTAAAACATGCTGCTTTTCAAATTAGTGGGAACATTATTGTAAGAATACGATGTGACAGGGTGTTTATTATTGCTGCTTCTTGGGTGGTGATGTTATGCAGCCTTATTATTAACACTACAGTTAAGGCATGGCACAGGCCCAGTGGGACACATCTCAACGTGTTTTATGGTTTGAAGGGGGAATTAACTAAGGTTTTGCATAACTTTAAAAAGTTGTGCAAGACTTTTGTAGTGGCTAAAAATATATATACTATTGTTTTAAAACATGAAAGTACCACCTGACTTGTCATGTTCACAAAATTGAATTGTTCAGAATTCTTAGAAACATAAAATAAGAAACTTAATTTCTCTACTGAAATGACATCAGCAACCAGAAACATGCAAACTCTACAGCACCATGGTAATTTCTATCAACCATTTCTCTCAAGAGTTCTAGAAATATTATTTTATCCAATACTTGGCACCAAAAAACGAAAAAGGTAAAAAGTGAAGATTAAACTGTGGTTTTGTTACTAGTAAATCCCCAAAGGGAAAAGAGAGGTGGAGGGAGACTGAGAAGAGCAGCGAGAGGAGAGCCCCTCGGGGCTGATGCTACGCTGGTGTGATTGTAATGGAGAAACCAGGAAAGAAAGGCTGGCTTTCAGAGTGGGCTGCTATCAGAACCCACACTGCATAGAAATTCTATACAGTACGCATGTTAAGATCCTAGAAGATCGAATTATGTTTGTAGAACTGTTTTATATAGAATTTAGTTCATTTCTAGCACATACACACACACAGACACATACATACACACACATCAAAAAGAAAAATTAGCTCAATAGTATATATATATATATATATATGCAAAAATAGGGCAATTATAATAATATATTAAATAATATATTAATAGGTAGCTAGGATTTTGTGATTAAAAGGAACAAACATAGTTTGGGACTCGTGAAGACAAAGATACTATTTTTCTAAAGCCTGCCTTTTCAAATATTATATAAAAGGTAGATTTCAAATATTAATTTAAGACGATGCATTTAAAATATTATGAGACAATAACCCCCCTGGCCCTGAAGAATAGCAGCATACGAATACTTCAGAGCATATCTTAGCTTTGAGTACCAAGACACTGGTTATACACATCTATCAAGATTTATGTGGGACACCACAAAGTCAGATATATCTTCAGAAATATAATTTCCTTAATTTCTTTTCTGTAGTAAAAAATATCAGGGAGGCAAGGGGGAGGTGTACGCTTGTAATCCCAGCATTTGGAAGGCTGAGACAGGAGAACTGAGGTTCTCAGACAGTTTTGGCTACTTAGTGTGGCCCTTCACAACTCAGTGAGACCCTGTTTCAAAATAAGAATAAAAAAAAATAGGACTGGAGGTGTAGCTCAAAGGTAGAATCCCCCTGGATACCATCCACAGTACCACAAAAAAAAGAAGGAAGGAAGGAAGGAAGGAAGGAAGGAAGGAAGGAAGGAAGGAAGGAAGGAAGGAAGGAAGGAAAAAAGAAAAAAGAATAGACTAATATAATGATCTCAGAAGAAAAAAAAAAAAAAGAATAAAACCATATAATGATTTTAGGGGGGAAAGAAACCCACCGGAAGAAAGCTGTCATGTTCTGTGTTTCAACTTCAC
Organism: Muscardinus avellanarius; assembly: GCF_963383645.1. Lineage (NCBI taxonomy): Eukaryota > Metazoa > Chordata > Mammalia > Rodentia > Gliridae > Muscardinus > Muscardinus avellanarius. The sequence goes on along the minus strand of NC_137789.1, from coordinate 67,094,805 downwards.
AAAAGAATTTTTACTAGAGATTAGAGCCTTTCAAATCTCTTGTCATTCAGGATATGAAATTCTAATCCAGTGGCACGGCCAGCTGCGGCTCAGCCTTACTCAAATATGCTGACTAGCTGAAACAAGAGGTAGCTCACTTCCTTACTTCAGGTTCACATCTCAAACCAGCTCCTTGCTTACACATTTGACAGGCACTTGCTCAGCAAGGTATGAGAACTCCAACTGGGGAGAGCAGAGAGGCATGTAACTGAGTTCACCAGATAAAAAGTAACATCACCCCAACTCACCTCAGTCTCCTCTGTCTTTAGAGCATAGCTGAATTTTATATAAAGCCTATTTACATCATTTACATAGCAAGTGATGCTTGCATTCACCTTACACCATGATGTCACTTCCTCATCAATAATTTAAGCATAAGAAATGGATTAAAGGGATTCTAAAGGACCTTCTCATAGATGAAGAAACAGAAACCAACTTGAATCTCTAAGATACTAATGCAGTTCTCTTACCTTGTTCTTTGATCTGACGAATTTGCTTCACAGTTTCTTTTAAGATTGCACATTTGTCAGGTTTGAAGTTAAAGTTGTCTATATCATTAAAATTTGCAAAAATCAGCTCTGCAAGTTCTTCTATGTATTTATTTTCCTGTTCACGGTTACGTTTCTCAGTGTTCCTTTTCGGGCTGAAAAGAAGATACACATTTTAATTATGCATTTGAAAAAGACTATTACTAAAAAAAAGGACAAGCACATTAAAACCAATTTTAATACAAATATAGCAAATAACATTTACCTATATAAACAGAAATACTCGAGGAAAAGATACAACTTGTCCTAAATGTTGTATGTTTATTTATTTTTGCACAAACTTACATTGGTTTGTAATTATATATTTATTACTATTGTGATTATTTTTTCAATGTGCTTAATACCTCCCACTGAACTATCAGTTTCAACACGACAAAGATCTTCATAGTTTCACTTAACACTGTGCTTATAGTGTTTCACCCAAGCCGGGTGTGGAAGAGCACCCTTATAATCCAGTACTTGGGAGGCTGAGACAGGAGAATCACAGGTTCGTGGCCAGCCTCAGCTACTTAGTGAGGCTGTTCACAACTTAGCAAGACCCTGTTTCAAAATTAAGAATAAAAAAAATGGGGCTGGAGATACAGTTCAGAGACAGAATAACCCTGGGTTCAACCCTCAATACTTAAAGAAAAAAAATAGTGTTTCACATGAGTAGACATTGAAATTACTGTCACATAAAAAAAGGGGAATTTTTAAAAGGTAAGGGAGGTTACATTTATAAACATTTGAAAATTAAGTTTAGTAAAAAGAGAAACGGAATTTAACCTAAGCCATTCCCATATGGGAATAAATAAATTTCTAGGTTTTTGGTAAAACATAAAAGACAATGAAAACAAATTTTCATTATTTCATAAGCTTCTTTGGGATGTTAGTAATAAGACCAGCAGCCTTTTAGGATAATGCAAAAAGCCCCAATACAGCTAGAAATAAAAGTGAAACTGAACCAGGGTTTTGTTAACTGTCCAACCTGAATGACATGCAAAATGTAAATAGTCAAAGTTCAACTAAAGTTTTAAAAAGCTAACAGAAGGGGAGAATATCACAAGTGACAAAACCTTCTCATTTAAACTTGACAAATAGCAAACTCAAAGGTTTCTTCTGATAACAACAACACACAGTTACTTTCTCAAGTGCAAAAGATGGCCCACTAAATGGCATTCAAAATGAGATAGTAAGGAAGAGAAGCCATTTTCTGTATTTAAAAATACCTAATTTAAAATTTTTGAAAACTTGCACTAGACTTATCTCTATGTATCAGTTTTATTTCATTAAGCTATAAACCTAAAATATAACATAAATTCTCCATCTTGTAGTGGTTATGTGATATGTCCAAGACCACCCAGTGACTTACAGGCAGAACAGGGAAAGAAATTTGTTTTTCTCTAAGTCTCATTTTTGCCCCTAGTATCTGTTTTATTATTTTACTTTAGTTGTATTAGAGGACTGAATCCAGGGTCATTTTACTTCTGAGCCACAGTACCAAACCTATTTTATTTTTTAATTTCTTATCAGGGTCTTACTAAATTGCTGAGGCTGGACTTGAACCTACAATCCTCCTGTCTCAAGTGCAAAAGAGGGCCCACTAAATGGCCCACCAAATGCCAGGATTATGAGCCTATGCCACCACATATGGGGTTCCCATCTTAAGTACAGCAAAAAGCAGGGGTGGTTACAAGGCTTTGAAGAGCCCAGTTTCCATTCTGGTCCCCCTCCTCCCTCTACTACCACCCACCCTCACCCTTCCCACCTCCGCACTGCACAGGAAAATGTCAAACAGGCAAGAAAGAGGAGCTGGGTTACAAAGACCTCCCCCAAGGGAGCACCAGACTGAGGGCTCAGAGACACGTGCACTCTCTACCACATAGGCTTAGCTCCATATTAGCTATGAGAGCAGCCAGACCCTGGAACACTAATCATTTACCATGTCACCTCCCCAGACTCCTGAGTACTACAGGTAATCTGAGAGCCAGAAGGTAGAGGCGAGGATGTGGAGAACAGGGGTGTGATATGCTGGCTGTTTTAGCTGACAACTAGGGGAAAAAGGAGTCTAACATACTGGCTGTTTGCCCTTTCTCCTCTTCTCTTAAAGACGTTACCTAGCGCTCTTCCCTACTGTCTTTCCCGGTCTGATCTTTTTACTGGCTATTACACAGAAGTTGCTGTATTAACTTTTTAAATCATTTATAGGATTTAGAACATCAAAAGACTTAAAACTCTCCTATCTCTGCTCTTTCATTGTCTAGTTCCCATCTCCCAAAACGGGTAAGAACTTTGAATCTTTCTTAGATTTGTATTGTCTACAATACAAACATAGATTCAATTTTAGCCGGGCGTGGTGGCGCACGCTTGTAATCCCCGTACTTGGGCGGCTGAGACAGGAGAATCACACAGGTTCAAAGCCAGCCTCAGCTACTGAGTGAGGCTTTCAGCAACTTAGTGAGATCCTGTTTCCAAATAAAGTATAAAATATATCTGGGAGTATAGCCTGGAGGTAGAAAGCCCCTTGTACTACCCCCAGTACCGCCCCCCCGCCACACACACGATTCATTTTTTTCCTTTTTTATACAAATGGTAGCATACTCTACAAACATTCCCTAAACCTTGCTATTTCTCCATCACAATATCCTTGAGATTTTTTTTTCATACTAAATCATAAAATGCCCTTATTCTTGATCATAGCTTTATTGTGTTCCAGGTTATAGATATACCACAGAGGTTCAAATAGTTCCCCACGAACATTTACTTTTCTACTCTTTTATAATTGTAATCAACGCTATAAGACGCAACATCAAAGATAAATCATTTTATACTTATGAAATATCATATGAAAATTCCTAGTTCAAAGAGGATATGCCTTTGATATTGCCACATTAACCTCCATGGAAGTTCTAACAACAAACACTTCCAACCATAATATAATAAGGTGAAATTTGCTTCAAAATTATTTGTTGTAGCCAGACATGGTGGCACATGCTTGTAATCTCAATACTTGGGAGTCTGAGATAGGAGGATCGCAGGTTCACGGTCAGCCTCAGCTACTTAGTGAGGACCTTCCCAACTTAGTGAGACCCTGTTTCAAAATTAAAGAATAAAAAATAGGGATGGCGGTGTAGCCGGGAGGTAGAATGCCTTTAAGTTCAATCACCAATACCACAAAAAAAATTATTTAATTTATTCACTGGAAGAGCCACAATCTTTACTTTGAACACAAAAGCAAATGGTTTAGCATTTCATATCATTAAAAATTAAAACAAATAAGAACCCAGTATAAAATCGTACCAGCAAATCTTTTCACTCTAATCTACATCTTACAATTTTGTGATCTAACAGAAAAGAAAATATGAAAAATTCAAGATTACAGAATGAATTTATTATAAGAATCAAATACACAGGGGAAATCAGAAGAAGTATATGACTTTCCTCCTCTTGTAAAGAATAAAATTTTTAGCTGGCATATTCAAATAAGCTAATATATATTTAAAAGTTTAACCACTAAAACTATTTGAATTGGAATAAAATCAATGCTAAAGTAAAAAGGGAGTATGCATGAAACTTTAACAACACTCATTTTCTCCGCAAGCACCTCACCTGGGTCCAAGCTGGTCAGAACATTCCTTGCGCTTTCTTGTCTCTGCCCTGGACGGGTCAGAGGTGTTTTCTCCCATCCCACTCATCTTGAACACATATCAGCAACTAAAACAAAACAAGGAAGGAAAAAAGTGTAAAGAGCTGACGATATAATAATAACTTTGTTAACAACTTCAGAACTTTGACTTCCACTAGGAATCTGACAGTAATTCACACAGTTTTGAAATGTGCATGTGTTAATTTCTAATTAAAAAGCTCCCCCACCCCTTAAACATTGCTTAAAGTTTAAACAAATGAAAAGGTTGGCATTTAAGAATCAAAGCAGCCTACCTCATTGGACCAAAACTCTCCAAACAGGAGCTGGACTGCCATAGCACCCTGCGCCAGCCACAACCTGCCAGCCTTGGGCCTAGGCACCAGCCTCCAGTTTCAGGGGTGTTCTTGCAACATGTGGAAGCCACAGGTGTTGTAAGGGCTCTCTGCCCAGTCTCTGTTTTGAGCTGGCTAATGTGAAGTCTGTGCTGCAACAGCTCACCCCGACATAGAGCACTGGGAAGAAGCAGTGCCACCACACTAAATTTAAGGGCCCCAAATTTAGCCAGGTAGATCTGATACCCCGAGTTACTGCCTCTCAAGTAGAGGCTCTTCCTGCCTCCCTTAGGAGGTTCATTGCTCAGGGGCTTCCTCACTGTTCTTTCCTTGGTGGCCTGTATTGTGGCAGCTGCCTCCTTGCACATGGTATGCACATCCTGCCTCCCCTGGACTTTCCTTCTCTCGGTTCTAGGTGCTATCACCAAAGGTCTCTAAATGTACCACCAAAAATCAGGCTAACTATTGACTTTAAGGTGAGAGGACCATTCATTACAGTTCCTGTATGCTAAATTCTTTTCAGTAAGAAAATAAAACTGCAGGTATGGCTCTGCAGTAGAGTACCTGGCCTAACATGCAGAAGGCCCTGGGCTCAATCTCAGAACCACACACATGCATGTGCACGCACACACACAAGAGAAAGGAAAATCAGTGTGCTCACACTGATCATTGCTAGCAGAACCAAAATACCTATGTAAGAACAAGAGAGTGATGGCCGCTGAGGTTCCAAGAGTTAAACAAAGAGACCAACCAAGGTTTTAAGGAAGCAAAAGAGACTAGTTGTTACTCAAGGTGCTTAATAACTTGCTTGGCTGAAGATGGGGGAAAAATGCAGTCCCCAAAGTAGAAGATGGCATTTAAGCCTTTCCTAGACAGGCATTTCCATGCTACTTCCCATTTCTTTTGTCCCCCAGGCTTCTAAATCATCTTTGCTTCCCCTTTACCATTTACAGTGACTTTTCTTCCTGTCTAGATTAGAAAAAGTCAGAAAGTCCAAGTCAGTGGAAGATCAAGAACTTAAAAAAGATAGCAGAGAGTAAGAGGTTGAGCATGAGCAAAAATGACGAGCAAGGCAGGCTAAAGAAAACGGCTGCCACATACCAACCCACTTGGCCGACTGCTTCCTTCACTGTGATCTGGGATGCCCAGTTTCATCACAATCCTTTGTTCTGGCCACTACTCTGATCCAAAGGGGCAGTAGTGCCAGTTGTTTTTAAAGAGTGATGTGTAAGAAGAAGGAAGAATATTGTAACAGCTGAGGGAGGCTGAACCAATCACATTCAATTCAAGAGGTCACATGAAGGCTTTGATATGGAACTGAGCCCTGAGCTTCCTGCTGGGGAAGCAATGTAACCAAGTCCCAAGGTCCTGTACTGTGTCACAATTTTGGCCTGATAATAAATTAGTATAATCTGTATTCAGTTTTGCTACTCATTTAGCATTTACTGTGTACCAAGCAATTTACAGATTCAAAGACAGACTGTGAAGAGGAAGACTGCAGAGAGGCCCTTGGCCAGCATCGCATCCAAGCTTCACCACTTGGTCACCCATGTGACCCCAAGAAGTCACCTCACCCCTCATGCCTTGATGATTCCTCTGTAAAATGGAAAAAAAAATTAGCATTTATGCAGAGGTAACCAGGCAGATTAGCAAATGGCAGAACTGGGATTTATACACTGGCTTGCCAGAATTCCTACTCTCACAGCAAAACACTACTCATCAAACAAACCATTCTTCCTCCATCACATAGGCCAGGCAAGAGAAGAAGATCTGGACTGCATACCTGCTGTGCTTCTCCCTATTCCTATTATCTAAATTTCATCCATCCATTCATCAAAGATGCCTAGCTGAGCATGGTAGTACAAACTTGAGACAGGAGGATCAGGTGGTTCATGGAAACCCTCAGCTACTTAGTAGTGAGGTCCTTTGCAACTCAGTGAGACCCTGTTTCAAAATAAAAAAAATAAAAAATAGGGCTGGGTGTGTAGCTCGGAAGTGGAATGCCCCCAGGTTCCATCCCCAGTACCACCACAGAAAGAAAGAAAGAAAGAAAGAAAGAAAGAAAGAAAGAAAGAAAGAAAGAAAGAAAGCTTGCCTGTCATTATAAATAAGGCTCTGTTTTGTGAGGAACATAAAGAATAATATTGATATTAAGGAAAAAACAGGTGAGATAAATTCATATATGTAAATATTGGATTTTTACATAAATTGAATATGTAAAAAATAGGAAATCTACAATTTCTACATACTCGAAAGGAGAGTAGTGATGGCTCTGGCAGAGGAGGTATGGAGCCTGGTCTGGAGGACAACCTAGAAGTTTTTTTGAGGTACTGAGGATTCAACCCAGGGGCTTTCTACTGCAGAGCTACACTCCCAGCCCTATTTTTAATTTATTCATCTTTTTTGAAAAAGGGTCTAAGTTGTGGAGGGCCTCACCAAGAGCTGAGGCTGGCTGTACCTGCAATCCTCCTGTCTCAACCTCCCAAGTCCTGGGATCACAAGTGTGAGTCACCACACCCAGCTTCTAGGATATTAAATGGCAGGGTGGGGAGCTAGGCAAGTACAGGCACAGGGGTTGAAGCATAAACCTAAACGAATACTAGAACTTTTCTCAGACAATACCCTACCCTACACACATTCATTTTCAGAATTTCTTTCTGAAGTACAATTCCCACAGTTTTTCACTCATGAGCATGTGAGGGAAAAAATGACACATCCAACCTAAGTAAGCTTTTAACAAGTAACCCTGGAAGCAGTTTTCTAAGTGATAAAAATGTAAATAAGTTGTATCATTAAGATATAACCTTTAAGTCAGGTGTTGGTTCATGCTTGTAATAAGAGTACTTAGATGGCGAAAACAGGAGGATCACAGGTTCAAGGTCAGACTTAGCAACTTAAGACTCTCAGTAACATTGAGGGACACTGTTTCAAAATAAAAAATGAAAAGGTCTGGTGATATAGCTCAGAGGTAGAATGCCCCTGGTTCAGTCTCTAGTACCCCCAAACCCAAATATAAAAACCTTCAAAATATAGTAAAATGCTTTACATAGTAGGTACAGAAGATAAATTTTGCTCTCCAAAAGCATCACCATGTATATTTAAAAAAAAAATACAACCACCAGAATGATCAGAGTTTTTTTCAACAGAAAATTAATAAGTTATGGTTTAACTTAGTCATATGTACCCAGTTTGGGGCTTGAACATTAATATCAGTATCATCTCCTTTTAAATTTCCCAAATGTATCCTAATAATCGTATCCTTACAGACGTAGACAGTACTGACATACTTCACCAATGGGCATGAGGTAAAGAGTAGAGCAGGAAGAAGTGTTTTCTGGTCTTAGTAAAACCATGCCAGCACAACTGTATTTGATATGCATCTGCCGGAGGCTAGCTAACACTACAGATTTCCCTCCTAAAGCAAGTTATGTAAGTGCCAGGTTTCCTTTAATATTACAGGATGGTACCTTAAACACATTTCCTCAAAACCTAAAAATTTCTGCTTTATGAATACTGCTTCCTTACTTCTCTGTGTCTGCCCCATGTGAGACAATTTCCTAGGGTATATGTTTCTGGTGCACGTTTCCAACCAACTTTCATATGACCAAAAAGAAAAAATGTGGGTAGGAGAGGATGAAGTCCACAGAAGTTGGCCAAATCAAGAAACGGGATATCCCTTGCCGGGACCCATCAGGCTAAAGACTTACCAACTCAAAGGGGTGGTTCCTAAGAAACTCTGCCAAGGACCCCGGGAAAACAAAGTGAAGACAGATCTCCAAACAACCAACCAACCAACCAGGAGGAAAGGGAAGGAATATAAGGTCGGAGGGTGAAAAGGAGAGTAACAGACAGGTGGTAGGGGCCACTTTCTTGAATAGGCACATGGATTTATGAGAAAAATTGGGCCCCATGAATGAGGTGCTCCAGGAGGAGCAGCCTGGCCTTCCTGTTCAGGTGACTAATTCAGTCACCCTGTGTGCACCTCGGCTGGGAGGGCATGTCAATGTTTTACTTGGGCATGTGGCGAGGCCAGGTGAGTTCATTTTTCCCAGCACTCAAAATACCAGGCGAGGTGGAAGTGATGTAGGTAGACAGACAAGTCAGATAATAAATGGCTTTCGTCTATACTTGCCCAGAAAAATAAGACTATATGAATAGAAGAGTTTTAATGTATTTTTGTAGATAAAATTTAAAAATTTACTTCCAATGAAAAGGTAGGAAATAGACAGGACTGAAATGTAGCACTGGAGCCGGGCGTGGTGGCGCACACTTGTAATCCCAGCATTCGGGAGGCTGAGACTAGAGGAGCACGGTTTGCAGACAGCTTCAGCTACTTAGAGAGGCCCTCTGCAACTCAGTGAGACCCGGTTTCAAAATAAAGAATAAAAAAATAGGGCAGGGGGTGTAGCTTGGAGATAGAATGCTCCTGGGTTCCATCCCCAGACCCCTGTGTGTGTGTGTGTGGGGGGGGGATATAGCACTGAAGATTTAAACATCTTCTTACTGGCTCTAAAATTAACAATTCCTCAACATTTCTGTATGTATTCAATATTCTCATGAAATTAAAATTCCTGAGCACGTCACTCTCAGTTCTGAAGCTGTTCAATATAAATCACAAAAACTGAAAATGAGACTAGTCAACTCTGGGGCTGCATCTGATGGAAATCACAGTCACTGCTAGCAAACTGGTTTCTACAAGATATTGGAGCTGAAGGACAAGAATGGAAAAGAAGTTTCTATTTGTCCGTACTTGTTATCTATAGCCACACAATAGCCCTACTTTTACCCTCCATTTTATCATTTGATATCAACTTGTATGAGTTAGAAAAGAGTTACAGGCACAAGATTCAGTACGTTTTATTTTTTAAAAGGTAACAATATTCTGGAAGGGGTGAACAATGCCAGTCAAATCCTTAGCAAATGACAGGAAGCAAAGTAAATCATCAGACCTCAAGACAATTCAAAAGTACATTCTTCTTTCATGGAACTCATCCATATAACTTATAAGGTAACAAAGCTGCTGCTTGCAAAACAGCTTCATATCATTAATGCTAGTTAATCATCCGGGATTCATGTAAATGATAATGTATATTTTAGCTTTTATCAATATAGGACATCTTCCAAACCATGCCTATAAAATGATTTATTATATGTTCAGCCAATTCAGGTAAAGGACAATAAAATGGACGGTATCATTATTGAAATTCACACACAATGAAGTGTTCAAACATCAAATCTTTGTTGCTAGCTCAAAAAAATATTTTTAAAAAAGTAAGGCACTTTCTGAAATACTTTAAGTTGGTCTATATAAAGAAATTTCCCCCCAGGGAGAAATGACATACAAAAAGCTGGTCCAACAACTTCTCTTATTAATGTCTATGAGGAGAACCTGCCTGGTAAGTCATGTGCTCTTGCAGAGACCAGAAAGGCCCCTGAACCCAAAGCCTTCCAGGTTTTGTCGTTGTTCTGTAGTGCTGGGGAGCCTCAAACAAGGCTAGCAAGTGCTCTAGTATTGACCTACACCCCTGCCCTCCAGGTCTTTTTAAAAGACTTATGATTTACTCTGTGTTATGGAGTCTGATTTTACACAAGCTTAAGACCAAGACATGCTCAAGAAATATAAAGTTTACATAAATTATCACAAGTATGTTTTCATTTCTACTCTACTAAACTATCTTTTACAGAGTCACCAAATGCTCAGAAGCTGGCCTTAAAAACTAAAGCTGCATTCAATATTTAGTTATCACAAATAAACACATTTGCTCATTCCAAATTCCAAACAGTTTTTCCCTCAAAGTATACTGTGTTCCAGGGAGGATCGCTTTAGTATACAAAAGCAAAATTTCTGGTCAGTCTATGATAAAGCTAAGGAAACACAATATCTAGTGCTTTAATAAACAAAATGTGCTGCTCAGCTGTGAATGCTTGAGAAGAGCAGAAAACAGAGCGGGCCAAACCTTAGCATCAGGTCAGATGATACACATAAAGACGTCCCACTGACAGAAAAAACACTTCCTTCCCAAAAGTGTTAATTGGTTGAAATTGCCCAAGGCAAATATACAGGCTATATGTACGCAAGGACATATTTTTGATGCATACAAAGAAGAAACATCACATATGCAAATGTAACGGTAGAATTATGTGCCTTTACTCACAGTAAGGGAAGCACACACAGACAAATCATTTTGTTTTTCCTACTGGCAAGCAGTAACATATTCTCCACCATAACAGAGGACACTACAATACTTTAAAGTATTTTAGGTAGTAAAGATGTATATTATTTCCTCAAAAGCATTATTATTCTTTTCACTAGATCATAAGAATACATTTAATCTCATCTTTACATAACAAGAGGGTACTTCTTGATTCTCAAGAAATTTTAATTTTCCTTACAGATTACTACCTATATCAATAGATTAAGACTCATAAAATTGCACATTAATTCATACAATGACAGAAGTCTTGCAAAGTCTTAGGACACTTACTGCAAATAAATCCAAAACAAAAGACATCTTATTTGGAAACAAATTCTCAGTTTGACTTTACAAGTTTACAACAACATACTTTACATTTGACTTTTTAAATAACTGTGATAAGCAAGACACAAACTACTCTCAGTGGGACAGACATTTTCAATACGAAACACTAGCAGTTACAGTTGGGGACAGGATTAAAGAAAACAGCATCCTACAACTAATCTCCAAGAAATAGTTTTTGTAACACAACCTACCTTCTGTATGCTGTATTATAGTCCATTAACAGTAATAAGAATGTACAAACAAATGTTTAAACTAAAAATTTCTTCTTTCTCAATATGCTCTGCTCTTAGATTTACTTTTGTATAATGGCCTTAAAGTGGAATATCAGACAGTAACTAGAAGACATATTCCATTTTCTGACTGAAAGCCAATAATACTCATGAATTTTTTAGCTGAAAGACACTTCGAAATACCACTGGGAAGACTGTAATAAACACATTAGAGTACAAATGGGCAGCAGCAACTCTTTAACACATGCTGCAATAATCAAATAAGGGGCTAAATTCATGTTCACTAGTGACACAAATATTTTAACACTGCCATCATCTATATCTTTTTCAAAGAAGGGAGGGACTGCTCACAAAGTCTTGTTGGCAAAAATTCAGTGCAGAATATTTGAGTAGCAGAGAGCTGTGCTGCACACTCATTACCAACAGGGGGAATGTCTAGTCCGACACCAGTAGCATGAGCTGGTTTCTATTTGAATTCTCATAGGTTAAGTTCCTTAACATCGCCAGTTGCTGGTCTGCTAACACATCCAACAACATCAGCTGATGCTAATATGGCCAGAAATAGCAAGGGTCAGTTTTAATAAGGACTCATGAGAAAACATCATGTAAAGATGCTATTTTCCTTGCATGATGCAAACGTTTTCCCTTCCCTTTCAGCAGGGTATACTTAGTCTCTATTTAATATTTTAAAAGTCAGATTTCACTGAAGGCTTAAGCATTCTGAAAAGAAATCCCTCAATGAGAACTGTAATTGTTAGTGACTGAGTTTCAAAGCTTATAGAAATTAAAATTAACTTATATTTTTTCATCTTTGAGGTGCTAGGGATCAAACCCAGGGCCTCTAATATGCTAGACAAGTATTCTGCCACTGAAGTATACACACAACTTTCCATTATCTTTCCTTACTTTGAAATACATTTTGAATTTTGCTATGGGAGTAAAAAACAAAACCTTCCTAATTTGAAAAAACTCACTGAAATGGCAAGCACAAGACAGACAGTACCTGTAAGAGAAGTGTGCTTATTATTTGACTTATAAAAAGTTCCTAAGTAAATAAATGAGAGTCCTCTCTCCTGGTATAATACCTACGTGTATTATTTTCTGGCTAACATGTATTGAGGACCTACAAGTTAGGCACTCACATAACTAACCACTTAAAATCCAATTCTGATAGATGTATTAAGATTTATGTGAATATTTTACAGATTATGGAACCTCTCTGGCCTGCTTCCATAAGTAATTTACCTAAGCCAAAGATAATAAATGGCAGGTTGGGATTCAAATAATAATAATTATTATTATTTTTGTCTGGTGCTGGGGATTGAACCCAAGGGCATTCTCCCTCCAAGCTATACATTATTTTTAAAATAATAGGGTCTCACTAAGTTGCATTGTGCCTCATAAAGTAGCTGAGGCTGGGCGCGAACACGGATCCTCCTGTCTCAGCCTCCAAAGTGCTGGGATTACAAGAGTGCACCACCACACCCAGCTTCAAATAATTTTTTGAGTGCTTACTATGTTGGCAGGTATACCCTATATACTTCAAAGGTATCAACTCTTTATTTCCTTAAAAGCACATGATTAGCACTATTATATAGATGAAGAAATTGAAGGTACAGAAGAGATAATGTAACTTGACATAGGAAGTTTTAGAGTTCATAAGTGAATCCAAATCATTCCTCAATTCTTAACCACTGTAATGTGGGCATTAAATGTTCCTATTCAGTACTTTAATACTTTCACTGAAGAAAAAATTTACTACTACAAAAGGAGCCAGAAATGGTGGCACATGCTTGTAATCCCAACATTTGGGAGGCTGACACAGGACACAGGAGGATCACGGTTCGCAGACAGCCTCAGGTACCAGGTACTTCTTAGTGAGGCCCTGTTTCAAAAATAAAGAATAAAAAAAGTGAGCCGGGCGCGGTGGCACACGCTTGTAATCCCTGCACTTGAAAGGCGGAGACAGAAGGATCGCACAGGTTCGAAGCCAGCCTTGATGGCTTAAGAGACCCTGTTTCCAATAAAAATATAAAATAGGTCTCTGGGAGTATAGCCAGGAGGTAGAAGGGTTCCATCCCCAGTACCACCAAAAAACAAAAACAAAAACAATAGCTTCTAATTGTCCCCTGCATAGCGAACACAAAACACAAATAATCTTGAGATGTGTTACCAATAATAATTTAATAGACTAGGAGCAGTCTAGAACAGGCATTAAAAAGATTAAAACAAACGTCTCTAATTTTGTAACATGTGCTTTCCACTTTTGTTTTAAAAATCTATTAGTCCTAAGACATTTCTGCATTGACAGAACAAAGAACAATTATTTTTATAAAACCTCTACCTTATTTAGCCATATCTGGCAAGTATTAAGCATGTGATGAAACTTTAAAGGAATTAAGATAATTGCTTGATACCACAGAGATAGCTAACTATATTATATTCCTCTGTCTGGTGCCAAAATCAAAGGGATAATTCATTAAGCTGCAATTCAAACCTTGGTTCCAACTGGGTTAGAATGATGTAGAGAAAACTAAGCTAGGTTTAAGACATTGTGATTCATTTTGTGTGTGTGTTCATAAGAACACACACATATGATTAGTTTGGTATTTTCTTTTAAAATCAATGTTTCAGAACCAAGAATAATGGTTATCACTCAGGGAAAAACATATTTGGACAATTAAGTTTTAGAAGGCTAAGTTAGTAGTAGTTCATACAGGTCTCCTTTTTGTATTAAAAATGTAACTAAAATTATAGGCTTTAACTTAAAATCTATATTCATTTATTTCCTTCTGATGTTCAGTTTGATTGTCCTGATAATTACTAAGTACTGGATAAGGGCAAATGACTGTGTTTCATGGACACTGCAGTATGATCACTAAATATGAAAGGGAATCAGATCTTAAGAAACAGATGTAGGGAAGGAACTGAAGCAGGGAACCAACAGGGAAGACAGCACCTAGGAAAAGCACCAAGTGCTAACACACTTCTTGTGTTGCAGGGGACTTGACAGAGGCTTTATAATGCCTGGGCTGGGTTTTTTAAGAATGGGTAAAGTTCTCCAAAGTGAAGATGGGGTGGTGGTGAGCATCAACAAGATGTTCCTAAGGCCCTCAAGTGTGCGATTCATGAAGAGTAGGGCTAGAGGACTGGGTGAGAACAGGTGGCTTCGAGGGCCCAGACCAAGAGTGCAGGAGCCTGCCTGCTCCAGTGTACCACCAGACCCTGGTTTGGGTGCTGCTGTACTAAGCCAGAGAGCCATTGAATGGTGCTTCTCAAAGTGTTGCAACTAGGAACTATCAGAAGCACACTCTGGCCCCAGATCAATCTTCTAGAAAAGAGAGGTCCAGGCAAGCCCAGCAATTCTGACTCCACTGAAGTTGAAGAGTCACTGCCATGAACTTCAGAGAGAGATTTTCCTGGCCCATCAGGGACCTGAAACCAGACAAACTTGGGAGGAAAGGGGGAGAAAATAAGCAGAATGCATTATATTTATTAAATTCGTTTAGATTATCAGGTATTTAGCTAAGAAATTAATTTGCAGAGCTTGAAAATCTTGATGCCAGAACAAGTACTAGTAATTCTTGCTAATTTAATAACTGCTGGTACAATGAACAGTTTTAAGCTGGAGAAAGTAGTTACAGCTATGCTAGAGAGATTAGCATGGCAATGGCATAGAGACATTTCTGGCAGTGTGGAGAGGAGAAGCTGAAGAAAAGCTGACAGGATGTTGCATGACTGCATTTACATGAAATGTCCAGAATAAGCAAGTCCATAGAAACAGAAAGTAGATTAATGGTTACCGGGGGCCTGGAAAGAGGGAATGGAGAGTGATTGCTAATGAACACAGGGTTACTTTTTGAACTGATGAAATGTTCTGAAATTAGACAATAGTGATAACTACATAATTTGTGAGAAACCAACAAACCACTGGAATGTATACTTTGTAAGGTTAAGTTTGTTATATGGATTTAACTTCAAATAGATGTTAGAAAAAGAATTTAATTTGAAAAATTTTTTTTTACTGTGCATGGTGGCACACACTTGTAATCCCTGTACTTGAGAGGCTGAGACAGGAGAATCACAGGTTTGCAGCCAATCTCAGCTACTTAGTGAGGCCCTCTGCAGCTTAATGAGACGCTGTTTCAAAATAAAGAATAAAAAATTGGGCTTGGGATGTAACTGAGAGATAAAATGGCCCTGGATTCAATCCCCAGTACAAAAACAAAAGAGCTTTAAAAAAATATATCTAAAGAATAAAAGCACATATTCCTACTATCCAGAGTATCACCATCACTGTTTTAAACTGGGAATGGTAGTGTACTAAGAGGAGGATCACAGGTTCAAGGCCAGCCTCAGCAACTTATGAAGACCTTGTTTTAAAATAAAATGAATAGTCGGCATAGTGGTGCTCACTCATAATCCCAGTACTTGGGATTACAGGTTCGCAGCCAGCCTCAGCTACTTAGGCTTTCCACAACTTAGTAGACCCTGTTTCAAAATAAAGAATAAAATATAGTGCTAGGGATGTGGCTTGGAGGTAGAATACCCCTGTGTTCAATCCCCAGCACTGTATAAAACAATAAAACTTAATCGATAAAACAAAATAGGGCTTAGAATGTAGCTCAGTTGTAGAGCACTTGCCTAGCATGCATAATGCCATGAATTCAATCCCTAGCAAAGCATAAACAAAACAAATAAATAAAAAGTGCTGGGTGTATAGTTTGGAGGCAGAATGTCCCTGAGTTCAATCCCCAGTGTGTGTGTGTGTGTGTGGGGGGGGGTTCCTACTAAATATAAAAAAATACTTATATGGAGCCAGGCATTGTGGTGCACGCCTGTAATCCTAGTACTTAGGAGGCTGAGACAAGAGGATCGCGGATTTGAGATCAGCCTCAGCAACTTAAGTGAGACTCTCACTAAGTTACAGTGAGAGATGCTGTTTCAAAAACAAAAAATTAAAACTGTGCTGGAAATATAACTCATAGGTAGAATGCCCCTGGGATCAAGCCCCAATATCTGCCCCTCCCCCCAGCACACAATGCATATTGTGTGTATTATGTACAAACCAGATGTTGGGCGTGGTGGCGCACACTTGTAATTCCAGCATTTGGGAGGCTAAGACTGGAGGATCGTGGTTCACGGCCAGCCTCAGCTACTTAGTGAGGCCCTCTACAACTTAGTGAGATCCTGTTTCAAAATAAAGAATAAGAAATAGGGCTGGGGTGGGGGGGGGTGGCTCAGAGGTAGAATGCCTCTGGGTTCCATCTCCAGACTCACCAAATAAAAAAAAAAATTACAAGCCAGACATATAATTTTATAGCTGTCCTTTTTATTCTTAATGTTACACACTAATTTTTCCACGGCATTAAAATATCTTCATAATTTCAATGGCTCTATAATATTCCATCATATGAATATATCATATTTAAAGCATTTTCTATAAGTAACCAGATTGTTTCCACCTCTTTTGCTACTATAAATAACACAGTGATTCAACAACCTAATGAGACCATTTCCAAATAGAAAATAAAATGGGTCTGAGAATTTAGTTCATAGGTAGAATGTTTCTGAGTTCAATCAATTCCCAGCACACACACACACACACACACACACACACACACACACACACACACACACAGGAATGCAGATCAAAATGTATATAAAGCTATTTATCACTCTGTGTGTGTGTGTGTGTGTGTGTGTGTGTGTGTGTGTGTTGCTAGAGATTAAACTCAGAGGCATTCTACCTCTGAGCTATACCCCCAGCCATTTATTTTTATTTTTATTTTTTTGTTTTGAAACAGTCTCATTGGGTTGCTGAGGCTTGTCTTGAACCTGGGATCTTCCTGTCTCAGTCTCACAAGTACTGAAATTATAGGCATGTGCCACCATGCCCAGCTTGATCCACATCTGATTATTTAACTACAATAGTCTTTGAAATATAGGTACTAGACCGAAGGATGTGACCATATTTAAGCCTATCTATGCATACTGTCAAGTTATTTTCCAAGAAGGTTGTATCCATGTCTAATTCCACTGGCAGAAATTCCTATCTCACAATTAATAGAAATAGGTACTATGATTTTTAAAAATGCTTTGCTAATGTGAAGATTGTGATATGACATTGTCTTACAATTTAAACTGATCACTAATAGTTGAACATCATTGAAATGTTTATAGCACTTTATTCTTACTCTGACAGAAAGTTGACTGCAGGTGTGATACAGATATAATAGTCAGCCACACATTTGATATAATGTTTGTGTGGACATCAAAACAAATCCTGGCTTCAACTGGTGTTTCCAAAATTTGGCCGCTAATGAACCACTGGAGGAGCTTTAGAAAAATACAGATTTCCTGCTGGGCATGGTGGCTGGTGTCTGTAGTTCTGGCACCACCCATGCTAATGGAGACAGAGGCAGGGGAATTGCTTTGAGCACCAGAGTTTAAGGCTAGTTTGTGTAACATAATGAGAATCCACCTCAAAAAAGGGGGAAAAAAAAACAAAAACTAAAAACCAGATTTTCTGATCCACCCCAGACTGACTAAAGCAGAATCCCTTCAGATGGACCCGAGGAGATCAGCTAAGCCTGCCTAGCAATGACTGAAAGAGCGGCATTCAGGAGTAGGGCTGGACGACAGCAAAGGCTAAAGTGCCACGGCCAGGGGAACAGTAAGCAGTCCTGGTATTATCAGGATATTGGCCTTTTTTTCTTTTTGGCTTTCTTGGCAGGCCACTACTTTCCCTACAGTCCATCCTGTAGAAGCTGCAATCCTCTTATTATGGAGATAGTAGGAAGATGAGCTAGAGACCCACACTCCTCATTCTTGAGAGAAGCACTCTAACACAAGGTGCCCTGTAGAAACTTTTCTGCTTCCCTGAAAACAACTTCTCTACAACACCCCATCTACCTTCCTGTCTCTGATATTTACCAACATGCAACTCAATCCACATCTGCTAAGTAATTTGGCATCTGGTTAGTTCTTTCTGTCTGGCCAAATACAGTCACCAATCTAAGTGATTTCAAAGACTATGAGAATGATCTTCACGGGACAGGTCCCTGTCTGTCTCAAATCCCAACAAAGCTCACTGTACTTCAGCCACAGGTGCCTGCCTAGAACCATACCCTGAACCTTCTTGTAGCCCAGAACTGTTCCACTTGAATACCACTTGTTGCCTCAGCCTCCTAACAGACTGGCTTTCTTACTGTGTTCTTCCACATATCTGGTCTTCAGTGCACAGTACAGTCTCTTGGTCTTTTCTCATATCCTTTTCTTCCTTGCTGCTAGATCCACCCTTTGCCTACAGCATTCTCAGTTCCCTTTCACAATCTCCTCCTAAAGAATTAATTCTGCGAAACATCCCAAGTGTTGGACATGGATGGGGAACACCACACAGCTCTGGGGCAGAAGGGCCAGGCTCTCTGTCCTGCTGGGAAACCTTGTACTTTGCTGCAGCAAGTATTTCCAGCTTTCACAACATCAGCAAATACCTGTTCAATCGGATTTTCTTCAACTTCCCCTTTCTCCTACTTAGAAAGATAACTATATCTGTCTTCAATACCACTTCTGGCATCTCAGAGGATGTGTGGTCCTTCTTTCTGTAAACATTAATCCTCCAAGACATTTTGTGTTCTCTGCTCCACCTTCTTTGAAAGCCACCACATACAATAGTGGCGGCCTCTCGGTCTCACTTTTTCAACTTCTTCCTCTCTACTTCAATCTACACACATTCTTAGGTCACTGAACTCTGAATCTTTCTCTGGCTACCATCAATCTTACACCTTTCTTTCACATCTATTACTGTCTGAAGTATATAGGTCTGCAATCCCTTAGCTCAAACATGAGGGGGGTCACATGATTTGAAATTCATACATATGTGTGTACACACACACACACACACACACACACACACACACAAACTTAATTTAAGAAAGATAATATATGCAGCTGGGTGTGGTGATACATACTTGTAATCCCAGTACTTTGGGAGGCTGAGCCAGGAAGATTGAAGGTTTAAGAATAGTCTCAGCAAGTGAGACTTTCATCAACCTAGGGGATGTGGCTTGGAGGTTGACAGCCCCTGGGCTCAAGTCTCAATACTCAGTAAAGCGCGTGCGCATACACGCATACACACACACACACACACACACACACACACACACACACACACACACACACATACCACATTTCATTACATCTCCAGAAGCATTCTAAATTGAATTCAGTATTATTCCTGCAGTGAAATATGTGAACTAAGAGAGACAAATGAAGATTATAAATCATCTCACATCTATTCAAATGATGTTATGGAATGAGTTATGAAACCTTTCCATTTTCAGTCTGTTGAATTCTGAGATTCCAATAAAGAAACGCAGGTCTGTAGTCTATTCCTATCACCTTCCACTCACTCTGCATCCAGAGCAACTGCCCTTCTTCCATGAAGTCGGCCTCCCTTAGTCTTCCTTCTGTGATACTCCAGTGCCAAAACCTACAGAAATCCTGACATGCTGTCTGCTATTTCCAAATCTCTCCCCAATGTGGCAAATACTCATGGTCACATTGCATCAAAGTCCCCATGATTCCTCTGATTTTTTTGCAGCTTCCATGACAAGAGCACTTTGTAGGTCTTCAGCTCAAACAAATTAACCTCTTCTCTACCTCCTTTATGGGATCGTCTTCCCCTGCGAATTAACCTAGGCCCCCATCTTGGCAAAATCCTCTCTCAGTCATCTTTGTTTTTTAAATTATCCCTTACAGATATATTTAGCCCCATACTCATTATGCAATTTCTCCCCCCCACAGGCAGCCCTAGTCTACTTTCTGTCTCTATGAATTTGCCTAATTTATACATTATATGTAATACACGGCCTTTTGTGTCTCACTTATTCTAACTGGCACAGTGCTTTCAAGGTTCAGTAGTACTGTGCCATGAATCAGGACCTCTTCTTTCTTCTGGCCACAGAACCCACTGTATGGATGTACCACATTTTGTTTATCTAATACTTAGTTGATGGACATGTGGGTTGTTTCTACCTTTGGCTATTATGAATACTACTATTACAGAATTTGTGTACATGTTTTACACAGATAAATGCTTTCAGTTTTCCTGGCTATATATCAAAGAATGAAACTGGCAAGTCATACTGGAAGTCTTCTGAAGATCTGCCAAACTGATTCTCAAAGCAGCTATACCACTTTATATGTTCAAGAACTCCTGATTTTTCTGTATCTCCACCAACACTTATTATTTTCCTTTTCTTTTTGTATCATAGACGTCCTAGAGGAGTTGAGATAGTGTCACTTTGTGGGTTTTATTTTAGTTTCTTTAATAACTAATGATATTGGATTATCTTTGCAAGTGCTAGTTTGTCTATTTACTCTTCTTCAGACGTGTCTATTCAAATCTTTTTCCTATTTTAAAATGAAGTTCTCTAGTGATCCCTTTTTAAATTTTCCCCTATGGCACCTCAAGAATGCTCTACCTGTGAGCTACACCCCAGCCCCTCCCTCACCCTCCCCCCTCCTCTGTGTGTGTGTGTGTAGTACTGGAGATTGAACCTTGAACCCAGGGTATTCTGCTTCTGAGCTATACTCCCAGTCCTACTTTATTTTTTATTTTGAAATAGGGTCTCACTAAGTTGCCAAGGGCCTTGCTAAATTGCTGATGCTGGCCACAAACCTGCATTTCTCCAGTCCCAGCCTCCCAACTACTAAGATTATAGGCATGAGCCGCCACACCTGACTCACCCCCAGCCCTTTTGATTTTTTATTTTGAAACACAGTCTTCCTAAGTTACTGCACACTGGCCTCAGACATGTGATCATCCTGTCTCAGCCACCCAAGTACTGAGATTACAGACATGGGCCATCACATCTCACTTCTCCAGTGATTCTTGCAATGCTTTTAGGCATATGAACTTGTCTAAAATCTGATCAAATCTAAAACATGAAAGTACACGCAAGAAAAACAAGACAAAATTCTCCTTATAAGTCACTAACTCATTAACACCATTTATAAACACTGTAGAGTAAGCACTCGCTTTACCACAGCTTCTCAAGCATCGCTGCATATTTAAATATTGCCTGCATATTGAAATATTTTTGTATTATTGTGCAAAAGGTACAAAACTACCATGCTATCCAGCAATTCCACTTTTAAATATGTACCCAAAAGAACTGAAACAGGGTCTCAAATATACAATATGTACAAGATAATATGTACATCATTAATCTAAGCAGCATCATTCACAATACAAACATAGAAAGAACCTGTTTATCTAAGTAGATAAAGAGAATATGAAAAGACACATGCAGGAGAATGTTATTCAGCCTCTAAAAAAAGATGATGAGCTGGGTGTGGTGGGTCATGCTTGTAATCTCCGAGCTTGGGAGGCTGAGACAGGAGGATCGCACAGGTTCGAAGCCAGCCTCAGCTACTTAGTGAGACCCTGTTTCCAAATAAAGTATAAAAAAATAGGTCTGGGAGTATAGCCCGGAAGGAAGTTCAAGGTCCCTGGGTTCCATCCCCAGTACCACACACACACACACACACAAAAAAAAAAAAAAAATTAAAAAGGATGATGACCTGATACCACTACAGCATGGATGAGCACTGAAAAGATGGAAGACACAAAGACCTACTTAGGATGATCCCACTTACATTAGATATTTAGAATAGCCATATTCATAGAAACCGAAAGTAGAATAGAAGTTATCAGGCCCAGGAGGGAGAGGAATGAGGAGTTATAGTTTAATGGGTACACAGTGTGTTGTTTGAGCTGATGAAATTCTGGAAATGGACAGTAGCAAGGGTTGTGCAACTCTGTAAATTTCCTTAATGTTAATGAACTGCATCTTAAAGGGTTAAAATGACAAATTTCATGATATATTGGTTTTACTGAAAATAAAAACCAATAAAAACATTTAGCAAACATAACTAGTACACCACTCCAGGCCCATTAGATCAGATTTGGGGGGGGGGGCGGGGGTTGACCATCCTTCTCTTAAAAAGCTTTCTAGGTGATCAGATGTTCAACATGACTAAGAACTGACACTTCATAGTCTCCTTGGTGTACCACCTATCCCCATGCAGTACTGGGGGAGATAGAAAATCACAGGAGATGAGCCTGGACATAGGCAAGGGCTAGATGGGTAGGTGCCTGATTTCAGCAGGGAGATTATCTGGATGTGAGGTGACTTGTGTTGACTACTGCTGGTGGGAGATGATGAAGACCTGAACAGAAACAATAGTGACTAGCAGTCTTAAGATGGGAGGCTTGAGAAAGTTTGAGAGACAAAGTTGCCTGATGTTGCCTGATGGATGAGGCAGGAGGAGAATGGAAAAGTCTGAGGATGATAGTTCGTGGAATGTCCTGCACGTGGGGCATTTGGGAGTGGGGAAAAGAAATTGATGAGTTCAGTTTGAGAACAAACACCCAACAGGCAGCTGGATTTTTCAGGTGAAAGCTTGGAGAAGTAATGTTGGAAACACCAGATACTATGTTAATTGAGATTTGGACAGGTTCAAGGAGAATTTCGTAAGTGAATAAGCGAGCGCACAGGCATGTTTTAAATTATTTAGGAAGGGGAAATATGCACTGGTGAGAAAACACCAGCTGTGTGGAAAGGACATTTCCAGAGAAGAAATGCCACACTGGCAAAATGTGCAATTTGAAAAACACACAAGACAGTACACATTGAGTATCACTTATATGAAATGCTTGAGAAAAGTATTTCATATTTTGAAGCTTCTTGGATTTGGGGATATTTTTGTGAATTTTATAGTTTAGCACTCCTAATTCAAAAACCCAAATGCTTTCTAAAATCATGTAATATTTCAGATTTTTTTGTTTAGAGATAATTAACCTATAATAATATTAGGTGTTTGGTAATTATTAAGTACTGGACACTATACTAGGTACTGCAGTATTTTATTTACTTTTTATTACTCTCTACAAAGTAGATATTATTCCCCACTTTCAGGAGAAAAAACAGATTCAGAAACACTTACTGACCCATCCAAAGTTCAAAGTTCTAAATTATGGAATGAGGCTTCAAATCAGGTTGTATACAAATATCATGTTCTTTTTACAAATTTTCACAGTCTCTAATAAAACATATTAAATAGATAACGCAAAATAAAATAATGGCACAAGGAGACAGGCTAGGTAAAAAAAAAAAAATTGGGGGTAGGTGGGTACTGGGGGTGGAACCCAGAAGCTTTCTACCTCCAAGATATACTCCCAGATCTATTTTTATATTTTATTTGGGAACAGGGTCTCACTAAGTTGCTGAGAGCCTCACTAAGTAGCTGAGGCTGGCTTTGAACCTGTGTGATCCTCCTGTCTCAGCCCTCCCAAGCTGGGGGATTACAAGCGTGCGCCTACACGCCCAGCTAGGTAAAATATTTTAAAAAATGTACATGTCATCCCCCACAACTGTGGTCTGTCCACCTCTGGAGATCTTCAGCTGTAACATCATGAAAGAAATGAATAGTTTGTTTATACCAGGATTGCCAGATATGGTCAGTATCAATACAAGTAGCCACTGCTGGCCTTCTGATGTGACTGAAACGCCAACAGAGGAACCAATAGCTGATGACATTCCAATACTATGACATGAAGGACTCAGATTTTTTGTTTTTTTTCCTTTCAGCAACACCAAGGACTTGGAACCAAACATTCCACTCCCACAGACCTTCTTAAGAAAGCAAGAGCTCCTTGCCTGAAAGAAACCATGGCCCTACCATGTGATACCACTCCCCTGGCATTGCAGTCAGGTGTCCGTCCAATCTATAGGCTGACCAGGGGTCTAGGGGGATCCTTGGCACAAAAGTTCAATAGAAACAATGGTGACTGGGTGTGTCAAACACATTCCAATCTTTGAAATGTACAACAGAAAGTTGTTCAATAGGAGAAGAAAGAAGAAGCTGAAAAGACACAAAGAAAGAAACCATAAGTTAACAAAGGTTCAAGGAGCCACCACTGGGCCAAATTATGAGGCGGAGAATAGAGACACAAGGGAGTGTGGGGACAGATTGGTTAGATGGCAGGACAGGGGCTGGAAAGGCAAATGGAGAACATCTTTGCCACCAGAGTCAACAAGCACAGTGGCTCTCTACTCCTCCTGGCAACAGGTCATCTTATAATCAAAGTTCTTCCGGATTTCAATAGTTAGGATACCATATAGAAAGGAGGCTTTGGCCTGGCATGGCGGCATACTTGGGAGGCTGAGACTGGAGGATATCAGGTTCAAGGCCAGTCTCAGCAACTTATAATGAAACTTAGTGAAACCCTGTTTCAAAATAGAATAACAGGGCTGCTCAGAGGTAGAATGCTTTTGGGTTCAATCCCCAGTACCACACACATAAAATAAAGAAATGGGAGCTTTGATCTGAAGAAGTCTGTACCCCTCTCTACCAAAGACAGAAGCCCTATTGAGAGCAGCAGCCCTAGTTCCTGTGTCTCCCAATTTAGACCCATAGTCACTGAACCTCTGGATCATAATGGGCTTTGAGGTCAAGTCTTGTTTTTACCATGTACTGCCTGTACAACCTTGGGAAAGGAAATTAACCTTTCCAAGCTTCAGTTCCCCTGTCTGTAATATTTGCAAATAATATTTACTCCATAAGACTGTGTGTAAAATAAACGAGATAAAGTATAAAAGAATTTAGCCTGGTATTCAGAAACAGCCTCATAAGAATTAACAGCATTTATTATTGTCATTAATATATGAAATACTGGGCCCATCGTAAGTGCTCCATAAATAACACTCCTTATTTGTTTGTTTGTTTGTTTGTTTGTACTGGGGTTCCTAGAAGCCCTTCTACATCTGGGCTACACTCCCAGATCTATTTTATATTTTTATTTGGAAACAGGGTTTCTTAAACCAGCGCGGCTGGCTTTGAACCTGCACGATCCTCCTGCTTCCACCTCCCAAGTGTGGGGATTACAAACGTGTGCCACCATGCCCCGCTAACACTCTTTATTTGAACAAAAAGACAATCAATTTCCTTCTAGCTCCTATACTATAAAATAAATATCCTTTTTTGCAGTCTATGTAAAACCACTTTTTTTCCCCAGGTACTGGGGGTGGAACCCAGGAGCCTTCCACCTCTGAGTTATACCCACAGCCCTATTTTTTATTCTATATTTTTGAAACAGGATCTCACTGGATTACAAATGGCCTCACTAAGTAGCTGAGCCTGACTATGAACCTCTATCCTCCTGTCTCAGCCTCCCAAATACTGGGATTACAAGCGTGTGCCACCAAGCCCTCCTAGCTCCACATTTCTTACATTTTTCTGTTTTTGCCTGTTTGAGCTAACTGCCATAAAGTCTATGTTAAAGAAACAGTGACATACATTTTATCAAAAGTCTCCAACCAGAAGCATACATAAAATAAAAGCTCTGTACTAACTGGATGACTAAAATGTGGTAAGGAGAAGCTCACAAGAATCTAGCCTGTATTTCTCCTAGGAGCAAGGGCTCAATGTTGTTAATTCAGCATTTACCAATTTGTAGAATATTAACTCCTGTGACTAACAACAGGCAGCAGTACACTAAAGGGAGAGCATAAGAGTAGGTGACAGTGCTTGGGCCACATCAACAGAAGGGTTGATCCAGATAAGCGCCTTTATGTTCTACCAAGAAATGTGGACTTCAAATTGTGTCTAATATAAACTTATTGAGTCGGGCGTGATGGCGCACACTTATAATCCCAGCATTCGGGAGGCTGAGCCCAGAGGATCGTGGTTCACAGACAGCCTCAGCTACTTAGTGAGGCCCTCTGCAATTCAGTGAAACCCTGTTTCAAAATAAAGAATAAAAAATAGGGCAGGGGGTGTAGCTCAGAGGAATGCCCCTGGGTTCCATCCCCAGAGCTCCCCCCCCAAAAAAAAAGGTTACTCATTCAAAGGTGAAAGGCTTAATAAGGTTCTACACTTCCTCCTTACTATATCCCTGATGTCCAGCAAAATGATCATCTACAAGAACAAAACTACTGAATATTTTCTCCCTTTATACATGCCATCCTTTTTGCTGTGAGCAGCTCTGATGACAGAAATATCCTGTGAACCATCAACTGTCCAGTAGCCACACTGAAGTAAAAAAAAATAGGTGAAATTAGGTTTGCTAGTATGCTTTGCTGAACATTAACAGTATAGTCAAAATATTATTGCTGGATGTGGTGACACATGCTTGTAATCCCAGTACTTGGGAGGATGAGACATGAGGATCACAGGTTCAAGCCAGCCTTAGCAAGTAGTTAGACGCTCATCAACCTAGTGATATCCTGTTTCAAAATAAAAATAAAGCTGGGCATGGTGGCACATGCTTATAATCCCAGTAGTTGGGAGACTGAGACAGGAAGATGGCAGGTTCATATCCAGCATCAGCAACTTATTGAGGCATTCTACAACCTACTAAGACCTTGTTTCAAAATAAAAAATAAAACATGGGTAAGGGTATAGCTCAGAAGCCGGAAAACAAACAAACAAACAGTGCTGAGGCGGTAGCTCTGAGGTAAAATGCCCCTGGGTTCAATCCCCAGGATTACCCCCCCAAAAAATAAAATATTCCATAATCTTTTCGCCTTTTTTGGTACTTTGAAATTTTGGAGGTATTTTACATTCCATTCAGACTAGCCTCACTCTAGATGCTCTAATGCCAAATGTGGCTAGTGGCTACCACGTTGGGCAGTGCAGGCCTGGGTCATTTGGAGGTCACACCACACCAGCTTCATCTCAAGAATCAGCTCCACCTTCATGTCTCTGGTAAGTGCTCCCTGGTTTACACCCTCCCTGTCAGTTCCTTTTCTCCTGTCTAGTGAAGCACTTGACAAAACTTAACAATAAAGAGTTGTTAAATGAGCAAGAGGATTCAAGTATAAGAATGAAACCAACACTGGTTATTTTTGTAGTTTGGAAATAAATCAACACACAGGAGGCCACATCAAGGGACAAGTGACAATGCTGTACTTATACTATTTTCTCACTTTCCTGTATCCAATTATAAAGATTTAGTGGACTGAAACTTTGTCTACGAGAAAGAATGAGATTGCCTAGGAATAACTATACCATTGCTATAGTTTGTTCCCCCAAACTCATGCAGGAGTTTAATCCCCAAAGTCACACATTAATGGTAACAAGAGGGTGGAAATTGACTGTGATTAGTATTCAGAGGTGGCCCTTTGGAAAGTGCTTTGGCTCAGCTAAGGTCCTTAGGGTGTGGCCCATAATTGAATCCTAGTGGCTTTCTAAGAAGAGAGACAGAGACCAGTCTTAGACACAGGCATACATGTTCTCTTATCATGCCATGCTCTGTGCCACCTTGGGACTCTGATGGCAAGGTTGCCACCATGCATTAAACACTGAGGCAGCACAACCTTGGACTTAGTACTGCTGAGCCATGAACCAGAATAAACCTCTTTTTTCTTATAAAGTTAGCTTGCTTTAGGTGTCTTGTTATAGAAATGGAAAATTGACTAATAAATTATAAACCATTAAAGTTTGACAAAGTATAAGGACTCCCCCTCTGAAAGACAGTGGATAAGATCTCTAGGGAATCTAGGTGGATGTACAATGATTTACAACAAATCTCAAGTCACTGGTTTTCATTCTAGAAGTGTTCTTAATATCTAAAACCAAGGATCTTCCCTTGGATTTTCTGTGGTTTTCATACTGAGCTCTCTCCATCATAGCAATGCAGTTGAGTAAAGAGCCTTGGAAGCTGCAAGGGCTCCTTTTGCCAAGAAAAAAGGTAAAAGCAGCTAAGTAAGAAAATAAGCGCCCATAACTTTTAGATCCCACAACTCCAGGGTTCCTCCAAACCCTGCCCATTAATCACTTTCCTAACAGTCTCTACCCAGCCCTCATGTAAATGTTCTCCCTCATATTCATATTCTGAATTAACTGTGAGTGAATTTTCATGAACTAATGCTTCTTTTCAATACAGAACACTCTTTACATGATACTTAACTCTGAACATATACGAAATAAAATGGAAGTATAGGTCATTACAATACAAACATTTAAAAACAAAAATCACTTTAAATTTCATATAATTTTATAATTCTCTACTTGTCCCTATGTTCATTCTGTCCTCTCTCTAAATAAATCAACAACTCCAAATGAAATTAGATTGTTTAATAATTTAGAGCCTACTGTTGCTGAGGCTGGTTTCAAACCTGTGATCCTCCAGTCTCAATCTCTCAAGTACTGAGATTATAGGTGTGTGTCACCACACCTGGTTGCAGCATGTATTTGAGATACAAATAGTTTGCACTAATGACTATTTTGGCCAATTAATTTACTATTTTATTTTTAGTTGACATCTAAAGTGATGAAACCATATATCTAGCTTCTAAGAAATAAAAAAACAAGATCATACTATTTGCTGTTTCTTACAAAACACTTATAAAACACTGCCTGTTATATGGACTTGGTGAAAAGAGCCATTGCTGGAACTAAAATATAAACCAGAAATGTCAATTCTTAGTGTTCAATGTCAAAGACTATAGCATCCATGAGACAGGCAAGCGAGCCCATTGATCCTACCCCTTTCTCAGCATTTTTGAGTGACAACTTCTGGAGTAAACGCTGTGCAAAGTATCTGGGAACATTCTGAGGGCTATCACACACACTTTTTCACTTTATGAATCTTATATTCCCTTGGCTTCCAGAGATTTAAACTGTCCAAAATATAACACAGCACTTTAATCCTGACTAAACTTTCTCCAAACCTAAATTTGACGTAAAACATAAAAGTCCTCTGAATACATTTCACTGAACTTTACAACTTCGAATACTAGGATCACATTTAGTTCTACTTTTCTTACCCTATCTTCCCTACAAATTAAACATCACTCCAAGAAACAAGCCCCTCAGCCTGACAAGATCAGACCCGGTTATAATAGTTGTGGTTAACTGTTGTGGTTGGAATTCTTAAGTGTAGCAGGATTTGCAGGCTAGTCATCCGGCTTGTTTAAACACTACACCAACGTCAAGACTCTGTCTCTTAACTCTAATAATGAGATTGGATGCTTCTTCACTCCTCAACCTCCATGAGCAAATACTTTCTTTTCCCCCGGGGTCTGGGGATGGAACCCAGGGGCATTCTACCTCCAAGCTACACCCCCAGCCCCATTTTTTATTCTTTATTTTGAAACAGGGTCTCACTGAGTTGCAAAGAGTCTCACTAAGTAGCTAAGGCTGTCCGCGAACCTGGATCCTACTGTCTCAGCCTCCCAAATGCTGAGATTGCAAGGCGTGTGCCAACCACGACCAGCTCAAAGACATTTTTAAAACATACTATACTAATCTGTCTATGAAAGTATTTTAAAAGTACATATAAACGACTGATACTTGACGTCCTGGAAGAGAAGAAAAAAACTATCAAGAACAAAAACTAAACCAGGTGTGGCGATGCATGCCTGTAATCCTAGTACTTGGGAAACTGAGACAAGAGACTTGCAGGTTCAAGATCAGCTTCAGCTACTTAGTGAGACCCTGTTTCAAAACCAAAGAGCTAGGGAGTATAGCCTGGAGGCAGGTCTAATCTCCAGTATCACAAAAACAAACAAACAACCAAACAAAAAACAACAGAACAAAACCTATTCTATTTCCTATTTATTTAAGAACCTAAATAAGTATTTCTATTATGAAACAAAAAAATAAGAACTAGTACAAATGTACATCAGTTAAAACTACCATCCAAACCTGCTCATGTAAAAGGACATGCAGAAGTCAACACCAGGAAAGTACTCTGAATAGCCAAAAAAATTTTACATAAAACCTTTCCATATATGAAATGCACATTAAGATGGTTAGATTATTAACATATATGATTCAATTAAATGCTTTACTTGTCTGTTTCCCCATAGTGTTTCAGAGTATCTTGTAATAATAGTAAGTCCTCATTAAAAAAACACCTTGAACTCTTTTGAAGAATTTGTCAGATAAGACACTAAATTGAAAAGTAAAAAGCAAAAACAAAGAAAAAATTAAAAAACCTGGATAATCTGACTTCAAAAGTTTTATTCAAAATATTTAACACTCAATCCTAGTGTCTTTGGGGCTGAAAACTGTCTTAAACATACTATTCAATGAATGTGGGAGAAACTATAGGCTTAAAAAAAATCCAGGAGGATAAAAGTTAATTAACTGTTTATATGAACAAAGTAGTCTTTTTATATAGGTACACTAAGCTACTAGTGTCATTTTTATAAAGAAAATGTCATTTAATTTTATAATTAATGATTTATTAAACTATATTATACTAAAATATGCTTAATAGATATTATAAGGAAGAGGAATCTTCTGTACTTATATTAGTACAACTAAAACTTATATATTTGAAGCCAGGCGTGGTGGCACATGCTTATAATCCCAGCATTTGGGAGACTGAGGACAATCACGGTTTGCGGACAGTCTAAGCTAATTATTGAGGCCTTCCTCAACTTAGTGAGACCCTGCTTCAAAAATAAAAAATTAAAAATATGGCTGAGCGTGCAGCTCAGAAGTTGAATGCCCCTGAATTCAATTCCCAGTACCATAAATATATATGTTTGAGTTTCTCCTCTGATCTTTTATTGGGAAAGATTAACAAGAACTAATACTCTGATACACTTCTTACCTCCTCTGATGTCAATTTCATAAGGAAACTACATACAATATAGCTTAGTTTCATAACCATGTGATTTGGAAACATACATCCCCTCCAAGTTGAGCATATTTGCTCTAGATGTTACATGGAAAACATTAGTAAGGTAATTCCTCAGGTAAATGTTGTAGAACAGTTAACCATTTTCAAATCAAACTTGTGACTATCTTCCATCGTCTCAGACTTGTAAGTACTATACCTTCCAAGGTTAAGAGAAAGATACATACTGCTAAGAGAATTAGTAGCATTAGCATGAACAAAAGTGGGCAAGTACAGTCTGAAGATTAACTGAATATTTAGTTTTCTGCATACAGATCAATCAGAGAAGGTTAGGTACTATATATATACAACAAAAATCATTTCCTAGAGGACTTGGCCAAAAAAAAGAAAGCTCTATTTATCAACTAACGAAAGACTAAATAATATCAAGTTCACGCAAAGATCTTCAAGATTAGAACTGAAAAAGGATAATGAAAAGCATACATGGGTATACAAATACAAGGCTTTTAGTTACTATATTTATCTCTTAATAATTAAGATTTATATCTTAAAATTTTTTAATTCTTCTGACTTTTAGAATATACTTGCCAAAATATTTCCTAAAGGAAGCATGAAACTGTACTTGGCTACAAACGCTGCAAGTGATCTTTAAACACTAAACAAACACAAAAGAAATAAGGACTGCAGGATCAATTTAGGTTACATGAAATCTATTTGTTCCTAAGACTGTTATCACTGCCTGGCTGTCAGGCTCAATTCTCCCTTTTACAACGCACATGAACACATACATCCGATCCATGAGCACACAGAATTCCAACAACATTACCAAATATTAAGTCAGAGCACTTCTGAAACACACCTTGTAATTGTCCACAGCTTCTGCAGTTCAAGTCAGAGCTCAGCAGGTCTCTTTATCTTCACCAGTGATATAAATACAAATACCATACATTACTCTTCAAAATAAAACAAAAAATCCCACAATTAGCAATAAATGTATGCCCTCAGAGATAAATCTCCTCCATTAACCCAAGCCCACATTTTGTCTTGATGTAAACCTAAGCACATGCTGAGCACCCCGCCGCTCAT
Source organism: Muscardinus avellanarius (assembly GCF_963383645.1). NCBI lineage: Eukaryota > Metazoa > Chordata > Mammalia > Rodentia > Gliridae > Muscardinus > Muscardinus avellanarius. The sequence continues at coordinate 67,062,743 of NC_137789.1, read as the reverse complement.
CTCCTGTATCGTTTGTTTCCAATGATAGCTGACAAACTAGCCACACAAATCCTTTTTTAGCTGCTGATCAGACAGATCCCCCTTTGACAATCCAGCATGGTGGAACACTCGAAAATTCTTTCTGCTTCTATTCTATTGCTTGCTCTAAAAACCGGTTTCCTTTTCATTGAGATAATAGCCTTTTCTGCAGTCACATGACTCAGAAGCTACATTAGCAGAGCTTTATGATAATAGACTGAGTAAGCCTCTACCCCCTCCTGCTATTAAGGGGATGTCTTTTCTTCTCTCTCTCTCTCTCCCTCTCTCTCCCCCCTCCCTCTCTCTCTCTGTCTCTTTCTCATACACATACACACACGCACACGAACAGTCTCAGACTCAGTCTCTGTCTTACACATATCATGTATTCAATATACACATGTACTCATGTGTGCATTTCCAAATTTATTTACCCTTTGTAACATGCTTTTAAAAATAAAAACGCTACCCTAAAAATGAAAATATAATTTATAGATCTAAAAATAACTACTCAAAACATTCTGATGCACAGTCTTCCTCTCACAAACTGCAGTGCACTGGCCGCAAACACTTCCTATGAACAGCTACAAGAAGTGGGGCAGCTGAAAGGAAATGTGTGCGCCCTCCCTGTTCTCTTTTAAGCTTTGTCTCCAATGATATAAATCTGACACATCTGACATGAACACTCTGAAGACATTATAGCTATTTGCATGCTGGGAACTAAATCCTGTGTTGGTAAAGCACATGTAAACAACTTTAAAATCAAGATGAACTCCTACTGGTAATGAACATATCCTTATTAGGGGACATATAAGTTGTTCCAAAAAGAAAAGTATGCCCACACCCAAAACAATCTTAATTTAAAAAAAAAATCAAAAGGTTATTTGAGTCTGGTCAATTTGAGCTATTTCTAACAACCACTTTTCAAAACACATACTTGGGAACACCAGCACAGAGCCTAACATGCAATGACTGCTTCAAAATTTTGTCTAACTGTCCTTAAGTAACAGGTGGATGCCCCAGTCAAAGGGACAGAACAAATTATATTACATGCCTGTTTCATCTCTGATTGTTATATTTTATTCATCATTTTCCTTTATTTTTTACTGTCACATAATTGTATATATTTCTGGAATACAATGTGAGGCTTTGATTAATTGTGCAATAACCAAATTAGGATTATTAACATATTCTTGTTCCACATTAAAAACTGTTTCTAAGCCACCAAGCAAGCAATTTTGGAAAGAAGTTTCAATGTAAGAATGCTAAGTAGTGAGAGATAGAAAAAGGGCAGGATAAAGAGTTGGCCCAGATGAAAATGATGCAGACACACAGCACACAATGGGAAGAACACTGCATGTGATGAGACTAAAAGAAGAGTTTTAATCAGAAGTCGCTAGATTAATTTAAAGTACATTTTATACTTCCTGGTTATAACTAGCTTCTTCCTATTTATTTATTTATTTATTTATTTATTTATTTATTGGTGGTACTGGGGTTCCTGGAAGCCCTTCTACCTCCGGGCTACACTCCCAGACCTAATTTATACTTTTTTATATTTGGAAACAGGGTCTCTTAAGCCAGCGCGGCTGGCTTCGAACCTGCGCAATCCTCTGGTCTCCACCTCCCAAGCTTGGGGATTACAAACGTGCGCCACCAGGCCCGGCATAACTAGCTTCTTTAACTCAAAGACAGAAAACAAGCTGGACCTGGTGGCACACATCTGTAATCCCAATACTTGGGAGGCTGAGAAAGGAGGAATACAGGTTCAGGCCCATCCTCAGCAATTTAGTAAGACCCAAAATAAAATTAAAAAGTGCTGGGGGAGTAACTCAGAGGTAGAACAACCCTGGGTTCAATCCCCACTACCCCCCCCCAAAGAAGACAGAAAACACAGAAACATAGTAGATGTTTGTTTGTTTGTTTGTTTGTTTGTTTGTTTGTTTGGGTGCTGGGAATTTAACCCAGGGGCATTCTACCTCCAAGCTACACCTCCAGTTTTTTACTCTTTATTTTGGAAACAGGGTCTCATTAAGTAGCTAAGGCTGGCCGTGAACACAGATTCTCATGTCACAGCCTCCCCAAGTACTGAGATTACAAGCGTGTGCCTGCATGTCCAGCACCATAAAGGATACTTTTAACATACTTTTTTTAAAGTTTAAAGATGTGGCCGGGCATGGTGGCTCACGCTTGTAATCCCAGCGCTTGGGAGGCAGAAGCAGGAGGATCGCACATGTTCAAAGCCAGCCTCAGCTACTTAGTAAGGCTCTCAGCAACTTAGTGAGACTCTGTTTACAAATAAAATATAAAAAATAGGTCTGAGAGTACAGCCCAGAGGTAGAAAGCCCCTGGGTTCCACCCCCAGTACCACCAAAAGAGAAAAAGTTTAAAGCCAGATGTGGTGGAGCACACTTGTAATCCCAGCATTGGGGAGGCTGAGACGGAGGATCACATTTCACCAACAGCCTCAGCTACTTAGTGAGGCCCTTTACAACTCAGTTAAACCCTGTTTCAAAGTAGAGAATAATTTAAAAAAAAAAAAAAAAGGCTGGAGGTGTAGCTCAGAGGTAAAATGACCCTGGGTTCCATCCCTGGTACCCCAAAAAAGAAAAGAAAAAAATATTTAAAGCATGGTAAAACACATTAAGTATCTGGTTCAGAATATTAAGTGGATTCACACTGTTATGTATCCAATTTCCAGAACTTTTTCATCCTAAAAAGTGAAACTTGATACTCTTTAAATGACCCCACATTTTCCCTCCCTTTAGCCCCTGGCAACTCCATTCTACTAAATGTGTCTAGTTTAGATACTAGACACATATTATTTCATATAAGTGAAATAATCCAGTCTTTCCCCTTTTGTTTGTAAATATTTTAAAGAATAATTATTTTAATATCAGGAGATCAAGACAGAGTTTTCCTCTCACAAATTCATAAATAAATCAAGCTAATGTCATATTCTTTAATGTAAAAAATAGGAACTGATACAGAAACAAACAGGAGGGATTATTACCATGTAAAAATTATCTATACAAAAACTCTGAAAAAACTGTAATCTCTTAAAACTGAAAGAATTTGACAATTCTAATTCTGAAACTCTTTTAGTTTGATTCTATTAACCACTCAACATAATAGATAACTCAGGCAGGATGGAGTAATTCTCTTTAAGTTACTGAAAGGAACCATGGCCACTGTAGAAGACAACCTTACCAACCAAGAGCCTGAAATGATCAGCATGGTGAGTTTGAGGGAGTATAGAATTTCATAAGAAAGGACCTAAGCAAAGAAAGTCAATGGGAAAATAAATATTTTCACAGACTATGTAGATAAACTAAACATTTTAAATGCCAGTCCACATCAAAACTACGTAATAAACGGCCAGAACATACATTTAAATTTAACTAGTAGTTAAAGAACCTTAAAAAGTTATGATTTTAACAGCCACTTAAATATCTTCATTATCAGCCTGGTGGCACATGCTTAAAAACACAGCATTTGAGAGGCTGAGACAGGAGGATCCGGATTCATGGACAGCCTCAACTACTTAGTGAGGCCCTTTTGCAACTCAGTGAGACCCTGTTTCAAAATAAAGAATAAAAAAAAAAAAAATAGGGCTGGGGGTGTAGCTCAGAGGTAGAATGTAGATTCCATCCCCAATGCCAGAAAAAAATTTTTTTTCATTATCTACTTAAACTCTAAAGTCAATAATCGGCCAGAATCACGAAATTAATATAACAGTCAATAGATATGAGTGAAAACTTTTTTAAAGACCAGCATAAAAGCTGCAGGGGCAGTTTGTGAAATCCATCTACATAAATGTGTTCTTTTTTTTGTTTACAAGATCATCTTTGGTGATCTTATAGATCAATTCTGTGGAAGGAAGGTAAGTTCCAGCAATCAAACATTAACACCACATGTCTTTCATTAACCACAACAGAGCTTTTACAAACTATTTCTCAGCCATACTATGGTCAACTGCAAATTGCTATGAATTTTCCTGATCAGATCCACTGCACTAAGAAAATGTCTCCTGATAAACACATTTAAGTCAAATATCTCCATCCAGACTCTGTAATCATACTCAAGAGGTACTGCTGCTAGCAGATCTGCCTGTCTTATCCCCCCACACCCCCATAGTGGGGATGGAACCCAGGGGAATTCTACTTCTGAGCTACAACCCCAGTCCTATTGTTTTATTCTTTACTTTGAAACAGGGTCTCATAATTTGCAAAGGGCCTCACTAGGTAATAGTTGAGGCTGTCTGGTCTGAGCCTCCCAAATGTTGGGATTACAAGTGTGCACCACCACACCCGGCTTCCCCCGTCTTACTTTCTAATGGCATACACACATTGGTAAAATTCACTTTTATGCATAGTAGGTGGCTACAGCATATTTTATCATTACAGAGTTAAAGAGTTTTTAAACTCTTCTTCACCTAGGCAGTAATGTTTAGGAGAAAATTAGAACAAGATAATTCGTAAAGTTATGATGGCTGTTTAGGGAATTAGAACAAGATAATTGTAAAGCTATGATGGTTTTTATATATAATTGTGACTCATTTTTTAATCCCAAAGTCTGGTGAGAAGTAAAACCAGTACTCAATAGAGTAATACTTTAGTTTCTAATGTACAGATCTTAAGAGAAAAATTCAAAACATGACACAAATGAACAGCGATGGAATCCACATTCCTATCAAGATTTATAATTTTCACGATTTATAATTTTCACCAGCCAACAAGCATTCATTCTGATTTTCTAGTTCCACAGGTTAGTTTTGCATTTCCTAGAACGTCATATAAAAAGAATCATATGGAAAGTATTCTTTTTTCCTCACTTTTTTCAACATATAGCTTCTGAGAGCAATTCATGTTATTACACATAATAATTTGTTCCCTTTTTTGGTAAGGCATTTCATTGTCTGAATATACCACTTTGAGCGTGTGGGTGGGACTCAGGGGCTTTTCTACCTTGGCTATACTCCCATATATTTTTACTTTATTTGGAAACAGGGTCTCAATAAGTTGCTGAGAGCCTCAATAAGTTGCTGAGAGCCTCACTAAGCAGCTGAGGCTGGCTTCGAAACTGCGATCCTCCTGTCTCAGCCTCCCAAGCCCTGGGATTACAAGCATGCACCACCACGCTGGCTCTGAATATACCACTTTTTAAAAATCCATTTTCACATCGATTGACAGTTGATCTGTTTCCAATTGGGAGCTTGTGGTTAACCGAATTCTTGAAGATTCCCCACTTCCTGATGTGCACGTTTTTCATAATCCCAAGCCTATACATAAGACAGATTTCTTCTTTGATTATTAATTTATGCTAGGAGGCACACTGGTTTAAGCTAAGGAGACTGCAGGGGTGGGTCAAGCTAAGCGTTTGGGCTTTCTCTGACATCTTATCAGAGGAGTTAGGTTCCTCAATGTCAGAGCGCAAACACCTTAGGAAAGAGATCACACCTTTCATCCCTGTTTCCTAAACAGCATTTATCCTAGTGCTGCTTCTATATATTATATGGCCCCAAATTTACTTGTCCTTAAAAATGTGATTAAGGCCAAGCATGGTAGCATAGGCTTGTAATCCAAGTATTTGGGAGGCTGACACAAGAGGATCACAGGTTCAAGGCCAGCCTCAGCAACTTAAGGCCCTCCACAATTTAGTGAGACCCTGCTTAAAAATAAAAGGTAGGGGGCTGGAGGTATAGCTCAGAGGTAGAATACCCCTGGGGTCAATCTCCAGTAGAAAGTAAAACACACACACACACACACACACACACACACACACACACACACACACAATTATGTAGAACACGAAAATAAAAAGGGAAGCCAGGCGTGGTGGCGCACGCTTGTAATCCCCGCCTTGGGAGGCTGAGACAGGAGGATCACACGGGTTCGAAGCCAGCCTCAGCTACTTAGTGAGGCTCTCAGCAACTTAGTGAGACCCTGTTTCCAAATAAAATATAAATAAAAGTCTGGGAGTATAGCCCGGAGGTAGAAAGCCTCTGGGTTCAATCACCAGTACCACCAAAAAAAAAAAAAAAAAGAAAAAAGAAAGAAAAAAAGAAAGAAAGGAAGGAAGAGAAAGTGTTTGAATGCCACTTTATAGAGAGGAAAAAGTCATGGCCTTAGTAGGAATGGACTTCAATTATGGCCTTAGTAGGAATGGACTTCAATTTGAATCCACATACTTGATATGGGGTATCTGTTTAAGTTACCTAACCTCTTTGGATCTTAAGTTCCGTGTGTGTGTGTGTGTGTGTGTGTGTGTGTGTGTGTGTGTGTGTGTGTAGGAGGAGGTAGGGGTTGCCTATACCACATTGTTATTGTGAAGATTCTAGGGAGTTTTATATAGAGAGGTACCTGGCGTATCAGGACAACTGATGACAGCCATTATATTAGTTCTTGGTTTGGTATGATATTTAGCAGGAACAAGAGAGAAACAATCTCTGTACTTTAGAAATGTAAAGAAAAAAAATGGAAGCAAATATGTAAAATGATGATAGTTGGGTTAGTGTGGATAAGACTATTAATTGTTTCTATTCTGACTTCCAAGCTTTCAATAATGTTTTCATGAGTTAAAAATATGGCAGAATGTTAGTAACATTTTTTTTTGGTGGGGTGTGGTACTATGGTTTGAACCCAGAGGCATTCTACAACAGAGCTACATGCCCAGCCCTCTTTATTTTTTAATTTGAAACAGGGTCTCACTAAGTTGTTGGGGTTGACCTCAAACCCGCAATCCTCCTGTCTCAGCCTCTCAAGTACTAGGATTACAGGCATGCACCACCACACCTAGCTAGTAACTTCTTGAGCTGTATAGAGGGTGGGGAGTTATAGCATTATAAATTTCTATACTACAAATGCCAAAAAATAAATTGAAGCTACTATTCTGAAAGGTGGCAAATCTTCAACCTACAAAGATTTCTTTATATACTATAACCACATATTTACTCATACAATGAAAATTGAAATAAATTCTAAAAGTGACATGTTTAACAAATTGTACAATTTTTTAGTCATTTATAGTATTTATGCATATCCCCATTTGCATTGAAATTCTGTATTATCCTTGTGTGTGTTGTTGTTGGTTTTGTTGTAGCTTTTTGTTTTTTTGTGGCTAGGGATTGAACCCAGGGGCATTCTACCTCCAAGCTACATCCCCAGCCCAATTTTTTTGTTCTTTATTTTGAAACAGGGTATTACTAAGTTGCAGAGTGCCTTCACTAAGTAGTTGAAGCTGGCCACAACCCATAGCCTTCTGTCTCAGCCTCCAAAGTACTGGGATTACAAGAGTATGCCTCCATATCTGGCATAAGTGTTTGGTTTTTAAAACCTATCGAACGTAGCTAGGCATGGTGGCGTAATCCCCACACTTGGGAGGCTCTCAGCTAAAACTTAGTGAGACTCTGTTTCCAAATAAAATACAAAATAGGTCTGGGAATATAGTCCAGAGGTAGAAAGCCTCTGGGTTCCACCCCCAGTAGCACCAAAAATAAATAAATAAATAAATAAATAAATAACCTATTGAACATATCAAAGTCAATTACCAAGTTAAACATGAGAAGAAGGGAGGGGAGAGGAAATGGGGTGGAAACTGGATAAGAGCTAATTTGTGCACATATGCTTCAACAATGCACCAGTAATTTTTTTTAAATGTCATGGAATAGTAGCCGGGCGTGGTGGCACACGCTTGTAATCCCTGCGCTTGGGAGGCTGAGATAGGAGGATCACACAGGTTCGAAGTCAGCCTCAGCTACTTAGTGAGGCTCTCAGCAACTTAGTGAGACCCTGTTTCCAAATAAAATAGAAAATCGGTCTGGGAGCATAGCCGGAAGGTAGAAAGCCTCTGGGTTCCACCTCCAGTACCACACCCCCCCCAAAAAAGTCATGGAATAGTTAAACTATTTTTAAATATATTTTTAAATATAATGAAGAAAAAGTTTCACAAATAGTAGAGCAACAATAAGATAAAAGTAATAATGTCCAATTGAATTTGCTGTTTCCAACAGGAATAGATATAAAGAGAATCAAGTTTCTTAGTTTCTTGCATCCCTAACCTCCTTTTTTTTTTTTTTTTTTTTTTGGTGGTGGTACTGGGGTTCTTGGAAACTCTTCTACCTACACTCCCAGACCTATTTTTATATTTTTATTTGGAAACAGGGTTTCTTAAGCCAGCAAGGCTGGCTTCGAATCTGCGTGATCCTCCTGCCTCCGCCTCCCAAGCGCAGGGATTACAAGCGTGCACCACCACGCCCTGCTCTTAACCTCCTTCTTAAGAGGTGAGCTAGCAATAGAAACAAGTCCCATTTTGAATATTCTGCTTGCAGATAACATTGATTCAACTATTAACTAGAGACTTCTTTTTTTAATGTGTAGAAAAGTATGTCTTCAAGAAAGACTTAGACCAATGGTACTAAACTAACAAAGAATGCTATTTTGTTGAGTTAGTTTCAGTAAAGAGCTTATGCAAACAGCAGTGCATATATGTCTATGATACTACTGTCGTAGATTATGCCTACACAAAAGAGGGCTGAGGAGAAAGACTAGAGTGCAATCGCTTCTAAATACGACTCTGCCGAATTACCACTTCATAAAATGAAATAATACACAAATAGCACACTACATTTCCATCTCAGCATTTTATCTAAGGTTTTCAGAGACTTCAAACTATAGCAACAGAGCCCTCCCAATTAGTGCATATGAAAACATTTGCCTGAAGTCACTGCAGTGCCACTAGGTTAAAACTAAAATTTAAGTGATCAGAATTAACAAGAACCTTAGTAGCCTAATAGGGCTTAAACCTTATAGGTCTTGAGTTTCCAATATGCCAAAGTCTTGGAGAGATGATCATATACCACAAGAATAGCATTCACTATTAATCTACTTTTCTGAGATTGACATTTTTCCCTAGTAAGTCTCTGTCAATTTTTATAACCAAATAAAATTATAAAATCCTGGGGCTAAAAAGAAAATGAGAAGTGGGCACAATGACACACACCTGTATATAATCCCAGCATTTGGGAGGCAGAGACAGGAGGATCACAGATTTGAGGCAAGCCTCACAACAACTGAGTTAGACTCAAGCAGAATGTCCCTCAATCCCCAATACCTTCTACAACGCGTGCGAGCGAGAGAGAGGCATTAAGTTCTAGGACTCTCAATATTGTTCATTCCAAATTCTCTAACTTGAATAACTCCCTAGTTAGTCCCAAGTAAGACTTTTCAAGTATCTGACTTTAGTATAATTTACATACTAATTAAGTGACAGCTATCCAAAATGTCACTAAGAACTCAGAAAGTAACCAAGGTGTGACTAGATGACAGTAGTATATCTTGTATTGTGAGAGAATAAAGGGGCAAGGACAGAGCAAAAGAGCTGCCACGGATCTGAGCTGGGCTGATGCCTCACAGACCTTCCTGCCATCTTTGCTCCTAGTTCCCAGGTTTAGCTCCTCTGACCCTGCTGTTTCCTGCTTTCCCAGGGTGTTAATTTTCCCCAGAGCTTTGAATGGGCGATCACCACACACTGAAAAGCACAGAAGAACTCAGCTTGCTCTTCCTGCCGCTTCACAAAGGAAGGCCAACATGCCAGGGGAAACAAGGTCCTTTTGTCTTTCCTTGTCAACCTGTCTAATGAAGATCTGACTACAAGTTTTCATGTCTTCACAAATTTGACCATATAAACAGAATTGCCAAAGTTAGACCAAAATTTGCTCCTTGTGGAGATACTATATTCTGTAGCAGATAACTGTTCATCTCTTCCTTATTTATTGTGGCACTGGGGATGAAACCCAGGGGAATTCTACCTCCGAGCTACACCCCCAGCCCTATTTTTTATTCTTTATTTTGAAACAGGGTCTCACTGAGTTGCAAAGGGCCTCACTAAGTAGTAGCTATCCTCCTGTCTTAGCCTCCCAAATGCTGGGATCACAAGCGTATACCACCATGCCCGACTCTCATCTATTCCAAATTTTTACAGCCATGTGAGTCACTTGTAACAAAAGGTGCTAAGGACCATGTGTTTTATATCTGTCTAAGGTTGCACCTCACAGCACATCACTACTTCTCAGCACCCTAAGCCAAATGAGCCCACTTCGGGTGTCATTGGCTGACATCTAAGAGATGGGTTTCTTTCATTGTCCTCTCACCTTCTTTTGCTTTCCCTTTATTCTCACCTTCTTCCCAAAATACTGTTAAGATTATTTATCCTTGTTAGGAAGAAGGTAGTAGCAATTCCAATATACCTAGAAAAGCATTTTTGATACATAATCTGATTATCTTTTAGTTGTTATTTTTTAGGTCAAAGTAACTTTAAGTTAATTAACTTCATTCAACATTGACTGATACAAATGGCATATAAGGCACTAGGACTCCAGGACAAAACCTAAGGGTACCCATAACCAAAGTGGGCAAACAAAAAAGCAGGCAAAGCTTACAAAATTTGATCAGCAATGCCATAGCAGAAATGTATAAGAAATGGCATTTGAGTTAGGGAGAACAATTAGGAAGCTATAGCAAGAATATCAATGAGAACTGCTGAGACTATATACCTAACCTTAAATTATGGTCCAGAAATAAAACCTTGCATAAATGGCCAAATGTATGTATGTATGTATGTATGTATGTATGTATGTATGTATTGGCAGTACTGGGGTTGGAACCCATGGACATTCCACCTCTGAGCTACACACCCAGCTCTATTTTTTATTCTTTACTCTGAAATAGGGTCTCGCTAAATTGCAGAGGGCCTCACTGAGTAGCTGAGGCTGGCTGCGAACCTGCAATTCTCCTATCTCACAGCCTCTCAAGAACTGGGATTGCAAGCATGCTCCCCCACACCTGGCTTCCAAATGATTTCTGACAATGGTGCCAAGACCAATCAACATGGAAAGGATAGCCCTTTCAACAACAGTAAAAGGGGAGGATGGAAAAGCTAAATATTCTCATGAAAAAAAAAAAATTTACTGGGTTCTTAAACTTGTGTAAAAAAAAAAAAAACTCAAGATGATTCAAAGACCTAAATATAAGGGATAAAGGTTGCAAAAAAGCACAGGAGGAAAGTTTCACGATAATAGGTATAGTCATGATTTCTTGGCTATGATAACAAAAGCCCAAAGAACAAAAAGAAAAGTTGAACTTCACCAAAATTTAAAACGTCTGTACAAATGGGTACTAGCAACATAGTGAAAAGACACTCCACAGAATGGGAGGAAACATGCAAGTCCTGTATTTGACAAGTGATTGATATCTAGAATATATAAAGAACTCCTACAACTTGAACCAAAAAAAGAGCCTGACTGAAAAATGGGCACACAACTCAGATACTTCTCCAAGGAATGTGTCCACAACACTGATGATTAAGAAAATGCAAATCAAAACCACACGTAAGTGCCACCCTCACTCCCTTGAGACTATTCAAACCAGAAAAAAAGTGATGACAAAAATGTGGAGCCCTTATATATTGCTGGTAGCAAGTAAAATGGGCAGCCACTGAGGAAAATGGTATGACAATGTCAAAAATATGATCCCAAAACGCTACTTCTAAGTATGTATCCAAAAGAACTTGAGGCAGAGACAGAAGATGTAATTACACAGATATTTGTAGCTGTGTTATTTACAATAGACAACAGATAGAAGCAACCCAAATGTCTCATCGACAGATGAGTAGATAAAACATATGTATATATATGTATAACATAAAGCCAGGTGTGGTGGTACACGCTTGTAATCCCAGAATTCTGGAGGCTGAGACAGGAGGATCACAGTTTGTGGACATCCTCAGCTACTTGGTGAGGCCCTTTGAAACTCATTGAGACCCTGTCTCAAAATAAAGAATAAAAAATAGGGCTGGGGGGTGAAGCTCGGACATAGAATGCCCTGGGTTCCATCCCCAGTATTGCAAAAAAATAAATAACAGAGCATATACATACAATGGAGTATTATTCAGCCTTAGAAAAGAAGGAAATTTTGACATATGCTACAACATGGAGGAACCTTTAGGACATTATGCTTAGTAAATTAAACCAGCAGACAAATGGTGGTATTCCTCTTATATCAGGTACCTAGTATAGACAAATTCATAGATGAAGACATTAGGATGATGATTAATAGCAACTAGGGGGAAAAGAAATGAGGGGTTAGGGTTTAATTGGTAGAGTTTTATTTAGAAGATGAAAACATCCTGGAGATGGATACTGGCATTGATGTTCAACAATGTAAATACAGTTAATAGCACAAAAAAAAGTGTAGCATAAACATACTTTAGTTAGAAAATGTCAACAATGAGGCCAGGTGTGGTGGCACAAACCTATAATCCCAGTACTTGGATGGAGGATCATTGGTTTGAGGCCAGCCTTAGCAACTTAGCAAGGCCCTCTGCAACTTAGATCTGTTTCAAAATTAAAAAATAAACTAGGGCTGGGGGGGGGGGGCGGGGCTCAGACATAGGATGCCTCTAGGTTCAGTCTGAAGAGAGGGAATGAGAAAGGATGGAGCAAACAACATCCTGTCATTCAAAACTTTACGTTTCCAACAGTTTTATTACTGCCTCAATGAAAGCATTCCTATTAGCTGCCAAAATAGGGAAGACTTACTCTTTGATTCACAAGAGCAAAACAAAACAGAAGAAATGCCTTTGGGTCTCAGTGAGTAGACTGAGGACTACCTGTGGCCCATAAGAGGAGAAAGGACAATGTAAGACATTGCTGTTTCACAGTGATCACACTTCTGAATGTGTTCAGTCACCTGCTCTGTGCCCAAGTTTCAAGTGACTCATATTATCAGCAGTTCAAGAAGTGCCAACACCCCAGAATTTAGAAATATGTGCCACAGAAATCAGAATATGGAAGACCAAACCATGTATCAAGTAAGCAAGAGAAACTCATAAAAAGCTTAGAGAACAAATTACTCATTTCAGAAGAGAATGAATAATAAATACTTATGCACTAATTCAAAGACAAAAATATAGCGCATGTGGTGGAGGATGCCTGTAATCTCAGCATTTGGGAGGCTGAGACAGGAGGATTATAGGTTCATGGCCAGCCTCAGTTACTTAGTGAGGCCCTCTGCAACTTACTAAGACCCTGTTTCAAAATAAAGAATGTAAAATAGCCTGGGCATGTAGCTCAGAGGTAGAACAGTCCTGGGTTCAATCCTCAGTACCACGCAAAAAAAAAAAAAAAAAAAAAAAAAAAAAGCAAAAACACTGAGATATAAAATGAGAGTGAATCTTTGGAGGCTGAGCCCTATCGTGGGAGCCATCAAGCTGGGCAAATGCGCAACACATATGCTGCAGTTACCTCCTCTCCTTTGCAAAGCAGACTTTGCTAATTAATCGCTTTGGAGCCTGTATGTGGCCTCTCAATTCTCTGCAACACAGCACTCCAGGCAATCACTATAATCAACAGGCACTGGCACAAGCTGCCGCCTGCTCACCACGCCAGCGCAGGGTGAGTGTGGGAGAGGATTTCGGGTGGCCCTGAGTCTCACAGTGAAGATCGACAGAACCTCTGCTGCTGGGAAGAGGCTGTGACCACACTGGACAGATTTTGCATCGGTGGCTTGCTACATGAATGGAAGCCAAATCTCCTGCTCTGAAGCAGCTACTTCTTGGGCCTGTTCTATACAGATTCAGCCAAGTCTTCCAGTGATGCAATCAACACAGCTCTTCACATTACTAAGATACTGTGCTTGATAGGACTGAAGAGCTGAGGGGTATGAGTGGGGACATATTCTTAGAATTTTTTAGAAAACAATTTGCTGGTAAAGGACCTTCCCTCAACCAGAGAGGAAAGTTCTAGACTGGCCAGCCACTCACCACCTGTCCCTCCGATTCTGCTGCTTACTCACAGGTTTCTGCTCACATGACATTCCCAACCGTTTCTAGAGACCAGCTGGGCAAAATAGGGGGTGTGGAAATGGGGTAGACTGTCAAGTGACAAGATTTTTTCAGACCCAAGACCAGCCTGACATTGCTAGTGCACAGATACTGGCCAGAAGGAAGGCCAAAGGGGAGCCAGGTCAGGCCACAGAAGGTAGTGCCATCCTTTTGTTGTTTCATTACATTTTAAACCTTAAACAAGGTCAACTTTGTTAGCAATGAACCCTATTATTCATAAATAATCATCCTTCTCAGATTACATCAGGTTAAAATCACATAAGACTAAAAAGAAAACACAATAAAGGCACATTATTGTACAATTTTTAAAAATCACCAGGCATGGTGGTACAAGCTTGTAATTCCAGTACTTAGGAAGCTGAGACAGGAGGATCAGAGGTTCACATAACTTGTGAGGCCCTGTTTCAAAATAAGGAATAAAATGGGGCTGGAGGTATAGCTCAGAGGTAGAATGTCCCTGGCCAGGCTCAATCCCCAGTACTGGGGGAAAAAATTTTTTTAAGGGGCCAGGATATAGCTCAGTGGCAAAGCACCTGCTTTTCAGGTGCAGTGCTCTGGGTTTGATCCCTGGTTCCACAAAAACAAACAAACAAACAAACAAACAAACACCCTTCAAAATAAATTTTTAAAAACAGGGAAGGGGGTATAGCTCGGAGGTAGAATATTATCCAATTTTCATTTTGGAGACTGTCTTATCGTGCGGCACAGGCTGGACTTAACCTCAAGGGCCTCTTGGGATTGCAGGTGCACAGTACCACACTGAGATTATATCACAGTTCTTTACACATAGTAGGGCTTTGATGAATGCCATTTCTCTTTCTCTTATTCTCAATCTCTGTAAAATTAAATAGAAATCTGGCAATTAGAGGCTACTTAGTTCTACTTAGTTCTCCAGCTATGTCCACCTTATGTTCCCTTGGCTCTACTGGCCAAACTGGAACAGGCAGTGTTCTTCAATGTGGCCTGGCTCTTTCCTCACACTTCCTATTCCTTCCATCCTGTCTGCCTGCACCTTACTGACCCACCAAGGTTTATCTTTCCAGAGCCACTTCCTCAGGGAGTCTTCCCTAAACCCTCAACCAAGTGAGATCTATCCCCTTCAAACCTCAGATACCATCAGCCTACTAATGACAGACCATTCCCTCAACCTATAATACAGAATGCCAATGTATGTTGTTATATTATTGTTATTATCTATGCAAGTGGACCGCCTCTGATGGTGAATACTCTATTGGAGTCCACTCATTATTCACCCTTGTGTTACCTACAGCAGCATCACAGGACCTGTTATCATATTTTGTTTCAAAATGGAAACTTAATTTGATGGCAGCCAAAAATTTTGTTATAATTCAGTAACAGTTTATTCTAGAAAATCTTAAGTTTCCTACAGAAAAATTAACTTACTAAAGGAAATATAA
The DNA here is from genome assembly GCF_963383645.1 of Muscardinus avellanarius. Lineage (NCBI taxonomy): Eukaryota > Metazoa > Chordata > Mammalia > Rodentia > Gliridae > Muscardinus > Muscardinus avellanarius. The sequence continues at coordinate 67,047,411 of NC_137789.1, read as the reverse complement.
GAGAAATGACTTATTTGTAAAATTCTAGATGAAGATTATATAGCAATTTGATGCATAAAACTTTACAGTGACTAAAATATACAAAACTAGGAATAAAATTTAGAGTCTTAACACTGATTGCCAAACTTCAGAGTCAAAAGGAAACATCAAAGCAATAACTAAATAAGAACACACATCCAAGCCACCCTCAGTCCTTACACACTAATTGCTACTACATCTAAAGTCCTGACTGGGAATCACTGTTCTGTATGCCACAGAAATTAAAACAAATAAAGAACAAATTCGCTAAACCAGGTCCTGATATGGTATTACATGCAAGGCCCGGTAGAGTCAAGAGGAACGAGTCAAAGCTAAGTGTGAAGGTGAAGGTGGTGCGGCAGGAAACAGCCTCGAGCTCACTTTCACATTTCACACTCCACTGTGAAATAAAGCTAGAAATGCACCCTTCCTTAACAAACTGACCAAAACCAAAGATCAAATGAAGTTTAATCGACCAGTAGCTTAGACCTGTCGATACATAAAAACATATTCAGAGAGTGGACATAAGTCTTAGCACCTCAAAAGTGTTATTTCTTGGACTTGGTACTTCTAAATGAGTTTTAATATATCAAAAGGGTAGAGTTGAATGTGGATGGAGGGACTATCTGTGCTTGCTGCTTTAAACATTATAATGAAAAAAATGACCGTTTAATTCAGAGGTTCCCAACTTATTTGGCTTGCCATTTCCTTTTCAGGGAGGAAAAAAACCCATTACTCAGTCCCCACCCCATCCTGCCCCCAGAAATCTATCTTCTTTAAGTGAATACACATAAAGATACAGTGATAAATCTGTATTTCTTTATGTATCTATAATCATTCCAGCAATCCCCAGAGGGCAATACCTCCTTCTTTTGGAACCTATGGACTATTCAGCTTCTAGAGTTAACTATCACAAGCAAGATCATACAGCCAACTAAAAATTACCAAAGAGCACTTTGAAGCCATCTGCCACTTTACGATACTAAAAAGTGTCAATTTGTTTTTCTTAAAGCATAACCAATATCATTATTTTGACAGAAAATCTAGTCCTCACACACACACAAATAAAGGTCTTTAAATGAAATTTCTAGGTAAATGTGATTAACAACTAAAAATATTTGTAAAGAGCTTATCAAAAAAGTCACTGTAATTATACCACAATGTGAATTGGAGAGTGAACAGAGCAGACATTTTACTGGAAATGCTACACTATCTGGGTTGCTATGACAGGTGATGATAAAGATAAAACAGTGTATTACATAAAAGATGAGTCTTCAAAGCTATTCCTTCCCTTGCTTATATGACAATATGCTTTGACATAAAAAAAAAATGGCAAAAGCATGGCCTGTTCAAATTAGAGAGAAAAGGTTAGGACACAAGAGAGTAAATGTGACGGCAAAAGAGAGGGGAACCTGCGACTGCACTTACTAAGTCACGTAAAACCAAGTCAAGTTTTAAATACTCCAGTTCAGAGAACAGATATTATAAAGTAATTATAGTAAAAGAAGTTAGCAAGCACCTCACATTTTAATACTCTCTAAATATCAAAACCCAAGGTTGACTGTGGTGGTGCATGCTCACAATCCCAGTGCTTAGGAGGCTGAGACAAGGAGCATCGCAGGTTCATCTCAGCTACTTAGTGAGACCATGTTTCAAGAATAAGAAATTGGAGTCATAGTGACCCAAGGGAAGAACCCAGAGAAGGTACAAACTTCCGAAATCATGGGAAAGAGGAATAATACTGGAGCAATGAATGCTCACAACCCCACAACATCAGAACCCGATAAAACAGAAATTCAGAGATTTCTAGAAGATCAAATCAGGAAAATAACTGTAGAAATAATAGAGGTGCTTCGAAAAGAACTCAGAGAGAGCCAAGAAGAGATAAAGGATGCAATTAATGAAGTAAAGGCCTCAATTCAAAGCACAAACAACCGATTAGAACACATGGAGAACAGAATCTCGCTCTTAGAAGATGAGCAATCCAAAAATGAACGCATAGTTTCTAATCTAGGAAAAAATATCCGACAGCAGGAATCTGATATTGAAGAAATATGGGCCCATTTTAAGAGAGCTAACCTAAGAATAATTGGAGTAGAGGAGGGGAAAGAAAGTGAAACCAAAGGGATCAACAATCTCTTCAAGGAAGTAATAGCAGAAAATTTTCCAGACATAGAGCAAGAGGTCGATACCCAGGTCCAGGAAACTTATAGAACTCCCTTTAGACAGGATCAGAGAAGAGGATCCCCACGCCACATAATTGTCAAAATGACCAATGTGGAAGCCAAGCAGAGAATCTTAAAGGCAACAAAAGCAAAGGGCCAAGTGACATTCAGAGGCAAACCAATTTGAATCACTCCAGACTTCCCTAACCAAGTCATGAGAGCCAGAAGGGCTTGGAGTAACATATTCCCAATTTTGAAAGAAAACAACTTCCAGCCAAAAATTTCCTACCCAGCAAAACTTTCTATCAAATTAGATGGAGAAATAAGAAGCTTCCATGACAAACAAGATCGTTGTGGGTACCTAGAGTCCATATTCCATATTAGGATAGATTTTTTTTTCTGAAAAACAAATATATAAATATATGATAGTTTCACCTAAAAAATAGAAAAAATAGATTCCCTGGTAAGGAAGAAAGCAAAAAGAAATATTGAAATGTTATCTTTAAGTCATCAAAAGCTTGGTATCAGACAAATGAAACTGTTATGTGAGACTATCATTTTTAATTTTTGATAATTTGCCATAATAATAGATGTCAATCACTAAGCCAAGCATGGGAGGGGGGGGATAGGGAGAGAATGGGGTGGGGATCGGGTGGGGGCTGACAGGGCAATGTGTGCATGTATGTCTACAAAAGTATGTATCCCACTATGATGTATGAATACAGTGCACCAATTAAAATAAATAAATTTTAAAAAAATTTAAAAAAAAGAAAGAAAAAAAAAAGAATAAGAAATTGGGCTGGGGGTGTAGCTCAGAGGTAGAATGCCCCTGGGCTCAATCACCAGCACCACTAAACAAACAAACAAACAAAGTGAATGAATGAGGGAGTGAATGAATGGCTGGTTGACTGATTGACAAAACCTGAAAGAAACTTTTTTTTTTTTTTTTTTTTTTTGCGGGTCTGGGGAATGGAACCCAGGGGCATTCGACCTCTGAGCTACACCTCCTGCCCTATTTTTTATTCTTTATTTTGAAACCGGGTCTCACTGAGTTGCAGAGGGCCTCACTAAGTAGCTGAGGCTGTCCGCGAACCACGATCCTCCGGTCTCAGCCTCCCGACGCTGGGATTACAAGCGTGTGCCACCATGCCCGGCTTGAAAGAAACATAATTTTAAGACTGGCCAGTATTTACTATTTGCTTAGTAAATGCTAAGCCAGTATAAAGCACCTCATATATACCTCGTTAATAACAAAACCTATGAAGCAGATTAATTATATTATTCCCCATTTTATAGTGTTAGAACTTGGTTTCAAACCCAGAGTCCGACTTGGTGCCTTCAACACCATAACATATGCTGTATTAACTTTGATGTGCTTTAACAATCAAGCACATACTCAATTAACATGCCTGATCCCCTGGCCACCAGAACTAATCATGGATTTTTAAAACTTACACAAGTAGAAGTACTATCACAGTATATACAGTATCTGAGCTATATTAATATCCATAAGTCAATATGAAAACCATAACCTAATAGAAAAAATGGGCTAAATGTATTAATATTCAATTAAGAAGGAACCTCAAATGGCCTTTGTGTAATCTCAACAGTAATCAGAAACATTATATTAAAACTATAGTAAACAGCTGGGCATGGTGGCACATGCTTGTAATCCCTGCACTTGGGAGGCGGAGACAGGAGGATCGCGCTGGTTGGAGGCCAGCCTTGCTGGCATAAGAGACCCTGTTTCCAAATAAAAATATGAAATAGGTCTGGGAGTGTAGCCCGGAGGTAGAAGGGTTTCCAGGAATACAGTACCACCAAAAAAAAAAAAAAAAAAAACTATAGTAAACTACCACTGCACATTCTCAACATTGTCAAGAAGTCTTTTAAAAGTCTTTGAATATCAAATACTAACTGTACACCTCAAGTGGCACTGGAAACTGGGAATAAGTTAAGAATATTTAGTAAAGCTTAAAGCCACATATCCTACTACCTTGCCTAGCAGTGATATCCTCCTAGATAATACCCCAGAGAAGTTCTCATATGTACAAGGAAACATGCACAAAAATGCCCAGTTGGAACACTCATAAATACAAAAAATTAGAAACAACCTACATGTTTATCAAGAGGAAAATGAACAAATTGTTTATGTTCATATAATGGAATATTACACAGCTGGCTGACCTGCACCTATAATCATATATATTATTTCAAAAATATGATATGGAAAAAGCAAGTTACAGAATAACATGAAACTATGATACTACTTAAGCTTTGAAACAGAAATTTATATGAAATATAAGCAATTAGATACACATTAAAAAAAGACTTGAATATAATAACAAATTAGGGATAGCAATCACCTCTGAGGGGGAAAATAGTATAAATAATCCAAAGATTAGAGGATTAAGCCAAGTGTGATGTTGCATGCTTGTATTCCCAGTACTCAGGAGGCTAAAATAGGAGGATCACAGGTTCCAGGCCAGCCTCCATAATTTAGCAAGGCCATTTCAAAATAAAAAATAAACAGGGCTGAGGGTAGAGCTGAGGTCTGATTCTCCCGAGTTCAATACCTAGTACCAAAACAAAAGAACAGGACATAAAAAAGTAAAGTATATGGGAGTGTGTGCACCACCACACTCAGCTAGGTTTATTACTTTGATGTAGAAAATGTTCACTAGAAAAAGTATCAAAGATAGGGAAAAGCAGGGAGGGAGGGCAGTAAGAGACATATTTCCATTATATGAATATTTAATATTTACATTAATGTTTAACTTAATATCTAATATTTTATTTTAATATTTAATATTTATTTAATATTATGATGTCTTTATTTCTGGAAATTTTAACAAAGAATAATATTTTAATCAGTTGTACAAAATGAATACTACCATTTCCACTTAACAATATCATTAAAAATATTTTCCCTGTTACTGTCTTTTGATAGTATAATTTTTAATACTGCAAGTTGTGTTTGTATATTTAAAGCAAATGTAGGCAGAACTTTCTTAGAACAACTGCAACCATACCACTGATTCTTACCCTGACATATATGAACGTATGCCCTAAAAGAATGGTAGTCAGGGTAATAATGTACACACATATCCGTAGGTGTGCTGAATATTTTACATCACACCAACACTGGTATCATTCGAATTCTTAGTGCTGGGATAGACAATGACTAGAACACCAGTATTGCATCCAACAATACCACATATCTACCAAAAAGAATGAAACCCAAAATACCAAACTAATGCATGAACAACCATGTTCATAGCTGCACAGTTCACCACTGCCAAACTGTGGAACCGGCTAAGATGTCCTTCAACGGATGAGTGGATTACAAAGCTATGGGATGTGTACACAATGGCATTTTGCCCACCCATAAGGGAGAACAAAATTATAGAATTTACAGTGAGACCTCACAAAAAATAAGAAATCAGATGCTTTTCCTAATGTGTGAAATCTAGGGAGAAATGGGTAACAAAAGGAACTCTAGAAGAAGGAAGCCTATAGAGGAGCAATGAAGGTGACATATCTGAGGGGATGGGAGTGGGGAAGAGAGAAACTCTTTAAAGCACATGATGTACTTAAACATATTAAAGTCAATCAGGAAGCCAAGCATGGGTAGGAGGGAGGAGGAGGGAAGGGGTTAGGGTTTGAAGAGGGGCTGATGGGGTGATGTGTGCATGTATATCTCCACAAGTTTTTTATCCCGTTAAGATGTATGACTACAATGCACCAATAAAAATTTGTTTTAAAAAAATAATTTTAAAAATAGGACTGGGGGTGTAGCTCAGAGGTAGAATGCCCCTGGGTTCCATCCCCAGCACCACAAATAAAATAAAATAAAATAAAATAAAATAAAATAAAATAAAATAAAATAGGGCTGGGGCGGAGCATAAGTTTGGAGGTAGAAGAATGCGTCTGGATTCAATCTCTAGTATCCCCCGCAAAAAGCTAATTTTCATTAAAAATCATTCCAATTTTTCACCAAGAACAGAGACAAATCAATGAACAACTTTAACCAATATGCAAAATACACATATTTACACCCCGATTTAAAGAAAATTAAACTAAATGTATCCAATATATATGTATGTATATATATAATATTACATTAATATTTAACTTAATATCTAATATTTTATTTTAATATTTAATATTTATTTAATATTGTGATCTCTTTACTTCTGGAAATTTTAACAAAGAATAATATTTTAATCAGTTGTACAAAATGAATCCTACCATTTCCACTTAACAATATCATTAAAAATATTTTTCCCTGTTACTGTGTGTGTTCTCTCTCTCTCTCTCTCTCTCTCTCTCTCTCTCTCTCATATATATATGGTGGTGCACACACTCCATTAAAAATATTTTTCCCTGTTACTGTCCTCCATTGCTCATTATATATATATATATATATATATATATATATATATAGAGAGAGAGAGAGAGAGAGAGAGAGAGAGAGAGAGAGAGAGAGAGAGAGAGAGAGATGCTGAAACTTTAATTTTCCATCTAATAGCTTAAGAATGCTTTGAAGCCGGGTGTGGTGGCACACGCTTGTCATCCCAGCATTTGGGAGGCTAAGACCAGAGGATCGTGGTTCGTGGACAGCCTCAGCAACTTAGCAACATAGGGAAACCCTGCTTCAAAACAAAAAATTTTAGAAATGGGCTGGGAGCCAGGTGTGGTGGCATACACTTGTAATCTTGGAATTCCAGCATTCAGGAGGCTGAGACCAGAGGATCGCGGTTCGCAGACAGCCTTGGCTACTTAATGAGGCCCTCTGTAACTTAGTGAGATGGTGTTTCAAAATAAAGAATAAAATATAGGGCAAGGGTTGCAGTTCAGAGGTCAAAAGCCCCTGGGTTCCATCCCCAGACCCACCAAAAAAAAAAAAAAAATGTTTTGGGTGATCAGAGACTTAAAAAACACACATATACTGAAACCCAGTTTCTAATTTTGCCAGATTTGACACTGACTGAAAAACAGCAACCAATGGAAATATTTCACAAAAACAAGTAGAGCAGCAGTGAGATTTGATGAAAGGAGCCATTGAACTGAGAAGGCAAGAACTTGGATCCATGTCCCAGAGCAGCCCATTACTATGCAACAGCCAGAAAATAATTTGCTAACTCTAGGCCCTAACTTTAAAGTGCAACCCTAGAAGCCAGGCGTGGTGGCGCACGCTTATAATCCCAGCATTCAGGAGGTTGAGACCTGGAGGATCGCAGTTTGTGGACAGCCTCAGCTACTTAGTGAGGCCCTCTGCAACTCAGACCCGGTTTCAAGATAAAGAATAAAAAATAGGGCAGGAGGTGTAGCTCGGAGGTCAAATGCCCCTGGGTTCCATCCCCAGACCCCCCCCCCCAAAAAAGGTGCAACACTAAAATGGACATGATTCAAAAGGCTTCTTCCAACTGTAAAGATGTAAGAAAAAAGGTGGTAACAATGGCAACTGGGTTGCACATCCCTGACTGCCAGAGGACAGGTGACTTTTTTTTCTGATGGAAATCATATCTAAACACTGGGAATGATGTTCAGTGCTGTCTCAGTCTATGCTTTGCTTTATAAATAGTTTTCTTCTTCTATTTTTTTCTTTCCTTTTATGGTGGGAATTAAACCCAGGGGCCCTATACTATCACTAAGTACACCCATGTCCAACTTTTATTTTGAGACAGGGCCTCAGGCTGGTCTCAAACTTGCAATTCTCCAGTTTCAGCCTCCTAAATATTGGGGTTAGAGGTGTGTATCACCACACTCGGATATTATCTTCTTTAAAAGTTAAAAAGCTGGGCATGATGGAGTATACTTGTAATATTTGGGAGGCTGAGACAGGAGGATCACAGTTTATGGTTGGCTACTTAGTGAGGCCCTTTGCAAATCAGTGAGACCCTGTTTCAAAACAAAGAATAAAATATAGGGCTGGGGGTGTGGCTTGAAGGTAGAATGCCCCTGGGTTCAATCCCTAGTACCTACAAAAAAAAAAAAAAGTTAAAAAACCCTCAAAATTCCTGCTTTAGCCAGGCGTGGTGGTGAAGGTTTGTAATCTCCGCCCTTGGGAGGCTAGGACAGGTGGATCGCTCAGGTTCAAAGCCAGCTTCAGCTACTTAGTGAGGCTCTCAGCAACTTAGTGTGACCCTGTTTCCAAATAAAATATAAAATAGGTCTGAGAGTGTATCCCGGAGGTAAAAGGCCCTTGGGTTCCATCCCCAGTACTACCAATAAATAAACAAACAAACAAACAAACAAACAAACAAACATCCTGCTTTATTTTCTACCATCTTAAATCCCTGATTCTTTTTAACAACAATAAAATTGAAATGAGGTCAGGCATGGTGTCATACGCTTGTAATCCCAGCATTTGGGAGGTTGAGACAGGAGGATTTTGGTTCACGGACAGCCTCAGCTACTTAGTGAGGCCCTTTGCAACTCAATGACACCCTGTTTCAAAATAAAAAATAAAAAACAGTGCTGGAGGTGTAGCTCAGAGATAGAATGCCCCTGGCTTCCATTCCCAATACCGCAAAAAAAAAAAAAAAAAAAAAAAAAAAAAACTGAAATGAAATGAAATGTTTGGAATTGCTCTCGTAAAGAAACCTGCATTGACTTTTCTGATATACAAAGAAACCAATTTTGAAATCTGCCTAATCAACAGACATTAAAACTGTCTTTTCAAATGAATGTGCCTGCATGGTTAATAAAAAGCACACTGTATGAAATCATGCTTGAATTCATTTATTTTAAACGAACACATACCTATAAGCAATTAGTTTAAAGATAAAGACAACAATGCTGAATTACCTACTCCATATTTATTTAAAAGAGTATATAGCTTTATTTGACTTTTCAAAGCACACCAAATTAGAACTAAAATTTAATGACTATTTTAGAATGCTAATTTTGTTAATTTGTTTGTTTGTAACATGCAGCAAAAGGGAAAATATATGTTGAAAATATATTTTGGCTCATTAAAAAAGCAACATTGGCAGATGCTTTTCTTAAAACAACTTTCTTAAGCACAGAGGAGCTCTCTCTTTGCCATTTTTCAAATAAACATTCATTTCTGGCTCTGATATAACCAAGACACAGTACAGTAAGTGACACACTTGCCATGTCTTTCTTTTAATTAATAGAAAATAATAAACTCAAAGAAATGGAGACAAGGTAAGTAGAGTACTAGAGACAAGGTAAGTAGAGTACTGAGCTCATTAATTTTCTACATATTTCGAATGACTAAATATAACTTTAATGGCACCTGGTTGTAAATTTAAAGTGCCATACCCATGTGAAGACTGTAATCGGCAGTCATTCTGCTCTTTTCTTTTGTGTTCCCTGATGGGAAAACTGAGAGAGGTTCGTTCCCCTCTTAAAATAAAATGCTTTAGGGGTCAGGGTGTAGTTCAGTGGCAGAGTACTTGCCTAGTATGCATGAGATCCAGCCTTCAATCCCCAGCACCACAAATGAAACAAAAAAGCATTATTAAAGATTTTAAGAGAACAAACACTCAATTTTTAAAGTTGTAAACTAATAAAGGCTGGACTTGACTATGGAGAAACTAAAGTAATTAGGTGCTTTACATGTCAGTATTACATGTCAGTGCTTTCAACATCCAAAAAGTAAAACAAGAATCATGTTAGCAACTCTGCTGTGTGAGGCTTTTGGAAAGAGTGAGCCACAGCACACAACAGTCAGTTACTTGCTTGCTACTGCTGAGATGGACAGGAACATCCTGGCAACGAGAAGGCTTGATGGGTCCATTGCTTCTGATGCTATGTGCTTCACGTACTAGCTCACAACCTACGTGTTTGCGAGTGCCAGCTTCTCCACCTTCAACTAGCAAGCTTTTTCCTGGCTCCTGAATAACAATGACTAATGAAGAAAGTTCCTAGCTAAACTTTTCACTCTCCGTGTAAAATTCTTTCCATAGGAAAACATGTTTAGAGTTCCTAGTAAATTGGATAATGAGACTGAAAGATTATAGGAGTTCTGTATGTGTGTGTGTGTGTGTGTGTGTGTGTGTGTGTGTGTATATATATATATATATATATGTATATATAATCACCAAAGGAAAAGAAATTTTAAAGATCTATTTATTGTCAATTGGTCTCCAACCTTGGAAACTCACATATAAGTGCTTGAAAATAAGGAGTTTTAAAGTACACACTGTTTTTGTATTTTGAAATGTGTTCCTAGTAGGCAGGCTGTGGCATCTCTGAAACATGGAGCCTTTTTACTTTTATTTCTCCTGCTTCTAAACTGCCTCTAAACTTTCAACACTAGTATTTTGCTACAGGTACAGACATGGCTAAAATGCTTTGATTCATCCTAGAGGAGGGATGTTTATAGAAATTCTGCCAGATTCAGTCAAAGCAAAGCACATGCTTCAACATGAAAACCCTCCCCCTCCTGCAAAGCTTCCCTGGAAGTGTCCAGCTTTCTCTGTAATGTCAACACCTCTACACTTCCCCATACTCTTCTGTCATTTTTCTATTTATCATGTGCTCACAATTTTTTCCTTTGATATGAGTAATTCTAAAAAACTAAAGCATTTTTTTTTTCCTGACCACAGATTTAATGCAGTGGTCTCTTAAGTGATTGGTTTAAAAGCACAGAATCCCTTTACTCCACCTCCTAACATCTGTCACCAGAGTCAGATTACAAACCAACCCAAATGAGGGATCAAAGAGTGTGAGCTTGAAGAGTGAGAGCAGGAAGAGAAACCTGGTGGTGAGGTCATCAGGAGAAACCAGAATAGAGTTTCTATTGTTTGAAATAATTTGGAAAAAGGGACACCATGTTAGGTATAACATAACACCTACTGTTTAAAACAAAAAACTTCTAATTTCCTAAAGAAATATTTTGCGGGACTATAAAATGCTCACTTTACTGCTTAATCTATAGAGATCTATTAAAACCTTATAAGGTAGTAATTTAATATTTGCAATGAAGAAAAGCCTTTCATTCCCCAGTTTTTAAAAAAGGTCAGCTCTAATGTCATAAATAGTAATAGTGAAATCTTTAACACACCAAATTATACAATATAAGTGGCTACTTTTGTGTTTTTATTAAGAAAACAACTTTATCTTTGCTATTTTATATTTGAAAAACTGATCTGTGAACTAACTTCAGTGACTGTGCTGAATCTAAAATTATTTCAATGGAAACACACACACACACACACACACACACACAACCCTCTAAGGGGTCGGCAGACAAATGCTTTCAATTTGTAACTTCATGACAAAAAAAGTATGCTAAGGAAAATTAGAAACTTACAAAAAAGCTGGGATGTATTTTTATTTCTTATTAAATATACTTGATGGTTTTCAAATATATGAGCGTATCTGAAAAAGAATCTGGATCCAACTTTACCTCATTAATATAATGAGGTTTCAGCTGGGCGCACACTTGTAATCCCAGCATTCAGCATTTGGGAGGCTGAGAGAGGAGGATCCCGGTTCTTGGACAGCCTCAGGTACTTACTAAGGCCCTCGGCAACTTAGTGAGACACTGTTTCAAAATAAAGGAGAAAATATCAGGCAAAGGGTGTGTGTAGCTTGTAGGTGGAATGCCCCTGGGTTCCATCTTCAGACCCGCAAATAAATAAAATACCGAGATTTTCAAAGTGTGAGGTATGTAACCTACCCACACTGCTGCCAAGGCTACATGGCCACTTGTCACTTTAGGTGCTTTATAGAACCCCAAGTTTCCTTTTTTTATTTTAAGTGGGGTCAAAAGTTTACAATTTTTTAATTACCAATCATAAAATTCTTTTACTTTATGACATCTATTTATTCATTTATTTAGAAACACTGGGAATTGAACCCAGGGACATTCTATCTCCAAGCTACACCCTCAGCCCTTTTAATTTTTTATCTTGAAACAAGGTCTTGTTAGGTTGCTGAGAGTCTTGCTACATTGCTAAGGCTGTCCTCAAACCTGCAATCCTCCTGGTCTCAGTCTCCCAAATGCTAGGATTATAGGTGTGCACCATGACAATCAGCTATTGTATGTCATCTCTGAAAAATTCTCTGAACAACTGTAGTATTACCCAATCACAAATTTGCTCAACATTAGCTCTATATCCAAATCTATTCATATCTGAAGTATAGATCTAGCCTTAATTATAAAGCAAATAATATTTATTTCTATATTTAGCAACAGAATTGATTGTTTCCCCCAAACACTGTCTTTAGTAGACAGCAAGTATTCTAAGACTTCTTTACCAAATTCCTGGGGGCTTTAACCCCAACATTCCACACAGAATGTCAACTGAGGAGGGCTGCATGCTTGTAACCCCAGCATGCAGGAGGCTGAGACCAGAGGATCGTGGTTCACCACCAGCCTCGGCTATTTAGTGAGGCCTTCTGTAACTTAGTGAGACCCTGTTTCAAAATAAAAGAATAAAAAATAGGGCAGGGAGTGTAGTTCAGAGGTCGAATGGCCCTGGGCTCCATCCCCAGATCCATAAAATATATATATATATATATATATATATATATATATATATATATATATATATATATATAGCAAAATACCCGGCCAGTAGCTGCACTGTAGTTCTAAAATATTTAAATTCATAGTGATTCAAAATCCAAACGAACACAAATAATGCCAGTTTCTAAACTCCTCTCATTCTATAGTTTTACTTCTTATGCACAGCTGTCAAATTTTACTTATCAAATTCTACCCTAAATTATTCACAGGAAATTTCCAGTAAATTGAAATTAACACTATCAATTAAGTAAAAATAATGAGAAAGCATCTAAAAGTAAAATATAGTGCTTAAAAGGAGATATAGAGTTGCAGTTCAGCCTATAAAAAACTTGTGTTCCTAAAAATACTATACAAACTTCAAATCTTATTTTCACTATACAAGGGAACTTTAATATTTAAAAGAACCCCGCTGAGTCCTTTTTATAAACTGAATAAGTAATACAAATGAACTGTTCCTACTTAAACTATTTTATATGTATGAATACATTAAAAACAGGTTAAATCTACATAGCATTACTCTAAATTAAGAAATAAAAAAACAGCTAACAGAAAAAGAACAAGTTTGCAGAGAGAATATAAAAAAAAATTGGAATTAATGTTTCTAATTAGCAAGGGCTTTGACAGAGACTTAGAAGCAAATTTTCTTTTTCTGATTAATTAGCACACCAAAACACAGAATGAGCTCTAATTGGCAGTTCTTTCAAAGAACCAGAATGAATAGATGCAACCAATAGTGGAACAAGTTTCTTTCAGCAAAGAACCGCACTGCAATCCCATGTTGTAGACACACAGACAGACAGATGACAATTCTTAGGTCACTTTTGAAATTATGTGATATAGCAGAAGTCTTTTGGCCAAAACAAAACAAAACAAAACACAGCTCAAAATAACACTAAACTTTGCAGAAAGCTTTTCGTCAACTTATATTTAAGGTAAAATACAGATTGAAGAGATCTTTGAAAAGATTGAGAATTGTTCTTTTCCTCAGAAACTCCCTAATTATAGGCATATTCAATGTTTGCCCTTACCTTTAATGGAAGTGTTTCACAATGTACTCAAAAAATACTAGTTTCTCCCACCAATGTGAAATGGATATTGCCTAAATTAATGAGAAGAGAAAAAGAAATGTGGGACAGGACCCATAATAGCACTACAATGAAAAAGATGGGGAAAGAAAAAACTCTCAGGAAAGATAAACATATCCTCTACTCTGTAAGATGAGGGATTGGGGGAGGTGGAGTTGAAGAATAGCAAATTAAAGGGATTTAAGAAACAAAGACAAAAATACTGAAACAAAGATTCCACAATGCCAAAATTTAAATATAAGTACACCTACTAGTCTCTAAACAATTCTCTCAAATTCTAAGATACAGATCTTTGAAAAATATAGACATCATCTACGTATGTCTACATGACATTTTAAATTTCTGATCATTTTTTGGGGGTAGAGTACTACCCCCAAAAATTGAACCAAGGACACCCCAGCCCTATTTTTTATTCTTTATTTTGAAACACTAAATTACAGAGGCCTAAGTAGCTAAGGCTATCTGAGAATGCACAGTCCTCTTGTCTTAGCCTCCCAAATACTGGGATTACAAGCATGTGCCACCACATCCGTCTTCTGATAACATTTTCAACCTTTAGTTAGTTATTACATTTTTTTGGTTCACAGTTGATAACAAAAAGCCCTAAAGAAACTATACCCAAAATACATGGTATTTATTTATTTTCGCTATTGGAGATCAAACTTAAGAGACATTCTACTTCCAAGCAATACCTCCAGGCCCATTTTTTATTCTTTACTTGGAAACAGAATCTAACTAGGTTGTGGAGAACCTCACTAAGTAGCTAAGCCTGACCTCGAACCTGTGATCCTACTGTCTCATCCTCCCAGTACTGGGATTACAAGTGTGCACCACCATGCCCAGCTAAAATATATGGTTTTAAAACACACTTTCTAAGCAGAATTTAAAGGATTTCTCCAGCTTCTCCTTTACCCTTTTCCCTTCATTTCCAGCCAAAGAAGCCTGCACCTCCAACACAACCCCTGCCTGACTGGCTCAGTAACAAAACAATAGCAAAACGAGATAAAGGGCAAAAATTGGTTTGTGGTAAATGTGTGAAACAAAGTATAAATGACAAAAATTACCTAACAGTTGAGTGGTGCTCAACTGTCCAATTTCCTTCCAAAGCCCGCTATACATTATCATCATTTTTCCCATTCTGTTCTTCCACGTAATAATCTCTCTCTTCTTACCCTAACCTTAAAAACTTCAGTTCAGATGAGAAATTGCTTAGTGGCTCTTTTTTGAAAGATGCTCAATTCACTAAATCTTTCAGGTAAATGAAGTTGATCCTGCACTTATTTTAATGTTGAAAAACTCAAATTTTGAAATAAAATCTTTCTAAAATAAATTGTTTCCTTGCATTCTTAAACAACATCCTTTGATAATACGAGCACAGTATAATGGGCTCAAGAGTTGAGTGAAGATATTTTATTTCTGTATTAAATGACCCTCAAATGCTATTTTGAGGTTAGACATATGTTATGAATATTTATATGGATTTAATTATCAGGGGTCTATCATTCATACGCTTAATTCTACTAGCCAGTTGTTTTCTATATAAATTAAAGGTGACTTTACTCCCATACTTATATTTTATGATAATCTTTATGAGATATAATTCACATACTATCCATTCATCCATGAATGAAACTACCCTATGATCTAGTCACTCCTCAGTATCTTTCTAGAACAATAAAAGTTAGAATACTAGAGTGATATACACGTCCACGTTTACAGCAGCAAAACTCACAATAGCCCAATTACGGAACCAACCTAGGTGTCTTTCAACAGATGAATGCATAAAGAAAGCATGATTATATACACACTATGGAATTTTACTTGGCCATAAAAAATCAAATTTTGTCATTTGCAGGAAAATTGATGAAACTAGAGAACATGGTACACAGTGAGATCAGCCAGTCTCAGAAAATCAAGGCTCATATATTTTCTTTTATTATGGGAAAGTAGAGAGAAAATGGGAATCAAAAATATCCTTAGGTAAATAAGGAGAGGAAACCAGTAAAACAGCAGAGGGGGGCCAAAGCAGGTTTGAGGCAGTCTCAGCAACTTAGGGAGACTCATGAGAACCTAGTGAGATCTTGTCTCAAAAAAGGCGAGGGGTATAGCTTGGAGGCAGAATGCCCCCAATTCAATATCCTGTCTGTCAGTCAGTCAGTCAGTCTGTCTGTCTGTCTGTCTGTCTGTCTCTCTCTCTCTCTCTCTCTCTCTTTCTCTCTCTCTCTCTCTCTCACACACACACACACACACACACACACACACACACACAATTAATTAATAAAGATAACATGTACTATCAAATAAGGGTCGGTCGACCCTTATTTGAAATGGTTGAGACGAGAAATGTTTCAGAGTTTCTTGGATTCTGGAATATTTGTATAGATGTTACAAATATGAGGGTCTCTGAAATTTGAAACTTTGTGAGCACTGACAGCTCCATAAGAAGGAGTCATTGAGTACAGCAGAGGCTGTCCAGCACAGGGTCGCAGCTTGCCCTCAAGCGCAGATGCTGTTACTCAGAGCCAACACTTGTGTTCTGCCTACTGAGTTAATCTGTAACATTTAGAAGAGGCTTTCCATGGACACTCTAGGCAAAGGACAGAAAATGAGTGAGGAATTTAATTTCTGCCATAGACATTGGACAGTAGTTGTTTTTACACTATAAGTTCCTTTTTTTCCTCTACCTGCAAGGCATAAGTGTTTATTTATACTGACAAAATGAGAATTGTGTGCGTGCTCATGTGTGTGTGTATGTGTCACACATATGAAAAATGAAAAGCAGGGGCTTATACCTATCGGCTACAAACCTACACACACACACACACACACACACACACACACACACACACACACACACCTATGTTATTTGTATTTGGAAATAGGGTCTCACTAAGTTGCAGAGGGCCTAAATTGCTATGGCTGGCTTCAAAACTGTGATCCTCCTGCCTCAGCCTCCCAAGTACTAGGATTACAAGTGCCACCACATCCAGCTATAAAATGAATAATTTAAAATTGTAACTGATGCTGTGTGTGGTAGAGCATCTCTATAATCTCAGTACCTGGAGGCTGAGACGGGAAGATTGTAGGTTCAAGGCCAGCCTTAGCAACTAACCTATACCCTAAGCAACACAGCATGATCTGTTTCAATATAAAGAACAAAATAGGGCTGTGGGTGCAGCTCAGAGGTAGAATGTCCCTGAGAGTTCAATCTCCAGTGACTCGGGAAGCTGAGGCCAGTAAATCACATGCAAGTTTGAGGCTAGACCGACCAACTTAGTAAGACCTTGTCTCAACTGCCCCCCCAAAAAACAGTAATTTAAAGGCCTCTCAAGTGATTCTTAGAATACAAACTTTTCTAAATAAAAACTGAAACTTGCTCCTGAAGATTTTCCTCTCTTTGTCAGAAAGGACCTTATAAACCTATAAGGATTTTTTTTTTGGGGGGGTGGTACTGGGGTTCCTGGAAACCCTTCTACCTCTGGGTTACACTCCCAGACCTATGTTTTATACTTTTTAATTTGGAAACAGGGGTGGCTGGCTTTGAACCTGCACGATCCACCTGTCTCGGCCTCCCAAGCACGGGGATTACAATCGTACACCACCACACCCGGCTTTTTTAGTCTTTTTTCAATTTTCGAAACAGGGTCTCACTGAGTTGCAAAAGGCCTCACTAAGCTGCTAAACTGAGGCCATTGACCAACTGCGATGCTCCGGTCTCAGTCTCCTGAATGTTGGAATGACAAGTGTGCACCACTGCTCCGGGATCTGAGTAAAACTTCTAAAATTATTTTTAAGAAACATGAAGAAGGATGTATACTACCATGCCTAGCCATATACAGTTTATTAAGTTTTCTTTTCTTTTCTTTTTGCAACTTCAACAAGTCTTTATTAGAAAATCAGTAGGAAATAGAAAGGGAAGAGAAGAAAAGTAGTGTGCCTGGGGCACGGTGGAGCGCCTGAAAATGGAACTCCCCTGCTCTCCAAACCCCACCATCACCTTTAAATACAAATTTTGTATAGGTATGCTCTTAAAACATTACTACGACAACGGGCTGATAACGTTTCTTTTTTTTTTTTTTTTTTTTGGTGGTAGTATTGGGGTTCCGGGAAACCCTTCTACCTCCGGGCTACACTCCCAGACCTATTTTAAACTTTTTATTTTTGGAAACAGGGTCTCTTAAGCCAGCAAGGCTGGCTTCGAACCAGCACCATCCTCCTGTCTCCGCCTCCCAAGCACAGGGATTACAAGCATGCGCCACCACGCCCGGCTCGTAACTTATTTCTTAGGCAGGTAGTTATATTCTAATTTATAAAAACTATTTCCATATTTTATTTTAAAGGATGTGGCCATTCTGGGCACAGTGGTACACACTTATAATCCCAATACTTGGGAGGATCACAGGTTCGCCACCAGTCTTAGCAACTTACTGAGACTGTTTCCAAATAAAAAGTTAAAAATAAAAATAAAAATAGGGCTGGGGGTGTAGCTCAGAAGTAGAACACCCCTGAGTTCAATTCCTGGTACTGCAAAAAAGAATTTATTATTTTTTTCTTTTTATTTAATTTTTATTTTTTATAAGTAGAACATATTGAGAGTGGTGTACATTTACATTGTGCTTCATACCCTTCCCCCTCCCTTTCCCCCCCTCCCAATAGAGAGTGTCCAGGTTAACCATGTTGTATTTATGCTATTACACATATTCAGATGTAGCTCCTCCATTGAACAACCTCAGCTTTCTTCCTCTCCTATCCTTCCGTTCAAGCTTTGCTGAGATTTCCCCTCCATCATCTGGAGTCCCTCTGGTATTACCACTACTCCCTAGCTTGGGCATATTAGAGAACACATATGTCCCTTCTCTTTCTGTGTTTGACTAATCTCACTTAACATAATGTTCTCCAGTTCCTTCCCTCTTCTTGCAAATGCTATTATTTTATTTTTCTTTATAGCTGAACAGAATTCCATTGTGTGCATTTCCCATAATTTTGCAATCCATTCATTTGTTGATGGAGATCTAGAGATCTAGATTGGTTCCATATTTGGCTATTACAAACTGTGCTGCTATGAACATGGGTATGCATATGTTGACGTAGTTCTCTGATTTCAACCCCTTTGGAAAGATACCCAGGAGTGGTATATAGCTGGATCAAATGGTGGATCTATTCCCAGTTTTCTAAGGAATCTCCATACTGATCTCCATAGTGGCTGAACTACTTTGCACTCCCACCAACAGTGTAAAAGAGTACCTCTTTCCCCACATCCTCACCAGCATTTGTTGTTGTTTGATTTCTTTATGTTTGCCACTCTGATTGGGGTTAGATGGAATCTCAGCGTAGTTTTGATTTGCATCTCCCCGATGGCTAGTGATGTTGAACATCTTTTCATGTATCGATTGGCCATTTGTATCTCTTCTTTTGTGAAATGTCTGTTCATTTCAGTTGCCCATTTCTTGATTGGGTTGTTTGTTTTGCTAGTGTAGAGTCTTTTGAGCTCTTTGTATATTCTGGATATTAGGCCCTATGAATTTTGTATGGAGGAAGAAAAGACCCAGAATAGCCAAAGCAATTCTCAGCAACAAGAACCAGGCAGGAGGAATCACAATCCCGGACTTCAAATTATACTATAGAGCAATAGTAGTAAAAACAGCATGGTATTGGCACAACAATAGGCAGACTGACCAATGGAACAGAAGACACAGAAACAAACCCACACATCTAAAGTCAAACTGATCTTTGACAAAGGGGCCAAACTCATACGCTGGAGAAAAGACAGCCTTTACAACAAATGGTGCTGGGAGAACTGGCTATCCATTTGTAGAAAGTTGGATCTGAATCCTTACTTCTCACCATGCACAGGAATCAACTCGAAATGGATCAAAGACTTAGAAATTAGACCAGAGACTGTGAAGTTATTAGAGAAAGGCATAGGATCAACACTCCAACATATAGGTACAGAGGGACTAACTTTCTCAATAAGACTTCCAAAGCGCAGGAAATTAAAGCAAGAATTAATAAGTGGGATCTCTTCAAACTAAAAAGTTTCTTCTCATCAAAGGAAACCATCAATAACCTAAAGAGGAAGCCTACAGAATGGGAGAAGATCTTTACCAGCAAAAAAGAATTTAAAAAATTGTTTTTAAAGGACATTATTAAAAAGTATATAAAATAAACTTTTTCAGCATCTTAACCTTTATAAGGGCTAAATGGGTGATGTGTGTATATGTCTCAATCATATTGTATCCCATTAAGATGTATGACTATAATTCACCAATAAAAAATTTGTAAAGATTAGGGTTATAAAGATATGTTATATTCAAAGTCAACATATTAAATCTAGATTTAAGCAGTGATTTAAGAAATACCATGAATTATTCAAACATTGGGAGTGTATGCTATAGCACTGATGAAATTAATTTAATCATAAAATAACCACTTCGCACTATGACGTAGTCACAATTTTACTTGTATATTACCAAAAAAAAAAAAACCCACAAAGCCAAGTGAACCTGAGAGAAAGGGTGGCCTAATTTTTTTTTTATTTTGTAAAATATAAAGACCATGTCTATTATGACATGGTTATCTAAAATATGGTCAAAATGAAACTATTCAATATACATTATACTTTATTTTTCCAGTAATGGTGATAGAACCCAAGGGCATTCTACCTCTGAGCTATACCCACACCTTATTTTTTGTTCGTTATTGTTAAACAAGGTCTCATAAGTGGCAGAGGGCCACACTAAGTAGCTGAGGCTGTCCTCCAACCATGATCATCCTGTCTCAGCCTCCCAAATGTTGGGAGATTTACATGTGTACACTACCACGCCTGGCTACATTATACTTTTAAGACTTAAGTAATTGAGCTGTGCATGGTGGCACACACCTATAATCCCAGTACTTAAGAAGCTGAGGCAGGAGGATCACAGGTTCAAGGCCGCCCATTTCCAATGAAAAATTAAAAAAAAAAAAAAAAGGTCTGGGGAGTAGCTCAGAGGTAGAATGCTCCTGGGTTCAACCCTCAGTACCATAAAAAGAAAAACAAAAAATTATTGAAAAGACTCTCTTGTTACTCTTTGAATGTAATATTTTCTAAATTAAGCTCCTGAAGATTTTCTTCTCTTTATCTGACAGGGTCTTATATAGGTTTTGATTGTGAGATAACAAGACATTACTTCCTAAGATTTTAACTGAGTAAAAAAATTATTTTTAAAGAAAGGAACATAAACTGGGCATGGTGGCACACGCTTGCAATCTTAGCATTCAGGAGGCTGAGGTCCGAGGATCGTGGTTCACGGATGGCCTCAGCTAATTAGTGAGACCCTCGACAATTTAGTGAGACCCTGTTTCAAAACAAAAAGAAAAAAATATATGGCAGTGGGTACAGCTCAGAGGTCCAATCAATGCCCCTGGGTTCCATTCCCAGACCTGCAAAAAAAAAGAAAGAAAGAAAGAAAGAGAAAAGAAAGGCAGGCAAATCAGCTTCCTTTGCCATGTTTCAAAACAAACAACCATGTTAACCTGAAAGCTAAGCACAAATCTCATTGAGTGCAGTATTTGGCAATCTTATTTGAAGCTCAAGAATAGCTTGATTTTCTTTCATTAATTAATAGCAAATCCTCATTCCAGATCTAAAATGTAGTTTATCAGTTTGATGGGCTTTCACTCTTGCTGGCCCTGTAGGTCCTCACTGCAGTCATATTCCTACTATATTTACAAAGTCAGCAGTTACTAGCCCTTTAGGGAAGGGGATTGTTGGCCTGTTTTAGTTTAACAAAGATTCAAAACCCAAACATGACAAAAAACAAACTGGGTTTAAATCAGCTTCCAATAAGCTAATTAAATGAAAAGCACATCACTGGACAGGTCACTCAAAGTCCGTTGCTAAAAGCAGCTACTTTCCAGGTTTATTTTATTTATTTATTTATTTATTTATTTATTTATTTTTTTTTTTTTTTTTTTTTTTTGCGAGTCTGGGGATGGAACTTAGGGGCATTTCACCTCTGAGCTACACCCCCTGCCCTATTTTTTTATTCTCTATTTTGAAACCGGGTCTCACTGAGTTGCAAGGGCCTAAGTAGCTGAGGCTGTCCCCGAACCACGATCCTCCAGGTCTCAGCCTCCCGAATGCTGGGATTACAAGTGTGTGCCACCACGCCCGGCTTACTTTCCAGGTTTTTAAAGATTAGCTAAATAAACATGCAACTGGAAAACTACCCGACTGCCACAAGTACACAGAATCTTTAAGCTTGGAAAATTATCTTCTATTTGCACTATGATGAAAATGTGACAACACTGTTGCAATAAAGGTACAAAAATATTGATAATATATATATATATAGTGTTTCTATTCATGTTTCCTTATTGTTTTAAAAATCATAATTATATTTCCACTTAACAAATATGGTAGAAGTCACAAAATATCTACAATTTACAAGACTCAACTACAAGGATACAGCTCAGTGGTAAAATGCTTGCCTAGCATTCTACCACCCCAGGATGGTTTGGGGCAAAGGGGGGTGTGTCAATTTAAAGCTGGGCATGGTGGTACATGCCTATAATCCCAGTAGTTAGGAGGCTGAGACAGGAGATCCACAGGTTCAAAGGTCAGACTCAGCAACTTAGTGAGAGCCCATTTCAAAATATAAAACAACATAGGGCTAAGAGTATACCTCAGTGGTAGAAATTCCTGAGTGTATGCGCACATGCGTGCGCACACACACACACACACACACACACACACACGCATGCGCGAGCTGTAAGACACAAAGTTCTAATGCACTATAGGCTATTGCCTAGCATATAAAACACAAGGTTTTCAAATTAAAGAGATTGAATCTCAACTTCAAAGAGAATTTAGACACAATTTGAACATCAAGTTCTAAGGATTTATCCAATTTAAATTGCTACGACAAATGTAAAGGCCAAGATTAATAGTAAATGTTTGTTCCTTCTCTTTTTCTGCTTTTTGAGTTAACCTATATCCATCTCAGCATCAAAACATTTGTGAATATTTTCCCTCATAAAACCTCACTGTGGCACATAAACAAATTATTAGATATATTACTTTCATACTCAGCCTTTAAATTTTAGTAGGAAAACTAAACCTTAGTCAACAGAGACTTCAGCTTAAAAAAAAAATCTTAAATAAAAGGAACCTGAGCAGGATGCAGTGGTGCATCCCTGTATTCTTAGTACCTGGGAGGCTGAGACATGAGGATCACAGGTTTGAGGCCAACATGCAACAATTTAAGAGAGACCGTTTCAAAATGAGAAATAAAAAGTGCCAGAGATGTAGGTGAGTGGCAGAACTTCCTTATGTTCAATCCCTCCACTAAAAACAAAGAATCTAAAGTAAAATATCACAATAAATCAAAGATATCAAATTTATTGAAATAATGACTCTTATTTTCTATCCTTAAATATAAAAGATCAAGAAGTAAGGAAGAGCCTGGCTCTTGGTGTGGAAGTTCTATACTGCACAGTCACTCTGAGCAGACTCCTGTGAGGACTGCAGCCAGCATTTTTTTTTCTTTTTTCTTTTTCTTTTTGGTGGTACTGGGGGTGGAACCCAGAGGCTTTCTACCTCTTAGGCTATACTCCCAGCCCTATTTTATATTTTATTTGGAAACAGGGTCTCACTAAGTTGCTGAGAGCCTCACTAAGTAGCTGAGGCTGGCTTCGAACCCGTGTGATCCTCCTGTCTCAGCCTCCCAAGTGCAGGGATTACAAGTGTGCATCACCACGCCCGGCTGCTGCCAGCATTTAGCTCCAGGATTAAAAAGATTTAGTAAACCATGGGTAGTGGTACATGTTTGTAATTCCAATACTTGGAAGGATGAGACTTTCAGATTTGCAGCCAGCCTCAGCAATTTAGCAAAACATTGTTTCAAATAAAATATAAAATAGGCTGGGGGAAGATAGAATGCCCCTCAGATTAATTCTCAAAACCAAAAACATAAAATAAAAGGATTATAATCCCAGCATTTGGGAGGCTGAGACAGGAAGATCACAGTTCGTGGACAGCCTCAGCTACTACTTAGTGAGGCCCTTTGCAACTTAGTGCGACCCTGCTCCAAAATAAAAAAATAGAAAATAGGACTGGGGGTATAACTTGGATATAGAATGCCTCTGGGTTCCATTCCCCCATACTGCAACAACAACAACAACAAAAAGGATTTGGTGTCAGGTATAGCACTGCAAATTTATAATCCCAGTATTTGGGAGGCTGAGACAAAAGAATCAAAGGTTTGAAGAAAGCCTCAGCAATGTAGTGAAACTCTCTCAGCAACAAAATAAGAAGAGAAGGCAAGCACAGTGGCGTATGCCTGTTAATCCTACTCCTTAGAAGGCTGAGACAGGCAAATCACAGGTTCAGAGTGAACCTCAGCAACTTAATGAGGCTCTCCACAACTTAGTGAGACCCTGGCTCAAAATAAAAAATGAACTGGGTGTGGTGACACATGCCTGTAATCCTAGTACTTGGGAGGCTGAGACAGGAGGATTGTAGATTCAAAAGCAGCCTCAGCAAGTGATGAGATTCTTATTAACCTAGCAAGACCCTGTTAAAACGGAAAGGAAAAAAAAATGAAAATCGAGCTGGAGGTAGCACTGAGGTAGATTGTCCCTGGGTTCAATTCTCAGTACCACAAAAATAAATAACTTAATTAATTAGGGTTAGGGCTGTAGCTCAGAGGTATACTGCCCCTCTGTTCAATCCTGAGAACTACAAAAAAAAAAAAAAAAGGAAAGCTATACTATTGGAAATAAATTAATGTACATACATTATGGTTTAGAATTTTATGTTTTTTGGGGGGATTATGGGTCTGGAGATGGTACCTAGGGGCATTTGACCTCTGAGCTACACCTCCTGCCCTATTTTTTGTTCTTTATTTTGAAACTGGGTCTCACTAAGTTGCAGAGGGCCTCACTAAGTAGCTGAGGCTGTCCAAGAACTGCAATTCTCCTTTCTCAGCCTCCCCAATGCTGGGATAGAAAGCATGTGTCACCAGGCCCAGCTTTAGAATTATGTTTTGATATTTAGAATATATCAAATGAATAGATATTTTAAAAATAACAGTTAACAGGGCATGATAGTACATGACTGTAATCCCAGTACTTGAGAGGCTGAAATAGGAAGATTACAGAGGCCAGCACCATCAATTTTGTGAGGCCCTCATCAATTTAGTGAGATCCTGTTACAAAATAAAAAAGGGCTGAGCATGTAGCTTGGAGGTTGAAGGCCACTGGATTCAATCCTCAGTACCAAAAAATAAGGAGGGAAAAAAAAGACAACAGTAGTATTTTGCAAAAAACTATTATTTTATAGTTTCAAAAGACATTTTAAAAAGCAGGGTTAGAATCTGACTTTGATAGCCAGGCTTGGTGGTGTATACTTGTAATCTCAGTACTTGAGAGGCTGAGACAGGAAGATTGCAGGTTCACAGAAGCCTTAGCTACTTATTGAGGCTCTCAGAAACTTAATGAAACTTGTTTCAAAATAAAGAATAAAAAATAGGGCTGGGGGTGTACCTCAGAGATAGAATGCCACTGAGTTGAATCTCCAGTACACAAAAAAAGAGAGAGAATCTGACTTTGATATACAGTACAAGTATATCCGTGAACAAGTTCAAAGAATCAGTGATTTACATCTCAATAAATATTTTATACAATTTGTGGTTATTACGAGACAGCAGCAACATTCAACATCTAATCTCCACATCAGAAAAAAATTGGACTATCCCAAATCATCTAGTTACAAAGAAAATCTAAAATCTAGATTCTACAGGATTAATAAAACAATATTTGTTGGAGATTCATGAAGTCAAACAAATTTGACCAACAGATATTTAACTAAGTGAAATTTTACTTGAGAATAGAATTTTTATTCCATTGAAAGAAACTGAGAGATTAACTGTTTAACCACTGCTCTGTTCTTGTTAATGCCATCATTTCAATAATTATGATGGAAGCCAGGCATGGTGGTGCACACTTGTAATCCCAGCATTCAGGAGGCGGAGACAGGAGGATTGGGTTCATGGACAGCCTCAGCTTTTTAGTGAAGCCTTTTGCAACTCAGTGAGACCCTGTTTCAAAATAAAGAATAAAAAATAGGGCTGAGGGTGTAGCTCAGAGGTACAATATCCATAATATAATGGATATTTTTTCAGAGTTCAGATAACAACATAAAATTCCCTGTACTAATGGATAGCACTGGTGAGTTTCTATACGCTTTCCCACTCATTCCTCTCCTGAAGCCCACCTTGTCCAGAATCCCAGTTTTTCCAGTCCTTCTAACATAGTACTGTGCTTGTATTTCTGTGATACTGATAGATCACAAATCTTCAGTCATTTAGGTTGAGATTACAAAATTTTAAATATATTACTTCTACTTATGAAATCAAAACTGTTGGTTTGAAGAAAAAGAAGTCCTCAAAGTAGTCGTTTTTACTTCTGTAAGAAGTAATAAAGAAAATTCTATAGATTATGGCACCACAATAGCATTCCTATGTAGAGGCATATAGCTGAGAACACCTCCAAAATTATACTGTATATATTCATACTGTATGTTTCCCCACTTAGCTTTACTACATCCTTATTAAGTAAAATATTTTTCTTTCTCTCTCTCACTCCTTTTGCTTATTTTGGATGAGAATGCAGAAACATAGTTATGACTAGGTCAAAAAATCCATTTCCATTGATTACAGACATCCATGATCATTTACAAAATAGCAGACAATGTTTAGACAACGTACTGCATAGAATTAAAACTAAAATTTGCAAAGCTTACTTTATCTTCTCTGTTTTTCTATAGTTATACCAAGTCTCAAGCTAGCAACAGAAGTCACAAGAGAAACATCTATATCCTAATACCAAAGTAGCACAGGTTTAAAAAATACTTAATATTGCCGGGCGTGGTGGCGCACACTTGTAATCCCCACACTTGGGAGGCGGAGACAGGAGGAT
This sequence comes from Muscardinus avellanarius, assembly GCF_963383645.1. NCBI lineage: Eukaryota > Metazoa > Chordata > Mammalia > Rodentia > Gliridae > Muscardinus > Muscardinus avellanarius. Next base: position 67,020,673 of record NC_137789.1, on the reverse strand, counting down.
CGCGCAGGTTCGAAGCCAGCCGCGCGCGCTGGCTTAGGAGACCCTGTTTCCAAATAAAAATGTAAACATAGGTCTGGGAGTGTAGCCTGGAGGTAGAAGGGCTTCCAGGAACCCCAGTACCACCCCAAAAAAAAATAATAATAATATTACGAATTAGTATTTTCATAAATTTCTGATTTACATCTTTAATCTATATTTTACAAACATATGAGAATAAGTTACATGGATTTGAGCTTCAAAAGTGAACTAAGAGGTATTCAATAAACAGCCTGGTTTTATTTGCTATTTTATCTGTAAGAGGAATGATTCTGGCAAGGCCAACTGACTGAAATTCCACACCTGCATAGAAAATAACATATCTGGTACACTTTTTCTCCAAAGGCAAAGAGAATTGCATAACTAAAAATCCGACTCCTTAACCCAAATCAAATGCCAAGGTTTTAAAGTTACTTTAGAACTTGTGGTAGCATTTATGCAAAATTCTTATCATAGACCTCCCTCACAGTAACAACTCCACAACTCATAAGACCAGAATGGACAAGTCTGAATTGAAATCTTAGGGCCAATGACAAAAAAGTAGAAGAATACACTATTAATTAACAACTTGCAAACTACCATTTCTGCTCCTACGCATAAATGCTCTAATTCTCTGGTACAAAAAACCACAGCTGAGAAATAGCATTCTCTAATTTCCTCCGAAGACATGGACATGAATGTTGCTTCCTCTAAGACATGCTTGCTCAAAAGAGCTTTATAAGATATAAAAAGGTAACACATTCCTGTTTAATTACTTTCAAAGAATACCAGTGATGCCAATACATCATACATATAAAATATCAACTATAAAAAAGTCCCCTATCTATCTATCTTTGGTAGTACTAGGAATAAACCCAGGGGTATTACGCCTTGGAGCTATACCCCCTCCTAGCCCTATTTTATTTTTTATTTTGCAATAGTTTCTCACTAAGTTGCTGAGGGCCTAGCAAAGTTGCTGAGGCTGGACTCAAACCCATAATCCTCCTGGTCTTAGCCTCCCAAGTACTCGAATGACACATATACACCACCATGCTAGGCTTCTCACTTTTTAAAGTAAGCTCTAGAGTGAAACTTAGTTCTCTTTACGCTCCAAAAACCAACCTTAGGCGTTTTATTAAAAACTAGTTTTCAAGCGGGGCGTGGTGGCACACGCTTGTAATCCCAGAGTTTGGGAGGCTGAAACTGGAGCATCACGGTATGCAGACAGCCTCAGCTATTTAGTGAGGCCCTCTACAACTTAGTGAGACCCTGTTTCAAAATAATCAAGAATAAAAAAATAGAGCAAGAGGTGTAGCTCAAAGGTCGAATGCCCCTGGTTCCATCCCCAGACCCGCAAAAAAAAGAAAAAAAAAACTAGTTTTCAAATTACTGCTTATAACATATGAACATATTATGTTACTCCATAATTTAAGTAGGATAATCAACTTACCCATAGTCATGGTGTATTTTCTGCAATCATATGCTGTCTCAGCATTCTCAATGCTATAATCCAATAAGCCTGACCACATACAACTTAGAGGAAAGAAAATTTATTTGCTCACAGATTGGGAGATTTCAGAGTTATAGTCCACATCAGGACAGATCTGTGGAGCTCAAGGCATGGTGAAAAGCAGAGAAAGTGTGACAGCAATACATCACACATGACAGAAGTTAGAGGCAAGAGAGCAAGAAAGGGGGCTCAAAGACACAAGAGCATTCTCAAGGATACACCGCCAGAAACCCACCTCCTCCAACAATATATCCCACTTGCTTAGGTTACCACCAGTAAATCCACTGCAACCCTCCTGACACAATTATATCATGAATTCTTCAGGGGACATCCTATATCTAACTATAACATGCTTATTAATACTATACTGCTTATCTGTACATATAGGAACACCAGAGCCAACATTATAAATAAAGACTCCCTAGATTCTATAACTGGTTTGGCCTCACTAAACACAACATACCTATCTTAAGAAGTATGTACCTTCCCAAAGGCACATTCTGAAAGCAAGCACTGCTTACTCTATACAAACATACTTTCATATGAAAGACTGCATTCTGCTATTGCTAGTATTACTATAAGCTCTATTCATGTAGCTGGATTAAGACTTTAAATATGATTAGACAACTCAAAAACCAATGCTTTGGATTCTTTTTTTCCTTTAAAAAAAGAAAAAGAAAGAAAACAGGACTGGGAATATAGATCAGTGGTAGAATGCATGCTTAGCACTCTATCTCTGGCATGGCGCACACACACACACACACACACACACACACACACAGAAATGTAGAGTTAAACTCAATGATACTTAATGATTTTTAATGATCCTTCTTTATGCTTCCCACAGCATTTAGGCTAACACAACACACATAATGCATGTCTCTAAAAGAAAAGAGATTTAGAAGGAGGAAGAGATGGCTGTCCAAGAAATGGCCTAAAGGAATATGAATAAGAAGAGATAAAGAGGATTATAGTGTTGAACAAATTTAGTTTAATGGCAGAGACTAAGCCAATCTGTTCATACTAATATTGTATGCAAAGAAAAAGCAGAAGAAAATGTTTTAAAAAATGCTTCAAAAACTGAACTATCCAATAGTTTCCTACTGAAACTTTGTGTTGGTAACATCCATCAGAAAGTAATTTCAACTACAGCAAACCTATATTGTTCCAAGTTCAGCAGCCCATGCTACACATGAAGTGCAGAGGAGTATACCCTGGGATACTATGATTATTGAGATTCTATTTTAGTTAAATGACTGGGGTTTTTGTCAAGTGTCAAAACAAATCTTATTTTTTAGACTACAATGTCTTCTATGGTGACTTTACAAGGAACTACCACAAAATTCATGATATAATTAAACATAGGCTTATTTGGCCGTGTGTGTGTGTGTGTGTGTGTGTGTGTGTGTGTGTGAGAGAGAGAGAGAGAGAGAGAGACAGAGAGAGAGACAGAGAGGCTATAAATTTTAGTTTATATTACTACTGACTTTCAATAAACTGTTCAAAGCCTGATATTTATAGTCAAGTTGAGCTATTGATCTTTATGAGATTCTATATATCTCTCAGTTAAAGTCAGGCATGTAATCACAAATCTCCTCATACCTAGGAACAAGGACAGGACTCAAATCTCAATGAGCATTCGCTTGAAAGGTACATTCAATCATGTCACATTCAATATGACCAAAATTTCTTTTTATGCTTCAATATGCTTACCGCAATTTTCCATATGTAGATTTGGGACATCAGGAACCCATATGCCTATGTCAGTATAAAGAACTGGACTGTAGCTAGTATAAGAGAACAAGTCTTCACCTACCCACTCTTACCCACTTCACCCCAAATCTTCCAGCATAAAGAAAATAAACTTACACATGAATCTAGAATCTACATAAATTCACAGTAAGTTCAACTTTCTATATGAAAGGAAAGTTAATATCAAAGTTATATTGTCAAGCAGATTTACCTAATTCTTGTTTTGATGATCAATGCCAAGTAAATTTTATTAGCAAATTTTTAAAATGCTTAAAATGTGAGACTGAAATGGAAATAGTAACCTAGCTACGGATTAAAAGCACAGTTTGGGCGGGGCGTGGTGGCGCACGCTTGTAATCCTCGCGCATGGGAGGCGAAAACAGGAGGATCGTGCAGGTTCGAAGCAAGCTGGGCTGGCTTAAGAGACCCTGTTTCCAAATTTAAAAAGTATAAAAAATAGGTCTGGGAGTTCCTGGAAACCCTTCTACCTCCGGGTTACACTCCCAGACACTTACTTTTTTATATTTTTATTTGGAAACAGGGTCTCTTAAGGCAGCAAACCTGTCCCATCCTCCTGTCTCCGCCTCCCAAGCGCGGGGATTACAAGTGTGCACCACCACGCCCAGCATAAATTTTGACTTTTAATCCAAACTACAGAACTCCCTCTTCCATATATTAAAATTTGGAATTTGCATTTTCAATCATAGATACATTCCCTACAGTTAATCATAGTTTCAAAAGAAAATCTAAAGGTATATCCAATAAAACTGACTTAAGACACAAAATATTTTTGTACAATATGTTCTATTCAGCCTTAAAAATGAACTAAATATGAGAAGCTAAAGTTGTATCTGAACCAACTCTGCTCCAAACTCAGGGCTATACCATGAGCAGTATTCATTTCTTGGAGCAGTATTCATTTCTTAAATAATTTTTAAAAATTTCCCCAGAGATAAAAAATTATCACTCTTTTTAAGATAAAGGTTGTGCTGGGCATTTGTGGCCCACGCTTGGAATCCCTGTACTTGGGAGGCGGAGACAGGAGGATGGCGCAGGTTCGAAGCCAGCCTCGCTAGCTTAAGAGACCCTGTTTCCAAATTTAAAAATATATAAAAATTAGGTGTCTGGGAGTGTAGACCAGAGGTAGAAGGGTTTCCATGAACCCCAGCACCACCAAAAAAAAAAAAAGATAAGGGTTGTAATTCCACAGTAATTATATTTTACACAATCTGCCCTTTGAGAGAAAGATGATTTGCCCAATGAACCACAAATATTATCTGTAACCTAAAATTTTTCATACTGAATGCCAGTTCATAATATAAGTTTACAATAGAAAAAGAAATGCAAAATGGCTATCTCCCATGCCTTGGCCCCTCAAAAGTGAAATTAAATGTCCGTGAGTAGAACTTTTTATCTTTAATGTAGAGAAAGAAAGAAAGAAAGAAAGAAAGAAAGAAAGAAAGAAAGAAAGAAAGAAAGAAAGAAAGAAAGAAAGAAAGAGGGGAGGGAGGGAGGGAGGGAAAGAAGACCTGATAACGAAATATAAATGCTTGATTTTAAAATTATTTTGGCATCTTCAAAGAGAAGTATGGTCTTCATATACATCATATTTATTGCCACTAATACACTTGAATCAGAGCTAAATTTAGGCATAAAGTGAAGCTTAGTTGTTAAGATCAAGGCCTTTGGGCCCGGCGTGGTAGCACACACTTATAATCCCCGTGCTTGGGAGGCTTAGACAGGAGGATAGCACAGGTTCAAAGCTAGCCCAGCTGCCTTAAGAGACCCTGTTTGGGAATAAAATATAAAATAGGTCTGGGAGTGTATCCCAAAGGTAGAAGGCCCCTGGGTTCCATCCCCAGTACCACCAAAAAAAAAAAAAAAAAAAAGAAAAGAAAAAAGAAAAAGATCAAGGCCTTTGAAATGGCAATCTGCAGCTTAGCTGATAAAACCTTGGAAACACCATTCAATCTATCAGAGCTTCAAATCTGTACCTGATTCTGAAGACAACTGAAAAACACTTACACAGTGCCTGGCACGCAGAAAGAGAGCACTAATCTCTACAAAATGCACTTGTGAAAGAGATGTGAATCAAAAATGGCTGTATAACCCCTAATATTTTATTTAAAAAAAAAAAACCCTAAAGGTCATGCTTAATTTCTAATATGAAAAATCATGGCGACAGATCAGAGAGAGGCAAATGCCCCAAGAAGGTAAGACAGATCAAAACCACACAGAAAAAAAGAGGCCCAACCTAATAAACAGCAACTCATGTCTCAGATCACTTACTTAACAAAAACTGCCATGAACATTCAGAGCAAAAACTCAGAGTTTAATTATAAAATTGTATCTATAATCACCTTTAAAAGTAAGTTCAACCAATAATAGACAAGGAAGGAAAATGAGTAAAAATGATCCCTAATCTAGAAGCAAAAGTTAGGGAAATAACATTTCACATCCAGTGAAATCTTTCAAATCTACTTTGTTCTATATAAATTAATGTTCCATCATCCTACATATAGGACACATATGAAAAACTTAAATTCAACAAATATACCATTTATGGTCACTGTGAGCTCTATTCTTTTGAGAAAAGTAACAGGTGATGATTACATCATTTGAAAAAATATAGAAATATAAAAGCTCTATGAATTCCAACTGATTTTAATCCACATGTCAATTTCATTAAAATATCTACAGAATTAAAAACCTGAGACTTTATGGGTTAAAATGATCCATAAGAAGGCAAAATGTTGGCAGATTGAGGTTTCTTCTTTTCTTCTTTTAACATGCTTTTATTGGTGTGTAGTCTCACATCTTAATATAAATCATGATGACAGTGACACACATGCACACAGCACTAGGTAGGGCCCCTTCTGCTGCCTCTCATTTCCCTCCATCCCAACACAGAGTACTGAGATTGACAACAGTATATTCACATACATACATATAGTTGATGGTGTTATTTCATCATTGCACCTCGATCATCTTTCTCCGCTTCCCTCAGATCTTTTTTTTTTTTTTTTTTAATTTGGAAACAGGGTCTTCTCTTAAGCCAGCGCGGCTGGCTTTGAGCCTGCGCGATCCTCCTGTCTCCGCCTCCCAAGCTCGGGGATTATAAGCGTGGGCAACCACACCCAGCAAGACCCTTCTTATGGTAGTTACAAAATAAATGCAGAACTGCAACAGTTCTCCTTTAATTTTACCCTGTCTAAGCATATTTGAATAAAGTATCCAACACAGCTAATTTTTCATAAGATCTTAGAAAGATAATATGAATAATTTCATATCTATAAATAAGTTTAAGGAACTATTTCTAATTTTTATAGATACAAAGTTCAAAGACTCTGAATATACAGTCTTATATTTATCTAATGTGCTTTTATTACCACATAATTACTTTAACACATATCCATTCAGTCTTTACTATAAAGCTCACATTATCCTAAAAATTAGGGATGCTGTTTTAAGCAATATAGAAATGGCCCTAATGTTAGTGAAATTTATATTATATTCTAGGAGGGAAAGCTATAAATAAAGAAGTAAATGAGAATATGTAAGTCTAGGTTGTGTGAATAGGAGTGACTAAGAAGCTACTTCAGTTGGTTCAACAAGAAAGACTCAACTGATTGTTTCCAAAATCTGTGCTAGTTTGGAATAAAAGAAAAGTGCTACAACTCAAATATTTATTTTGCACGTTAAAAATAAATTTAAATATTTTTCCAAGCCAAAAAAACTGAAATTTAATAAATTACAATCAGCTTACCCAATAGGTATATGTAACATACAAATACATACAATAACCACTGATAAACAGATATGGCTTGCCTTAAAATGTCAGTTCTAGCACATTCATAAAAAGCTTTCATAACAAAAAGTAATCTTTTAATCATTCATTTCCCTATTATTTTTCCAAACCATAAATTTTTAAATATTTAATCTTACTTAAAAATCAACATACTCCAACAAAGGATTTTCCAACTTCAACTCACCTGTGCCTGTACACAGTGCAGACTATCTGTAAAGGTGTAGCCAAATCCAAGAGAAATCTGCAAGATAAAGAAACAAACATAAGTAAAATGTTCAGGATCCCGTTGGACTCATGATAAGAGACATGAATTTTACAACCATTACAGAAGCAGTACTTGTTAACTGCAATCAGTAGACTTGCCGCATTACTTTATCTGTGCAAGATGATGCATAAAGAACCGGGCACCATTTCACTGTGAATTACAAGGTATCAATTTCAAGCTGCCATAATTACACTTTAAATGCTTATATCTAGTCACCAGTCTTTCCTACTAGCTTCAAAGCCAAGTAAAAGCAGAGGGGCTCTTTCTACCCTTTCATATGCACAGGGCCTGAAATACTGTAACATACAGTAAAGGCTTTTTGAATAAATAAAATTCACATGATTTTAATTTGCTATGTTTATAGTTTATAAATATGAAAACAAAAGGGCAAAATTTACTGAAATAAAAATCTATGCAAAGCCAGGCATGGTGGCGCGCACTTATAATCCCAGCGCTTAGGAGGCTGAGACAGGAGGATCACACACAAGTTCGAAGCCAGCCTCAGCTACTTAGTGAGGCTCTCAGCAATTTAGTGAGACCCTGTTTCCAAATAAAGTATAAAAATAGGTCTGGGAGTATAGCCCGGAGGTAGGAAAGCCTCTGGGTTCCACCCCCAGTACCACCAAAAAAAAAAAAAAAAAAAACCTATGCAAACCAGCATGTTGGAGCATGTTGTGATCCCAGCATTCAGGAGGCTGAGACAGGACATCATGGTTCACAGACAGCCTCAGCTACATAGTGAGGCCCTTTGCAACTCAGTGAGACTCTGTTTCAAAATAAAGAATAAAAAAATCAGGCTGGGGGTGTAGCTCAGAGGTAGAATGCCCCTGGGTTCCATCCCCAGTAACACACACACACACACACACACAATGCAATGACTTGTTTAAAATATATCAAATGAGCCAGATGTGGTGGTACACACTTATAATCCCAGCACTTGGAAAGCTGAGACAGGAGGATCACAGGTTTGAGGCCAGCCTCAGCAATTTGACCCCTCTGCAATTTAGTGAGATTGTGTTTCAAAAATTAAAAAAAAAAAAGAATAAAATAAGGCTAGGGGTGTAGCTCAGAGGTATAATGTCCCAGGGTTCCACCCCTAGTCAGAACTATCAAACAAAAACAAAAATGAGTGAGGTGTGCTGACCCACCCCTATAATTCCAGTACTGAGAGGCTGAGACAGGAGGATCACAGGTTCAAAGAGAGCCCTCAGAACTAAGAGACTCAACAACGTAGCACAACCCTGTATCAAAACAAAAAATAAAGGGTACTGGGGTTGAGTTTAGAGGTAGAATACCCCTGGGTTCAATAACCAGTAATACACACACACACACACACACACACACACACACACAGCACAAAAATGAATAATTATTAACTTAAGAATATACTTTCTAGGTCCAATGTAATCCCGCCTGTCCACCTGTAATCCCAATACTTTGGAGGCTGAGAAGCAAGAATACAGATTCAAGGCCAGGCTCGGCAAACTTAGTGAAGTCCCTCAGCAACTTAGCAAGTTTCTGTTTCAAAATAACAAAAATAAAATATGGCTAGGAATGTAGCCCGAAGTTAGAATGCCTGAGTTCAACTTCCAGTACCAAAAATGAAAAAATAAAAGGAAAAACTCAGTATTTTCAATAACAAGGAAAACTGCTCATCAGGTTTCTGCAGGGTACTGTATCTGAGAACAAAGGCTAAACTGTGAGTCATCCTCAAGCCTGTTCTCTCATCCTTCCACCACACCAAAGAAGCCTGTATTCAAGATGCACAGTGAGAGATAAGAAGACAAAAATGTGTGCTTATATTTTATCGATGCTAATGTTTACAACTTTTATTTTATGGATGCAAAAAAAACTGAGTGACTGCTACTAATACTGATATTGAAAATGTGGCTTTTTATAAAAAGACATTATTACTAGAACTAGTTTCAAGGAATGTTTACACAACTGAGCCCAAAAAAAGTATTCCTTCAAATGATAATCAGTAATAAGTTATGCTCTGGATTCATTATCAAACTTTGTGTGTGTGGTACTAGGGATTGAACCCAGGGGCATTCTACCTCCAAGCTATATTCCCTAACCCTATTTTCTCTCTTACTTTCTTTTGGAAACAGGGTAGATTGCTGAGAATCTAACTACTTGCTAAAACTATCGTCAACTACCTGTGATCTTACTGTCTCTGTCTCCCACGTACTTGGGATTATAGGAGTGCGTCACCACACCCAGCAACTAGTAATGAATTTAAAACAGTATTGGGGAGGGGGGAGTACTGGGAGTGGAACCCAGGGGCTTTTCTACCTCCGGGCTATACTCCCAGACCTATTTTTTTTTAAACATTTTATTTGGAAACATGGTCTCACTAAGTTGCTGAGAGCCTCACTCAGTAGTAGCTGAGGCTGGCTTTGAACCTGTCCAATCCTCCTATCTCAGTCTCCCTAGTGCTGGGATTATAAGCATTAGCCACCATGCCCAGCAGTATTGATTCTTTTATGAGCACTTTACTCTTTAAAAAACTAAAGAGGCCAGGCAATCCCCGTGCTTGGGAGGCAGAGACAGGAGGATCACACTGGTTCAGAGCCAGCCTTGCTGGCTTAAGAGACCCTGTTTCCAAATAATTAAAAATATATTTTAAAAAATTAGGTCTGGAAGTATAGCCCAGAGGTAGAAGGGTTTCCAAGAACCCCAGTACCACCAAAAATAAATAAATAAAACTAAAGAGAACTTAGTAGCAAAGTTAGTATTAATTTAATAAACAAATTACTATTTTTCTAGGATACTAGAAACATTTGATTTCATAATCTAAAAGGTCTAAAAAGGAAACTGATAAAAACACATTCTGATTCTTACCAGAACCTGACCAGTCTTGAAACTATCATATATATTAAAATGTATCTAGAGTATCAAAGATAATTCATTTAAAAACAAAAACAAAAAAAGAATCTGTATGCAAACAGAAGTTATCACAGTAAGTAAAACAACTGATTTCACTTTAAGTGGCAGTGAGTCATGTATAGCAAACTGTGAGGGAAGAGGAGCTATCAATCCTTTCCAGCACTACTGGGGTGAATATATTCATTATGCCAGCCAGTGTACCCCAATGTTAATTCCACACCAATGGCTAATTTGCTCACAGACAGCACACATAACAACGAAAGCCGAATGGTGGTACTGGCAGAAACGGTGGTACTGAACTATCACTGCTTGCTCTAGTCTATTCAGAAAGCTGTATCATGCGCCAGTACAGTGCGAGGCAAAGTATCAACACGCTCATGTTAAACAGAAACATACAGAAGACAAAGATATCTTGGCCTAAGTGTTAAACAGAGAAAGTAATGAAATACCATCAAAAAATTATAAACTGTTTATAAGATTATAAATCACCTAAATAGTTGTCACTAAAAGCAAGAGCACAGGTATAAGCCCTAAAACAAGCCTCCCACTACTCTTCAATGAGTCCCAATACTTTTTACAATGCCCCTCCTAGAATGTATTTCAAGACAAGAAGAAAATACCTGAGCTTGGCAGAATAACATAAAAAGACAGGAGCCCTTTAAGAGGGCAGAGGGGATATATATATCATCTTTTATCCTAATTACCACCATTCCCAACCATTGACTCAGAAGGTGTACTGCTTTCCATGAAGCAATAGGTCACTATTAGAAGGTACAATGGAATGACGGAAAGAACCTAGGATTTAGCACCCTCGGACAGAGCAGGACTCAAATTCAAGCTTTACCACATAAAGACTGCTGCTACTAATTCTGTTATTATTACTCCTAGGCTAGGGATGTGACCTAAGATATGCACTGTGGGCCTCAACAATGAAATGAGAATAATAATGCCCTATTTGTGGTATTTTGAAAATATTAAATAACTATATAAAGAACCATAATTATGATCCTACAAAGTATGGATCCAGATAGGTAACTAAGTAAGATGAAGAAAAGTCAAAATTTAGAATCAGCCTACCCCAAGCAGAACAGATTTTTTCCTCAAGTATCATCCTAGCTGTCTTCCTTTTAACTCTGAGAGACATATAGACATGAAGTTTGATAAGAAATTTTGATCCAGAACTATTTTAAAACTACATCAAAAGATGAAAGACTTGCTTCCCCTACCTATTTCAAACTTACTATAGAATAATAAAAGGTATCAGATAATTCAATGAGAAATAGCTAGTCTTTCCAATCAATGATACTAAGGAGTGGCTATACAGAGGAGGGAAAAGAATCTCAGTCTTTGCCCTGTGTCATGTGCAAAGACTGTCTTAAAAAGAACTGGCTCATTAGAACTAAAACTTGGGTTGGGAGTGTGACTCTCTGGTAGAGCCCATTCTTAAAATGTACAAGGAACAGGGTTCAATCCTCAGCACCACATACAAAATACAAAACTGTAAAACTTGTTTGTTTCTGGTGTGTGTGTGTGTGTGTGTGTGTGTGTGTGTGTGTGTGTGTGAATGTCCTTGTGTTCAGTCCCCTGCACCACAGAAAAAGTGGCAATTTAATTTATAACTTAATAACTTTTCATCTATACTAAATGTAAAAGCTCATATGCCATAATTAAAATAGGCATTTAGAAAATGATAATCATATTAAAAATAGTTAAGCTACAATTGCATATACATCCACAATTTACATGTATGAAATGAAAAATAATAGCATATTCACCCATTTAATAAAAGACCAATCTTCAATTTTATTTCTTGACTACCATGGACAGAGCCAATGGAGTAAAACAGTAACTGTACAGCCTGGAATTATTTGCAGATAGACCTAGAAAAAAAGTTAATATCATACCTATAACTGCAATATGGAAGAGGACTAAAGAGAGTAAATTTGTAGTCTAATGTGAAAGCAGCACTTAATTCCATAGAAATGGTTAAGATCTCTTAGGCAAAAGATATAAAGAAAGGAGAGTTGGGACCTGCAATTCAGCCCTGGGAGGCTTCAACACCAAAAAACAGTGTAGAAAAGAAACTGTCCAAAGAAAATACAGAGAAATCAGTTAAGAGACAGAAGATCAGCAAAGGCCAGTATTCTACAATCCAAAAGGAGACCACTGCAGGAAGAGAGTGGTGAGCACTGTTCAAAGCCACTGAGAATTAAGTGTTTACTTGATGTGGCAACCAGAAATTTCTGGTCCCTTTATAAAAACAGTTCCATTACAGAGAGAGAGAGAGATATAAATCAGACTAGAGATGGCTGAAGTGTTGACAATACGAAATAAACATTTGGACATAGCATGTGCAAATGCTAGTTCTTACCTTAAGCTAAAATTGATCTTTCTCTCTAGACAGGGGATCCTTGAAGACAAGGCTAAGGCTGCTGGCTAGGGGAGGGGAAGACACTGCTGCCTAAACTCCAGCTTTAATTAGGGTGCTTGGCAAAGATTTTTTGTACAAGTCTTTAATAGAATTGCAGAGGAAAAAAGAAAACAAGTTATTGGGCAAAAATTCATCTCTCTGAGCTGGGCATGGAGGCACACACTTCTAATCCCAGTACTTGGGAGGCTGAGACACCAAGGATCTCAGAGTCATGGTGAGCCTAAGCTACTTAGTGAGGCCCAGTTTCAAAATAAGGAATAAAAATAGGGCTGAGGGTGTAGCTCAGAGGTAGAATGCCCCTGGGTTCCATCACCAGTACCCCGCCAAAAAAAAATTTCTGAAACAGAAGTAAAACATAAAAAGCTCGGAGATAACTCCCCATCAAGACTAGAATCAGCCACCCTGACAATCAAGCTAACCCTGACATAAAAGCAGCAGAATTTTTATCTCAATAATGTGCATAATTTTAAATCATAAACTTCCCTCAGAAATTCACCTTCTCCTTAGCTTTCCTTTCTAAACACTGTTCCAATGACCACACTGACACAAAATGTATCTAGAACCCTTGCCTTAATATCCCCAAGTACAAAAAGACAAACCAGTAAAGTACTTCAAGATTATATATAATATATATAAAATGGCTTATGATGGATCTCAAAATAGAATGGTAGGTGGAACGTAATGTTAGAACTACACAATCTGGTACACAGGTCAGGACAGAGTTTTCATCCCCAACACTTATAAGCTCCTTTAATGACCAGCCTCAGAGGCCCCAAACCAAACATCTGTCCACAAAAGGCCCCTTTCCCAAGTGACTATCACCTGTCAATCCCACCTCCCAGAGGAAGGCCACATCTATTAACATTAAGATAATCATCATTTCAACACACACACACACACACACACACACACATAAAAACTTTTTTTTATTCGATACCAGGGACTGAGCCCAAGGGCATTCTACCTGAGATACACAAAGTATATAGGAGGATAGGATGCTGGCATACCCTTTTTAAAGAAAGATGTTATATATTTTTATAAGGCAAGAGAGATAATACAACTTGTCTAAAATGAAAGAGCTTACAGTGGACCTGAATATCAAACTCATGTCTGCCCAACGCCAGACTTTATATTTACTTTTTTTGGGGGGTGGGGGTCAAGAAATCATTTTTACTGATATATAGTGATTATATATATTTATGCGTACTGTGAAATTTTGACAAATACATACAATGTATAATAAATCAGTTTAAATAGCATTTCCATCTCTTAAAGATTTAACATTCCTTTGTGTTGGGAATCTTCAAACTCCTCTATGGTTCTTTATAAAAATGTTTAATAAATAACTGAGTTATAATCACCCTAATGTGCTGTAGAACATTAAAACTTATTTTCCAACGTAACTATACTTTGCCACTAGGTATCTATCCCCCACACCATTCCTGACTTCTAGTTACCACTATTTGTCTCTATATTTATGAAATCAACATTTTCAACATTTGTGTGTTGAGTGAAGACATGCAGTACTTGTCCTTCTGTGCCTGGCTTATTCCACTTAACATATGCCCTCCAGTTCCACGTATATAGCCACAGGCAGCAAGACTACTTACTCACTTGTGGCTGAGTAACATTTTACTATGCACCCATAACACACACATTTGCTTTATTCATTCAACCATCAATGGTCACTGTGCCCGACTCCGTCATATATTGTCTATGGTGAACAGTAGGTTATGCAGGCCTCTCTGATGAACTGCCTTCCATCCCTCTGGATGGGCACCTTATGAAGGAACAATGGATCATATCATAGTTCTATTTTTAGCTTAATAAGGAAACTTTGTGCTGTTTTCCACAAGGTTCTACTAATTTACATTCCCATCAACAATACATAAACTCACCAGCACTTTTTTTTTAATACTAGGGATCAAACACAGGGCATGCTACACAAGGGCTCTACCCTGAGCTAATTCCCAGCCAACATTTGCTATTTTTTGTCTTCTAAGTCTAGCAATTCTAGAGTGAGATGATATATCATTGTGGTTTTGATTTGCATTTCCCTAAAGACCAGTGTTGTTGATTTTTTTCATATATTTATCACAAGCCCTATATTTTTACTACTCTGCCTTTTAGTTAGTTCACCAGAAGTAGTAAGCGTGGCATGAATTATTACTTAAAACAAAAACTGAGAACAGTTCCCTTGTGTATGTATTCATGGCTATTATGTTTATCACAAATGAGTTACTTTGCTTGACTAAAATTATAAGTATGTACGATGCAATAAGTATATTAATATTTTACAGAGTTCTAGAAATAACATGATATTCTAAAAAGCAGTACCAAACTACTAAGAGAAAAGCTTTGCAGCTCACTATGCTGGATAGGAGAAAAGTCCTCCTGAAAATATCTAGTACCTAATGAAATCCCCCCCCCATTTTCTTCTTCCTCCTCCTCCTCCTTCCTCTCTCTCTCTCTCTCTCTCTCTCTCTCTCTCTCTCTCTCTCTGGGAATGGAACCCAGGGGCATTCTACCTCCAAGCTATACCCCCAGCCCTATTTTTATTTTTTTTTTGAAAGAAGGTCTCACTAAGGTGTGGATGGCTTCAGTAAGTAGCTGAGGCTGTCCGTGAACCATGATCCTCTCCTCTCAGCCTCTCAAATTGTTGGGATTACAAGTGCATGCCAACACACCCAACCCTAATAAAGTTTTTGTCTTCTCTGTATCACTTGACAAAGTCACCTGTGGATTCAAGTGTTTCTCAGAAGACATATTACTAAAAAGAGACTTCATTAGAAATAGGTTCATCGTGTGGGCCTAAACAGTTTTCCATCTTGTTAAAAAATTTAAAATCTGCCCGGCGTACTGGCTCACACTTGTAATCCCAATACTTGAGAGGCTGAGGCAGGAGGACCACAGGTTCAAGGCCAGCCTCAGTAACTTAGTGAGGCCCTCTGCAACTTAGAGACTCTTTCAAAATAAAGAATAAAAAATAGGATTAGGGATGCTGGATGTGGTGACATGCGCTTGTAATCCCAACATTTAGGAGGGTGAGACAGGAGGATCACGTTTGAGGACAGCCTCCACTTCTACTTAGTGAGGCCCTTTGCAACTCAGTGAGACCCTGTTTCAAAATAAAGAATAAAAATCAGACTGGGGATAAAGCTCAGAGGTACAATGCCCCAGGGTTCCATTCCCCAGTACTGAAAAAAGAAAATAGGGTTAGGGTTGTAGCTTGGAGGTAGAATACCCTTTGAGTTCAACCCCGAGTTCCACACACAAAAAAGTTAAACATCTAATTTTCATTTTATTAAGTAACTAGGTTCTAATAAAAACATTGAGAATAACAGAAACTTGGACTATCTGGCAATAAAACCAACCATTCTGGGGGTGAGGGGGTTAGATCTGAAACAAACTTGAAAAATCCTGTGTTTCCACCACTTAGTTTTATAGATAAGAAACTGAGACCCAAAGAAATAAGAACAGAAATATTTTGGATTTGGGGTTTTGGGGTTCCCCCTCAGATTTTGAAATATATGCAAGAACCAGGCATGGTGATGCATTCCTATAAATCCCAGTACTTGGGAGGCTGAGACAAAAGGATCACAGGTTTAAAACAGTCTCAGCAACTTAGACACTGTTTCAAGATAAAGTAAAAAGGCCAGGTGTGCTGGTGCATGCTTGTAATCCCAGTACTTGGGAGGCTGAGACAGGAAAATGTACCACAAAGTCACAGCCAGCCTAGGCTACTTAGTGAGGCCCTCCCCAACTTAGTATGAGGCCTTGTTTCAAAACAAAGAATAAAAACCAGGGCTGGCAGTGTAGCTTGGAGGTAAAATGCCCCTGGGTTCAATCCCCAGTTCCTCAAAAGTAAAATGTAATAAAATAAAAACTAAAGTAAAAAAGGCTGGAATCTAGGTCAGACGTAGAATGCCCCTATATTCAATACTCCGCAGGGAGGAAGGGGAGGAAGGAGGGTGAGCATGTGTGGTATAAAATGAGATGTGTTAGCGATGACATATAAGCTTAAACACAGAAGTCATTTATGTTTCATATACCTTCTACACAGAGGTTGCAGGTAATTTTATAAAGTTTTTTTGGTGCATTTGCATTTTGACTTCGACCTGTCTCACTTGAGGCATGGCATTGGCACTCAAAAAGTTGTTTTTTATTGGGGGGGAGCAATTGGGGTTTGGATAAGAGATGCTCAAGCAGTACCACATCTGACAACCAGTACTTGTCCCAATCATCCTAACTAATAAGGTTTATAAGAACACAGGAACAAATAAATCCAAAAAACTTGGGGTAGTGCTGGGGATTCAACCTAGGGGCATTCTACCTGCAAGCTACACCCTCCGGGCCTATCTTTCATTTGGAAACAAGGTTTTGCTAAGTTGCTGAGGCTAGCTCTGAGCCTGTGCTTCTCCTGTTTCAGCCTCCCAAGTAATGGAATTATAGGCATGCCCCACCACCCCTGGCTACCATCATATCTCCACCAACTGCTATTCTACTTCCCATCATGAAAGAGTATTATGTACACAAAAAGGAACGAAAGGAGTGTGTACCTTAGTTGTGAATGTAGAATTAATATATAAAATATCTAACATTGGAAAATACAAATAAAAGTGGTAAGATCTATAGACAAATGTCCCAATATCCCAAGCATACAGAGAAACAAGAAGAGCTACTTGTGCCCTTAATATGGTTTTTTGTTTTGTTTTTTGATTTTTTTTTTTTTTTTTTTTTTTTAGTACTGGGGATGGAACCCAGGGGCATTCGACCTCCGAGCTACAACTCCAGCCCTATTTTTTATCCTTTTTATTTTGAAACAGGGTCTCACTGAGTTGCAAAAGGCCTCACTAAGTAGCTGAGGTTATCTGCGAACCATGATCCTCCTGTCCAGCCTCCCAAATGCTGGGATTACAAGCATGTGCAACCACACCCGGCTCCTTAATATGTTTTTAAGCAATGCATAATTATATGTATTTATATCTATTTATGGGCATGTGACATTTTAATACAAATAAGCAATAAATGGTGACCAAATCGGAGAAAATGGCATACCATCATCTTGAAATATTCCCTACTGACTATTTTTAAATGTGCAATTCAGGGTTGTCAACCACAGTTACCCCATTGTGCTACAGGACATGAGAACATATTCTTCCTATCCAATTGCACTCCTGTACCTGCTGGTTATCGTCTTTCCATCCTTCACTTCCTCACTTCTGGTAAACACCACCATATTCTCTACTTCTGTTAGATCAAGATTTTAACTTCCAAACATATGTGAGAATATATGATATTTGTCTTTTTACACCTGACTTAGTTACATAATAGCCTCTGGGCTCATCCACGTTGAAATAATCCTGGATACATATCCAAAGGAAAGAAAATCAGTATTTTCTTCATTACAGTACTATTCACAATAACCAAGACAGGAAATCAACTGAGGTATTCATCAGTGGATAAAATGGGTAAAGCACATTTGGTGTTTTTTTTTTTTTTTTTTTTTTTTGTGTGTGTGTGTGTACAGGGGGAATACTACTTATCCATAAAAAGGAACTTTTGATTAAGAAACAGATACCAGTTACTCTGCATTGTATATGCATTATTTTTAATATTTCCCATAGGCACCTATTAATTCCATTTTGCAGATAAGAAAACGAAAAAGTCAGAGAAGTTAATTCCCTGAGTCTAACAGGAAGATCTATAAGTTGACTCTAGTCTCTCTTCATTGTCATTCTCCTCTTTGCACTTCTTCATCTATACCCCTAACCCTATTTTTTATTCTTTGTTTGGAAACAAGATCTCACTAAGTAGCTGAGGCTGTCTGCAAACCACGATCTTCCTGTCTCAGCCTCCCAAATGCTGGGATTATGAAAGTATGCCACCATGCCCGGCTTCCTTTACTTATTATTTTAAAGAACAAGGGCCTGCAGGAGTTGCCCAGACTGGCCTTGAACTCGTGGCCCAACTGATCTCTTGCCTCACCTCCTGGATGGTGGGACACAGATACCTGCCACCATGCCTGGCTCCAGAGTATGGCTTAAAATCATCCTCATCCAGCACACTGCCCCTGCAGGAGGTACTCAGCAGGTGTTTGTTAACTTATAACATATTTCTGTCCCTGTTAGTTTTAAAATTGTGACCAATTAAAATAAGGAATGCTATTTTCTTTCTTTGTAATATTGGCAGCAAAGTTAAGGGGGGGGGGTTTCAAAAGCAGTCACAAAAGAACATACCTGTCCTTTCATTTTCTTCTCAAAGGATGGAAAGAAATATGGTGAAGTTAACAAATTATATATAATGTAAGTGTCAAAATAGTAAAAAAAAAAAGTGACAATAAAATAATACCTAAATTATAAACTGTCTGTGTTTATCTTTTGTCTCATAATTTCAATTTTAACAAAATGATATGGTAATTTGTCAATTTCTTTTTAAAACATGACACAAATATTCTCACTGCTAAATAGCAGCCTATTAATACTTTATTCAAAATATACTACAAAAGCTAAACAAATATAGAATTCTCACTGCTAAATTGCAGCCTGTTAATACTTTATTCAAAATATACTACAAAAGTTAAACAGAATTTTGATCAAGAATATGATTGGGAGCTTTAAACTGTTAATACTAACCTTTCATTTAAAAAAATCAACACGATCTGACTAGGTGTGGTGGCCCCTGCCTGACATCCTAGTACTTGGGAGGCTGAGAGAAAGGAGGATCACAGGTTCAAGGCCAGCCTCAGCAATTAGATGAGGCTCCCATCAACCTAATGAAACTCTGTTTCCAAATAAAAATAAAATAAAGCCAGGTGTGGTGGTACATGCTTATAATCCCAGTACTTAGGAGGCTGAGACAGGAGGATTGTGCAGGTTTGAAGCCAGCCTCAACTACTTAGTGAGGCTCTTAGCACCTCAGTGAGACCCTGTTTCCAAATAAAAATATAAAAGAGGTCTGAAAGTATATCCTGGAGGTAGAAGCCCCTAAGTTCCATCCCCAATAGCACAAAAAACTTAAAAATAAAAAATAAAAATAATAAAATAGGGCTACAGGTATAGTTTGGAGGTAGAAAGCCCCTGAGTTCAATCTCTAGACAGACAGACAGACAGACAGACAGACACACACACACACACACACACACAATAAAGAAGATATTAGAAAATATCTGACCATAGGGCTCACTGTTCCTCCCTTCTAGACTGGTATAGAATTCAGCATGGCATCAGAGCCTGTGTCAGGATTGAGTCTCAATACCATCACTTAACATCTCCAGCAAGAGACTACAGTATAATTATCTCCAAATTCCTCATTTGCTCTAAAAACAGATTCTGCAGTCCTCATATAAAGAGCTGTTAGTTTAAACAAATAGGGTTTTAAGTATCTACTCCATGTGCTTAATTACAGGTACAATTATTCCCCCCTCCCTTTTTCTGGTACTCCCCAGTACCAAAAGCTCAAATTGAACCCAGGAAGCATCTTATTAATTGCTGATGCTGGCCGCACACCTGTAATCCTCCTGTCTTATCCTCCCACCAAATACTGGGATTAGAGACGTGTGCCACTATGCCCAGCTCTCCAGATCTTACTCTCTCCAAAACATACTCTTGGTGACATTAAATATCTCCTACAATAGTCATGCTATACCACAAATTCAGAACGAATATTGAGGAGAGCTCTCAATTCACATTAAGTGTAGTCTCTGAACATGTATTAACAAAGACAGATAACTGGGAGGAAATGTTCCTCAGAGAAATAACATTTGAAACGATCTTAAACTATTTTTAAAAAGGGGTTGTATCTAAAATTACAAGAAAAATTTTCAAGTAAAGGGTAAGTCAAATGACTTAATTATCAGGCTCCAATTAACCTAATTGTAACATGGAAGCACCAAAGTTTGGGCTTTACTCTATTTATAAAATAGCAAACTCAGTGGCAAAAGCTAATAAGCTAATTTAAATATATTTTGTGTTCATGTTCCTATAACACTAGATGAACCAATTCAAGTCTCAAAGGAATGAGAGACATTCCTAACCCTTCCTATAGACAGCTAGCCGTTCCTTTTTTACTTCCATCTAACAATGTTTGGCAAGTCCAAAATTATTTTAAATGATTCTGAAAATTTAAGGTAGCTTAGAAATCTCAGATGTTTTTAATAGTATTTTAGAAGTGGTAAATAACTTCACTTCCTCAAAGAGGTATGAGAAGTCATTGGTAATAGTGGTGACTCCAGAAGCTGAAAAGAGCTATTTTGAGAAAATAAGAAAATAAGAGATTGTGGGTTCTAGTGTTGAACCTTCCCCTTGCCCCTTGCACACGAAACTTAGAGCTTACATAATATACAAGTCAATTTTGCTTAAAAATGAAGGGATTACAGCAAAATGAGTAATATTAGTTTTTTTATAGAACTGGCAACTCCAGGAGCATTCTACCTCTGAGCTACACCCCTCGGCCCTATTTTATCTTTATTTTAAAACAAAGTCTCGCTAGATTGATGACTCACACTACTTGCTGAAGCTGTCCTCAAACCTGCAATCCTCCAGTCTCAGCTTGCCGAGTATTATGATTACAAGTGTGTGCCCCCCACACCCACACTTGTATACTAGTTTTAAAGGTACATCAAATATTGGTTTTAGGAGCTGGGCGTGGTGGCACACACTTGTAATCCCAGCATTCGGGAGGCTGAGACCATAGGATCATGGTTCGAGGACAGCCTCAGCTACTTAGGCCCTCGGCAAACAGGGCAGGGGTGTATCTCAGAGGTTGAATGCCCCTGGGTTCCATCTCCAGACCCGCAAAAAAAAAAAAAAAAAAAAAGAAGAATATAAATCTAAACCTACTTAAGATAACAATACCAAAGAGCATTTTCTGGAAGGTCACATTAAAAAGCACATGCTTGTTATAATCCCATCATTTGGGAGGCTGAGACCGGAGGATTGCGGTTCTGGTTCGTGTACAGCCTCAGCTACTTAGGCCCTCTGCAACTAAGTGAGACCCGGTTTCAAAATAAAGAATAAAAAATAGGGCAGGGGCTGTAGCTCGGAGGTCGAATGCCCCTGGGTTCCATCCCCAGACCCGCAAAAATAAATAAATAAATAAATAAATAAATAAATAAATAAAAAAGATAAAACAAACTATCCAACCAAACTTTATGTTTTAATAGGCCTGTATGAGAAATAATTGCAGATTGCTAACCTAGAACAAAAACCCTCAAATATTTACTTACACTCAGTTCGAGTAAAACTTTGTGAAATAGGGTTTTGAAATTGTTCTTTAAACCAAGCAGTTCTCATTTCCTAAATGTGAACTACAACTTTAAAATCATTCTACAATTGCTTTTCATCAATACTAATTTTTCAGAATATTAAAACTGTACTACTATCTGGGTGAAGAAGACCATTGTTGTTCTCAGCTGTGTAAGGAATGACAGGCCTTTTGCTTTGAAGTTTCAACCATGTCCCACTGATGTTCTCTTCAGGCCACAACAGAAACACAGCTCTGGTCTGCAGTCCTGCTTTCCAGAAGACACTCCCTCAACTTGCCATTCATGTTAACTAAGGGAAGGGCAGAAATGACTGTTGCCGACAGGACTGACACCAATCAGTTCTAAATACCTGGTGCCATTATGGGTAGATTCTTCAATGACCACGCTTTCTAAACTATATGCACATTAATAGTTAAATTTGTAGTAACAAAAGAAAAATAATTATTGGGAAAGTAAATAAAAACTAATAATCTCATATATGTATTTTTTTCTTTTTTGGGGCAGTACTGGGGATATAACCCCAGGGCCATTCTACTTTCAAGCTACACCCCCAGCCCTATTTTTTTTTTATTCTTTATTTTGAAATATGGTCTCACTGAGTTGGCAAGGCCCACGATCCTCCTGTCTCCGCCTCCCAAATGCTGGGATTACAAGCATGCACCACCACGCCCAGCTTCAAATTTTTTAACTATCTTAGGCCTACATCATTTCAGATAAAAAGAGTAGTTGTCTGTAGAACTTGATAATGTAAACAAATACAAAAACATCTTGTGATTATTCCCTCCCTTGCTATCTGTGTGAAGAAAGGGAAACGAAAGGAATAAAAGAAAGCCATGAGCACACATTCACTAACCAAAACCACAAGAAAATAACCTAAAGCCAGATTACAGGAGGCCAGAGGAAAGTGTAATCTCTACATAAAGAAGTGACTTTGCAACACTAATAGGGAAAACCCACATGCCTGCCACAAGCCTCATTCAAAATCTAGGGCTTTCAACCAGACCACATAACTGGCAGCTTTGTAAGATTTCCAGAAAGGAGCCCAGATAGTAAGAGAAATGTGCTCAAAACTCATGTATGAAGCCCTACTCTGATTCTAATGAAACACTGCCCTGCTGAGGTATGTTATTAATGATGGTTAAGTCAAGGATTTTAACTTCTATGGGGGGAAAAAAAAGGCACAGTTGGTGCGTACCTGTAATCCCAGTATTTAGAGGGTGAAACAGGAGGATAACAGGTTCAGGGCCAGTTTCAGCAACTTAGACTCTGTTTCAAAAAACAAAAAGGTCTAGGGGAATAGCTCAGAGGTAGTGTTCCATCCCCAATACCTATTTTTTAAAAAAGGAAAGAAAAACCCTAAAGACACCTTGCTTTGAATGCCAACCACTTAGTTAACAATAGGCATGTTCTCTAGGAGAGCCCTCTACGTGGCACCTGAGGCGCAGGACAGGAGGGAGCAGCAGAATCCACAGAAGCCATCCACTGGGCACACATGGCTCAGGGCCTGTTCTGGGCAACCTCTATGTGTGGTAGCAGAGTCTAATTTCCTCTCAAAACCAAAGTACCATATGGTTGAAAAGAAAGTCTTGACTACATTTAGAGACTACTTGGCTTACCAGGGCTCTGGGTTGTTTAATAAATTACCAAGTGTTCCCTATGAAACAACCTTAACCAAATCCAAGAAACTAGACACCTTCCTACACGAACCTCAAACACTATCTTAACCCCCACAGAACCCTCTAATGAAGCACTCTGGTTTTGTTCCCAGATGATTTAAGAAATTATTTGTCCAAACCCAGCAATTCCTCTTCTGGGTATTTACCTAACGGATTTGAAATCAGTTTGTCCTGGAGATGTCTACACTTCGATGTCCGCTGCAGCATTACTCACCATGGTCATGTTTGGAATCAATCTAAGTGTCTATCAAGAGATAAAGGGATAAAGACTCTGTAGTACATGTACACAATGGAGTGCTACTCAGTCTTAAAAAAGAAAGAATAAAGTCATTTGGGGGGGGGGGTCAGTACTGGAGATTGAACCAGAGGCATTCTACCTTTGAGCTGCACTCCTAGCCCTATTTTTTTTTTTTTTGGTAATTTTAAAACAGGGTCTCATTAATTTGCCAAGGCTAGTCTCCAACCTGTGATCCTCCTGTATCAGCCTTCCAAGTACAGGCATGTGCCATCATGCCCAGCCAAATTTTGTCATTTATGACATGTTTGGAATTGGAAAGCATTACACTAAGTGAAATAAGCTAGGAACATAAAGATAAAGACCACATGTTCTCACTTACACATGGAATCTAAAACAATCGAATGGATAGGGTCAATCATAGAGGCTAGGGGTTGGGACAACTACAGAGATGACGGTCAAAGGGCACAAATGCTCAGACAGTAGAAATGTTTTGTGGGTTTCCTTTTTGAGATCTATTGCATACCACAGTGAATATAGCTAATAGTAGTATAAAACATATTTTTAATTGCTAAGAGAGTAAAATTTAAATATTCTCACCACAAAAAATAGGGTGTTTTTGAGAGGATATGTTAATCATTCCATGTTGTAATCATAAACATAATATGACTTGGTGTCCTACAAATATACAATTATAAATTGTCAGTTTAAAGAAACTATTCATCCAAAGATCTGAGTAGGTACCTTAAAAATGGGCCAGGAAGCCAGGCGTGGTGGCACCACTTGTAATCCCAGCATTCAGGAGGCTGAGATCAGAGGATTGCAGTTCGCAGACAGCCTTAGCTACTTAGTGAGGCCCTCTGCAACTTAGTGAGACCCTGTTTCAAAATAAAGAATAAAAAATAGTGCAGGGGGTATAGCTCGGAGGTTGAATGCCCCTGGGTTCCATCCCCAGACCGGTTAAAAAAAAAAAAAAAAAAAGAGTAGGCCAGGAGACATGCATTTCTTCTTCACAGAGGGAAGTCTTCCTCTTGCTAAGATCCTCCACCAAACAGGAAGCAAAACTGCATTCTCTCCTATGAGCTGCTAAGGAATTCTTTCCTTTTCAGCTATAATGTACTGTATCAACATGATGCATGTGTTATGCTTCTCTAAATTATATGCTATTGCTGATGCTGCTTTTTCTTCTTGTGTGAAATGTACAAGTGACTACAACTACCTACAAACTGTCGGTAAGTTGTTTCATCACCATATCACCTAAATAAATCACCAGCAAAATCATGTTTGTCATTAAATCTAGGTACAGGATAACCTACAGCTCAGTATTTTGGAAATGATCCTCATTGACCTCCACTTCACATGCCTATAGTTCTTAAGTCAAGACTATTAATGTGAGTTCATTCCTATTATAAAGAAACACTGATGTTTAAGATAAACAATAGTGATTACTATAACACACATGGTGCAGATAAATGTCATAGACTTCCTCTTCACTGAGAAAGCAGTATTCATTCCAACTACAAGAAACTGTAGGTTTCTACATAAGCAAGACACCAATTATTTTATGATTTTTAAAGCAGTACTGCAAAAGCAAAGGGTATACGCTAGTATTATTAAAAATGATTCAGTTCAGACCTTCCTCCAGTATCCACATCCCTGAGACATATTCAGAGGTAGAATTCATTTAAATTTTGGGACCTAATAAACCATAGCTAGAGTATTAATTTCAATAGTACTACAGATTGAACTCAGGAACATTCTGCCTCTGTGCTACACCACCTCCCCTAGTTTATTTTTTATTATAAAACTAAGTTGTGGAAAGCCTCACCAAATTGCTAAAGCTGGCTACAAATCTCCAATCCTCTTGTCTCAGCCTCCGAAGTACTGAGATTATGGGCACATCCCATTATGCACAACTCAGAATTTACCTTAAAAGTTTTCTTAAGGGCTAAGAGTAGCTAAGTGGTAGCATGCATAAGACCCCGGTTTCATTTCCTAGAGCTGAAAATACAAAAATAAAAATAAATATGTTTTCAGTTTTGTACTTCTGGGTGTCATCCAGAACACCTGAGGTAGGCTGTGTCATAAAACTCCTTTATCCTGTCAGGTACTCACTTGATACTGTTAAGAGGCAAGCAGGTATTCCATCACTACTTAAAATACTAGGACTGCCAATTACTGAGTCAGATTTAAGTAATACATAAACTACCCAAATGATGCTCAACACCCTGGAAGGCTGCATCCAATTTTTCAACAGCTAGTTAGTCACCATTTATTGAGTCCACTGAGTATCCAGCTGTGTACTAGAAACTTGGCACATAAATCAATGAGCAAACACAATTCTCAACCTCAAGAGTGTTTACCATCCAAAGGAAACAAAGAAAAAGGAAACAAGGAAAATATCTTTAGCATAATGATTAGCTAAAAGTGGTTAGATAAAAATATCTATCGACAGTGGTTGATAACAAATGATGTTAATTAGAAAAGCTTCTTGAAGCTGGCCATGGTGGCACATGCCTATTATCCCAGTACTTCACAGGCTAAGACAGAAAGATCACAGGACATCCTTAGCAATCTAGCAAAACCCTGTTTCAAAATAAAAAACAAAATAGGGCTAGGGTATAGCTCAGAAGTAGAATGCCTAGATTCAATCCTCCAATAAGGGGGAGAGAAAAGAAAAATAGAAATGGGGCTAGTAGAAGTCAGCATATGTAAGGCTTTGGATTCAATTCCTAGCACAATGGGAGGGAAGAGGAGGGGAGGGGAAGGAACAATAATGGGTGACTAATAGAAAAGAGGGAGTTATAAATAAAAATTACAATTTGATTATTGAATATAATAACAAAGCATATCAATGTTGGATGAAACAAGTAATTTTCATAATGAAAAGAAAAATTATCTGGGGTAGAAAAAGAATAAAATTAGCAAACTTCAAAAAGGTTATTGATGGGCCGGGCATTCCGGAGGCTAAGACCAGAGGATCACAGTTCTCGGACAGCCTCAGCTACTTAGTGAGGCCCTTTGCGACTCAGTGAGACCCGGTTTCAAAATAAAGAATAAGAAATAGGGCAGGGGGTATAGCTTAGAGGTCAAATGCCCCTGGGTTCCATCCCCAGACCCGCAAAAAAAAAAAAAAAAAAAAGGTTATTGATGTTGCCGGACATGGTGGTGCATGTTTGTAATCCCAGCTTTTGGGAGGCTGAGATGAGGATCACACAGGTTCAAAGCCAGCCTCAGCTACTTAGTGAGACCCTGTTTCCAAATAAAATATAAAATAGGTCTGGGAGTACAGCCAGAGGTAGAAGGCCCCTGGGTTCCAAACTCAGCACCACACACACAAAAAAAGTTATTGAAGTTAAGCTAGGCGTGGTGGTGCACACTTGTAATCCCAGCATTTGGGAGGCTGAGACAGGAGGATCCGGTTTGCAGACAGGCTCAGCTACTCAGTGAGTCCCTGTTTCAAAATTAAAAAATAAAAAACAGGGCTGAGGATGTATCTCTAAGGTAGAATGCCCCTGGGTTCCATCCCCAGTACCACAAAAAAAAAAAAAAAAAAAAGGTTATTGATGTTAAGGGGGATAGATTAATCTGGCACTTTAACAAAAAATTTTAAATGATTCCTTAATACATTAAGTTCCTGGCTAATTATTCACAGAGTTGGAATGGGCTCACTCTTTCTACAAACAATGGGTAAATCATATTGCTGAATATATTATTATAACATTGTCTCACTCAATTAATATATAAGTATTGTCTACCAAACTGCCTTTAACCTTTCTGTACCTGATATAAGCTTAATTTGGGGGTTTTCTAAGAAGAGATAAAATAGTAAAATAAAATAAACCCCCAAAAGGGTCCAATATTTAAAGAATTTATAAAAGCTATTCATTTTTCATGGTAAAATACCATAGACTGCCAAGAAAATCCTGCCGTTTAGTGGGGATAAAAATGTTTCCATGAACAGTCTGGGGTTCCACTTGGTAAACCCAGCCCTCCCCACCCCATGACCAGTCCCACACTCCTTCATACTGGATAGCTTCACTATTTGTTCTTTCCCCCCCTCCCCAAATCTCTCTTAAATGAAAAAGGAGAACATGTTTCAAGATTGACATGCACAAACCCAGGATACAAAATGCACCAAGTAAACTAGTGATTGTTCCACCTCAAAAGTCTCTATTTTCTCATTATCAATGTATGCTAATCTAAAGGGATATGGTAGCCTGGCGTGGTGGCACAGACTTGTAATCCCCGCTTGGGAGGCGGAGACAGGAGGATGAGAGGATTGCACAGGTTCGAAGCCAGCCGCACTAGCTTAAGAGACCCTGTTCCCAAATTAAAAAAAAAAAAAGTATA
Organism: Muscardinus avellanarius; assembly: GCF_963383645.1. Classification (NCBI taxonomy): domain Eukaryota; kingdom Metazoa; phylum Chordata; class Mammalia; order Rodentia; family Gliridae; genus Muscardinus; species Muscardinus avellanarius. Next base: position 66,992,474 of record NC_137789.1, on the reverse strand, counting down.
AAAGTAGGTCTAGGAGTGTAGTCTGTAGGTAGAGGGTTTCCAGGATCCCCAGTACCACCAAAATAAAATAAAATAAAGTAAAATAAAATAAAAGGATATGGTAACATTTGACCATGTCAATTTGAGTTGCAGAGGGCCTCACTAAGTAGCTGAAGCTGTCCGCGAACCATGATCCTCCGGTCTTAGCCTCCCGAATGCTAGGATTACAAGTGTGTGCCACCACGCCCAGCTCAACTACTCAGCTTTTTTCCTTGACTGTTGCTGCTACCCTAAGAATAAAGCATCATGAGCTAACCACTTCTTCCTAGTTTCACAGTACAGTTTCCATTGTTTCACTGTTTACAGAAACTGGATAATGGAAATCTTTGCACAGAATTCCTTGGTTAAAAGGATCAATTGAGGCCAGTCTCAGCACCACAGCAAAGCCTTCAGCAACTTAATGGAACCCTATTTCAAAAAAAAAAAAAAAAAAGACAAGACAGAGCCCCCCCCCCCCAAGGCGGAGGAGTGCCCCTGAGTTCAATCCTCAGGACCCAAAAAAAAAAAAGAAAAAACCTCAACTGTAAGTCTTCTAACATGTAAAGCCAAAGTGGTTTTCAGAGAAGCAATACTAATTTAAAGGGCAGTTTCGGGATGCTTTTTTTGTAGTCCCCACCTAATTAATGAAGGGCAGTCTCTCATTCATTCGGTCAACAATTCTACTAATATGACAAGTAGAATATGGCATCTTAATTGCAGTTTTCATTTCTACTTTTTAATCTCTAGTCTATTCTTTATAAAGGTTAAAATGGAACTTAGTTTCCCCCAGAACTGGTGACATGAGTGGCTCATTAACTTGGTCTGGCTTTCTGGTCTTTCTGGACAAAGCTTCATCACCTCTACCTCATCATCTCATAAATGGAGGTCATTACCACAAACAAAATAAGCACCTGAGTACTCTCCCTGGGACACACCTACCAATCTAGTAGCAGAGGCAGTCCAAACCGAGCCACCAGGGAAACCAGCCTGTTGGACTCCTCGCCTCCCAGTACCTGGCAAGACAAGCCTGGCACTAGGTTAAGGTTTTAACAGAGCTGCACCAAAACTCCTACGTTCTTAGATTTTTCTCATACAATTCAGTAGAGTACTATTTTCAAAATATCCTAGTACTTATAATACAAATCGTGAGTCTATGTATATACACATATAAAGTACACATGCTCTTATTAAGTTCTCTCACATACATGGGGAAAGATATAAATTTTGAAATAGTGACAGCAATAAAATTAATACAAATAAAGCTATGAAAAACTGACCTTCCTGTCTTACTTCTGACCCCTCAGAGAAAGCTAGTGAACAAGCTATTTATAATCCCTAAAGGCACACAAAGTTATTTTTTGTTGTGTTGTTGTTTTTGTTGGTTTTTTTCTTTTTTGTGGTAGTACTGGGGTTCCGTCTACCTCGGGGCTACACTCCCAGACCTATTTTTATTATTTTTATTTGGAAACAGGGTCTCTTAAGCCAGTGAGGCTGGCTTCCAACCTGCGAAATCCTCCTGTCTCTGCCTCCAAACCACAGGGATTACAAGCGTGCGCCACCATGCCCAGCTTTGTTGGGGTTTGTGTTTTTTTTTTTTTTTTTTGAGGGGTTGTGATACTGGTGATTGAACCCAGGGGCATTCTACCTCTAAACTATGCCCCCAGCCCTATTTTGTGTATGTGTGTGGAGTGTGGGGAAGGAGGAAATTAAGAACCCAGAGATATTCTATCTCGGAGCTACACCCCCAGTCTTATTTTTCATTCTTCGATTTAAAACAGGGCCTTACTAAATTGTAGAGAACCTCACAATTTGCTGAGGCTGGGCACAAATCTGTGATCCTCCTTTACCAGTCTCTCAAGTACTGGAATTAACACGTGTGCCACAACACCCAGTTGTTTCTTACTTTTTTGAAAAAGGGCCTCATTAAATTGCTGAGGGCTTGAGCCGGACATGGTGGCACACGCTTGTAATCCCAGTATTTGGGAGGCTGAGACAGGAGGATCACAGGTTCAAAGCCAGCCTCAGCATCTTAGTGAAGCTCTCAGCAACTTAGTGAGGCCCTGTTTCCAAATAAAATATAAAAATAGGTATGGGGTATAGCGCAGAGGTAGAAGGCCCCTGGGTTCCACCCCCAGTACCAAAACAAAAAAAGGATAAAAAATAAATAAATAAATTGCTAAGGGTCTCATTAAGTAGCTGAGGCTGGCCAGAACCTGTGATCTTCCTGTCTCAGCCTCTCAAGTTCTGAGATTTCAGTGTGCACCACCACCACTCCTGACTTACACAAATAATTTAAATGTGGAAGACATGTCTTTTATAAAATATGTAACAAGGAGCCAGGCATGGTTCAAGGCTAGGCTCAGCAACTTAGTGATACCCTGTTTCAAAATAAAAAATAAAAAGTCCTGGGGCTTAGCTCAGAGGCACAAAGTCCTGGGTTCAATCCCCAGTATTCCCTCCAACAAAAATTTAACAAGGAAAGTTCACCTGAGGAACACTGACAGCAAGTTTTTAATTTCTTATATATATTTTCCCCCCAATATGGAGGATGGAACTCAGGGGCATTCTATCTCCAAGCTACACCCCAGCCCTATTTTTTATTCTTTATTTTGAAACAGGGTTTCACTAAGTTGCAAAGGACCTCATTAAGTAGAGGAGGCTGGCCTCGAACTGTGATCCTCCAGTCTCAGCCCCGCCAAATGCTGGGATTACAAGTGTGTGCCATCTCGCCTGGCTAATTTTAAGCCAATTTAATGTGAATCTGCCAGTACCTTTTACATTGATGGTATTGGTAATTATTAAAATGATGCCTTTGTAGTTGAAAACTCATGATTAGTTTGTCCATTAACCTGTCAGCAAGCCAAACTTTTTAAATTCCATTATGATAAAAGAGTTGGGACTATGGAAAACGAGATGCACATGGAAATCTTATCAAGCAGTAATTTGCTATCATTTATAAAAGTTTCTATTCAACCTAATAGCTTGAGTAGAGAGGTGGACTTAGGCTAGTCTTTGCTCTCCAATTTCTGTACCTCTCTCATGTTTGAATTTTTTACATATTAATATTGCCCATCACACCCTCCAGGGATACAATGTTAAAGGGGATAAGCAAAAAAGTCAAGTGCACTTATCCATTGTGCAGATTTGTTCCTAAACATGCTGGCAGCTCAGAGTTCTTTTCCATGATCATCCATTACAAAAAAGTATGGGACATTTAGCTTTCACTGGTTTTAGAGTTTAGAATAAGTTTGTTGACAAAAATCCCTAAATACTTAGAAAAGGCAGAAATATCTTTAAAAAAATAAAAGGCCTCATCTACCTTACTGTAGTTCTAATAAATAACTTATTTATTGGATTGCTCTAAAGACTCCTCTTAGACAGGACAATCAGTAACTCACTCATTCTTGTCTCGATAGCGCTTTGAAACAACTAACCTTTACATGTCTAACATCAAAGTTTTCCATTCCTATTACACGATTCCATATATTGTTGAGGTTTGCTCAAGGAGAATACTTTCTGCTCGCATCATCTCTTCCCTTACAACACAGGCACATCTGAACAATCTTCAAATGAGCAGTCTTAAAATGAGTGACAATCTTGCTTTATATTGATTTGCTTTAAATAAAGTTATTCAAAATAAATTAAGTATACCTTGTAATAAAATACTCAGCAGAAAACAAAACTACAATACGTCTCCTTTCCTCATAGATGCTTACCTACATTTATACACTTAGTGACCCCTGACAGTTTGGTAAAATCTATAATATTTCTTAATCTATTTAAACACTGTCCAAAGGATATCTCAAAGCTCGCTAGTCCAAAAACTACTGTATGTTATTTCACAGATAGGTAAGTAACTCTTCAAACTATCATCTATAATTTTAAAATGGTGGTATTAATTACAATAATGATGGACAAAGTTAACTCAGTTAAAAGTGAACAAGTTAAACAAAGCAGCAATACAATCTCACAATACTACAATATCACAACTAACTAAAACACTCCAACTAAAACAAAACCTACTCAGCTATGGAAAGAAATTTACCTGGATTTCCAAAGTGGTTTTTAGTCTTCCTAGAGAAAGCAATCTACCAGAGGACAATGTAAGTACACAATGGCTTACTTTAAAAGTTTTCTTTTTAAACAGAATGATCTAAATAGATAGCATGGATAGACAACAGACAGATGTACAGGTAGGTAGGTAGGTAGGTAGGTGGATAGATAGATAGATAGATAGATAGATAGATAGATAGATAGATAAAAGTTTTTAAAGCTGCATTACCTACCAAGTGCTTCCAACCATCCTCAGTCCTTTGGGAAACACTTTAATGAACTGACTTCATGCATCCCAGAGGCTCAACCCACATTTCCTGATTTCAATGACAAAGATTGTCATTAACCTACCAGGATCACCAGGAATGCAGTACCAGTGTGGCCACACTTAAATAAACCTTTCATCCACTCTGAGCAAAACAAAAACACTGTAAAACTGGTATGGCAAGTTATACAACATGGCACTATTATACATTAGTTTCAGATGAGACCGCCTAACTAATCAGCATACTTGAGATACATACAGGAAAGTCGAACATGCATAACTTGCACTGAACTTGAGAAAACAAGAACTAATCAATTCAACCTATTTTTAGCAGAATGGCTGAGATTATGTAAACTAACTGATGAATAAAATTCTAAATAAAGGCAGGAGTCATGGCACATGCTTGTTATCCCTGTAACTGAGAGGCTAAGACAGGAGGACCACAGGTATGAGGCCAACCTCAGCAACTTAGCAAGACCGTTTCAAAATTTAAAAAAATAAAAAGAACTGGGAATGTAGCTCATTGATAGCATACCCCTGGGTTCAGCCCCCAGTATCACCAAAAAATCCCCAAACTATATAAAACCCCACTGATTGTATATAACTGTTATATTTGGGGGGAGGGGGAGAGGCCACCTAGATTTTTCAGTTACAAAGGTCTTTAATGAATTCTTTTACAAGAAAAAGTAAACTTGTGACATTCCTAGATTCAATTTTTCTAGTTCTCTTTGCATCACCATTATAGGCATCATTTATAACTTAATTCCTCAAAGACTTTTTTCCATCTTAGAGGTGAGGATGCAGCTCAGTCAATAAAACACTAGTATAAGCCGGGCGTGGTGGCGCACGCTTGTAATCCCTGCGCTTGGGAGGCTGAGACAGGAGGATCGCACAGGTTCGAAGCCAGCCTCAGCTACTTGGTGAGGCTTTCAGCAACTTAGTGAGACCCTGTTTCCAAATAAAATATAAAATGGGTCTGGGAGTATAGCCCGGAGGTAGAAAACCTCTGGGTTCCACCCCCAGTACCACCAAAATAAAATAAAATAAAATAAAACACTAGTAGAGTATGTGCCAGGTCCTTGTCAATTCCAAGCACTACCCCCCAAAAAAATTTCTATCATCTTAATTTCCTTAAATAAAATTCTAAATATTTCCAGAATATTAAGGAATATATTCAATTCCTATAGAATATTGTGGAAATTACTCTGTTAATATCAGTGGCCAAGAAAGCAATAAGGCCTGGCTTATAAAAGGCTGAGTGAGATAGGCAGGGAAAAAACACATCAACATTCAATACTATGCATGCACCTCCTGATCTGTATACATGAACAGGAACATACTTTCCACATTAAGTTTTATTTTATGTTGACTTTGGGGGAGGGGAATTGTTTTTGGTGGGGGGTGGGGGGTTGTGCGTGCGCTTGTGTGCGCGCACCTAACCCTATTTTCATTTTTTATTTTCAACAAGGTCTCTCTAAGTCGCTTATAGTCTAAGTTGCTGAGGCTGGCTTCAAGTCTGCAATCCTTCTGTCTCAGCTTGCCAAGTACTGAAATTACAGACATGGACCACCAAGCCCAGCTGGGGTTTTGTTTGTTTTGTCTTGTTATTTATTTGTTTGTTTGTTTGTTTATTTCAGTACTGGGGATGGAGCCCAGGAGCATTCTACCTCCAAGCTACACCCCCAGCCTTATTTTTTTATTTTATTTTATTTATTTATTTATTTATTTATTTTTTTGGTGGTACTGGGGTTCCTGGAAGCCCTTCTACCTCCGGGCTCCACTCCCAGGCCTATTTTATATTTTTGAAACAGGGTCTCTTACGCCAGCGTGGCTGGCTTCGAACCTGCGCGATCCTCCTGTCTCTGCCTCCCAAGCGCGGGGATTACAAGCGTGCGCCACCACGCCCGGCTATTTTTTTATTCTTTGACACAGGATCTCAGAGTTGCAAAGGGCCTCACTAAGCAGTAGCTGAGGTGGTCTGCAAACCGTGATCCTCCTGTCTCAACCTCCCAAATGCTGAGATTGCAAACATGTGCCACCGCATATGCCCAGCTTTATAAATAATTCTTAATTTGCATTTACCTGATATCAAACTAGATACCCTACCACAATATTAAAATTAAAAAGAACACATCAGGCTAGCAATAACAACAATCAATGAGACTATGAAGCAACTGATCTTCTAGCCATTGTTGATGGTAAGCTGGATTGACCTCCTGGAACACTGTTTGGTAGTACGGCTGATCCTCCATATCTTTGGGAGTTGGTTCCAGGACTCCCACGACTACCAAATCTATAGATGCTCAAGCCCTTTACTTAAATGGTATAGAGTATTTGCATATAACCTACACACATCCTTCTGTACATTTTAAATCATCTCTAAATTATTTATAATATGTAAAACAATATAAATGCTGTTTAGTTATACTAGATGTAGGAATAATGGCCCATAAAGTGTGTACATGTCATACAGATGTAGATTTTTGCTTCAAATATTTATGATTCACAGTTGGTGGAGAAACACTAGTGAAAGGGGGTACAGGAGAGAACATTCTAGGGTGCAAAAATGTCCCAAGTGCCAATCTGGGTAGTATTTAAAAAGGAATACACATATTTACAAATATGGAAGAACTCATCTGAGTAATATTCTCTCTCACTGCTTACTGGCTTCCTGACCTTCAGCAAGGCATTTTTATGTATTCATTTATTTATGTATTTATGCGGTATTAGGGATAGGACCCAGGGGCATTCTACCTCCAAACTAAACCCCTAGCCCTATTTTTTATTGTTTGTTTTGAAACAGAGTCTCACTGTGTTGCAAAGGGCCTCACTAAGTAGCTAAGGCTGTCCAAGACCTGCAATCCTCCTGTCTCAGCCTCCCAAATGCTGGGATTACACATGTGCACCACCACCCCCAGCTTTCAGCAAGGTATTTAGAATGTAAAAGCCTGCTGGGTTTTCAGTATAATGTGGAATAATGCCTATGACACAGGGTTGATATTAAAATTGTAAAATACCCAGTAAATGGCCAATATTGTTACCTGGTTTCTTATTTGCATCACACAGGCAATATGGTGAAAGGATTCATAAATGCCAGCAGTAAAAAGCAACAGGTGATCATCACAAGAAAAATCAGATCTAAGAATTTAAAATTTGGAAAAGTCTCATGTCAGTATAAAAGCACTTAGGAAAGATTTCCAGTTGAGTGGTCAAATAAAATAAAAGCAATTCTAGCCTGGCATGGTAGCACATGCCTGTAATCCCAGCATTCAGGGGAGCTGAAACAGGAAAACAGCCAATTCAAGAACAGCCTCAGCTACTACTTAGTAAGGCCCTTTGTAACTCTGTGAGACCCTGTTTCACAATAAAAAATAAAAAGTAGGGCTGGGATGTAGCTCAAAGGTAGAATGCCTCTTGGGTTCCATCTCCAGTGCCAGGAAGAAAAAGAAAAGAAAAGAAAAACAGCAATTCTAACACCTAAGAGTTGATTGTCATCAATTATATGGAAAAAGCAGTTTTGTACAGTAAATAAATAAAAATAATAATTAATACAGAAGCCAGGCATAGTGGTGGCTATAATCCTAGTATGTTGGAAGCTGAGACAGGAGAATCACATGTTCAAGATCAGCCTCAGCAACTTAACAAGACTACAGACAAACAATGAGATCTTGTTTCAACATAAAAAACAAAAAAACAGAAGAGCTGAGGTGTAGCTTGGAGGCAGAATATCTCTGGGTTTAATCCCCAGTACCACACACACACATCATCATCATCATCATCATCATCATCATCATCATCATCATCATCATAATACGGAGCCAGGCATGGGAAACACACCTGTAATCCCAGAACCTGGGAGACATACATGAGAATCACAGGTTCTATGAAAGCCTTAGTAAGACCTTGTTTCAAAATAAAAAATAAAACAATCTTCAGTACCACAGAAACAAAAATAGTGCCAAGCATGGTGGTGTATGCTTGTAATCCCAGCATTGGGAGGCTGAAGATAGGAGGATCATATTTCTCAAACAGCCTACTTAGTGAGACCCTTTGCAAATTGATGAGACCCTGTTTCAAAATAAAGAATAATAATATTAGGGCTAGAGCCAGGCATGAAGGTGCACGCTTGTAATCCCAGTACTTGGGAGGCTGAGACAGGAGGATCGCAGTTCATATCCAGCCTCAGCAGCTCAGTAAGGCCCTCCGCAATTTACTGAGACCCTGTTTCCAAATAAAGAATAAAAAATATTGCTGGGGTCGTAGCTCAGAGGTAGAATGCCCTTGGGTTCCATCCCCAGTGCAGCAAAATAAAAAAGAAAAGAAAAGAAAAGAAAAGAAAAGAAAAGAAAAGAAAAGAGGGCTAGAAGTATAGAATACCCCTGGATTTAATATTCAGTACCACAAAAATAATAATAGTAATAATATCACTTTTCTCTCCTAAATAAAATTTTCAATTAGCTAACTTGTTTTTTGTTGTTGTAGTTGTTGTTGTTTGTAGTGCTGAAGATTTAACCCAGGGTCATTCTACCTCTGAGCTATAGCCCCTGCCCTATTTTATTTTTATTTTTAAACAGGGTTTCACTAGGTTGATGAGAATCTCACTACTTGCTGAGGCTGTCCTCGAACCTTGAATACTCCTGTCTCAGCCTCCCAAGTACTAGGATTACAAGTATGCGCCACCATGCGTAACTGAGGTAATTTGTTTGAAAGCCTTCAACACATCCTGTTTCAAAGTAAAGAATAAAAAACAGAACTGGAGGTATAACTCTGAGATAGAATGCCCCTGGGTTCAATCCCTGGTTCTGTTAAAAAAAAAATTATTTAATTAATATAATTACACCATGCAAGTAATAACAAAAGATCATTTTGGGCTTTGAACTTTTACTTAAGGTTTTAAGGATCTATTAATTTATTCTCAAAATTCTACATCCTCAATTTACACATCCTAAAGTCCTACTAAAACTTTTTAAATAATTTAAAAACTACTATAAAGTAAATCACAGAAAGGTATTTCCTTTTTATAGTTTTCTTCAACTTGCTATGAATTTATAGTTCAAAGTAACTGAAATAGTCTGTCCTTCAATTAAAATGCTTAAAATCAATGTTACATATTAGTTTGTGCCAAACTTTTTAAAAGTGATCATTTTAACATTATTTTAGAGCTATATATTTTGACTGCTACCAGAGAAACCAAAGTAAAAGTCAGACTTTAGCCAAGTTCATTTTTTAAGCTATTATCTTCAAATGCTTACATCTTAGGTTTTCTAAGGTAAAAACTCATACTCAGTCAAGCAGCAACTGAACATATTGTGAACAAAATAAGAGCATTAAGACAGTGTGGTCACCAAAAAGGCAAGATGACTTCCCACAGTTTTCACACACGCAAACAAACTACACTTGTAAACAGTAAGCAATGAACCGAGGTGCTGAACACTTAGAATACAAAGTTGCCTGAAGGGCAACAGGATTTTCTTTTATATTCATGCTACATGGACTCCTGTATTAAGATTTCAAAAACAGTACTAACAAAAGGCAGGCTATGTGATGACAGAAGACATTTTAGGACTTGTAAATCAATTATTTTAGTAAAAGCACACGTATATAATAAACAGTAACAAATTTAAAGAGGTTGGAAAGAAGTCAACACAATTGCCTGTGGCTAAAACAGGACAAAGTAAATACATTTGTCTAAATTTTTTTAAATCTCTAGAAAAAAATTTTAAGGCAATTCAACCCCCCCACCCCCCACCCCCACCCCCGCTAAAAAAGTACACTTAGCTGGGCATGGTGACACATGCTTGTAATCCCAGCATTTGGGAGGCTGAGACCTGGAGGATCACAGTTCGCGGACAGCCTCAGCTACTTAGTGAGGCCCTCTGCAACTCAGTGAGACCCGGTTTCAAAATAAAGAATAAAAAATAGGACAGGGGGTGTAGCTCAGAGGTCAAATGCCCCTGGGTTCCATCCCCAGACCCACAAAAAAAAAAAAAAAAAAGTTATGGTCTCACTAAAAGTTTTTCCTAATTCTAAGTGGAAAAATGGGTCCTTTTCTGTGGAAGTTGATAAGAAGTTCTGCCAAAATCCCCATTGGCAATATTAGTCATAAATTTTGTGCTAGCTTTTTTTTGTTGTAGATATTGTTGTTGCTGATGATAGGTGAAGCCTTTTTAAAAAAGGGGGGGGGGGGTTTGCATTTTAGCCAGGCGTGGTGACACACTTGTAATCCCAGCATTTGAGAGGCTGAGACAGGAGGATCACAGTTTGTGGACCACCTCAGCTACTTAGTGAGGCCCTTTGCAACTCAGTGAGACCCTGTTTCAAATAAAGAATAAGCTGGGCGTGGTGGCGCACGCTTTTAATACCCACACTTGGGAGGCGGAGACAGGAGGATCGCGCAGGTTCGAAACCAGCCACGCTGGCTTAAGAGACCCTGTTTCCAAATAAAAATATAAAATAAGTCTGGGAGTGTAGTCTGGAGGTAGAAGGGCTCCCAGGAACCCCAGTACCACCAAAAAAAATAAAAGAACGAACAAACAAACAAAAGAATAAAAATTAGGGCTGGGGGTGTAGCTCAGAGGTAGAATGCCCCTGGGTTCCATCCCCAGTACAGCAAAAAAATTAATTAAATAAAAATTTAAAAAGACATTTTATAATATGTATGTCCATAAAATATAAACTTTTAACTGTAATATTTGGGGGGGGGGTGGTACTGGGGTTCCTAGAAGACATTCTACCTACAGGCTACACTCCCAGACCTACCTTTTTTAAAATATTTTTATTTGGAAACAGGGTCTCTTAAGCCAGCATGGCTGGCACAAACCTGCACGATCCTCCTGTCTCCGCCTCCCAAGCACGGGGATTACAAGCGTGCACCACCATGCCCAGCTTTAACTGTAAAATTTGATATGGGGCAAATTTATTTTTCCTTTTTTAAAGACCTCCCAAATAAGCCGGGTGTGGTGGCGTACGCTTGTAATCCCTGCATTTGAGAGGATGAGACAGGAGGATCACGCGGGTTCGAAGACAGCCTCTGTTGGCTTAAGAGACCCTGTTTCCAAATAAAATATAAAATAGGTCTGGGAGTATAGCCCAGAGGTAGAAGTCCTAGGGTTCCATCCCCAGTACCACCAAAATAAATAAATAAATAAATAGATAAATAGATAAATAAATAAATAACCTCACAAATGACCAGGACTTGACTTCTTACACTGACTACTGTAAGCATGTTTAATCTTTAAAGATCAAACTCCAGAAGTCCACAGTTCAGAGGAAGGCAAGCTTTTTGAAAGTGGGATTGCTCAACACAGAGAGCAAGCACTCAAATTCTAGCATCATGGAGGTGAAGAATAAATTATTTTTATTCACAAAGTACAGAATACTTTGTAAAGTTTAACCATTAACTCAAGTCATCAGAGCAGGCCTGAGAGGTAAATATTACCTTCATTTGACAAAGAAACTAAGAAAACTGAGTTCAAATAACTTGCCTACGTTTTCCTACTTGTGGCAAAGGATCAAGCCTAAGATTTCTTCTTCCAAACTCCATTCACTTGTTTCCCTTCCTGCATCCATCCTAATATTTGGTTGCAGCATTTATCAAAGAACTGGCTAAACCAGTCCTTTTCCAGCTGCTTTTGAGCATGTTCAAAGAGAACATTTTTACTGGCAGACTTGAATGAATTAACTCAAATCTAAACTAAGCCAAGTTCAGAATAATCAGCAACATTCATGGAACACTGATGTGTATCTTGGGGTACTGGTGCTGTCAGGTCAGCCCACAGCTGCATTAGTCCCACACCCTTCAACTCTGCACTACTACTGGAATGGAGGGCTTTCCCGACTGGCCGCATTTTGCTTGGTAATAATTAGCAACCATTCCCAAGCTTTGTCAAGGTTCTCTTCTTTCAGGTACTCCTGGACAAAGTAAATACAGCAAAACGTTTACATAAACTTTCAAACTTTCACAGAGTTTACATTACTAGTACCAAGGAATGGTGTTTGAGAACCAAAGGCCTATGCACAACTATGGACACAGCCGACAAAGCCAGCACACACTGGTGTTGACCCACGCCTCACCTGTCAATCCAGCAGTCTTCCATGCCACTGAGACCCTATGGCCTTGCTCTAGAAAAGTCTTCACGCAGTGCCCCTGGCCTGAGTGATGCAGCATGTCTTCTAAGGTGGGTGGGACTGGCTGATTACACAGTTGTGCAATAAATGCCTCACACAGGAAGTGTGCTGGTTACCTGCTTATTTCCCTCCATTCCTTCTTTTGCCTTTTACTCTGTATCAGGTCACTCCTTTCCTCAAGCCAACACATCCCCCCCCACCCCCCCAGTATCCTCCTTTGCAAAGAGAAGGCTTGGGAGGAAGAGTGTGACAAAGGAAAGAATTTCCAATCTGCTTTCCCAAAGAAATCTTTTTGGCTACGCAGCAGAAGACAGCAGTTAGGATAACAAATTCTGGAAGCAGACTATGAGATCTAAGAGGGGGTCTCCACACACCAGCTGTGGGGATTCAAGCAAGCTTATGTTAACTATTTGTGGCTGTAAAATGGAACAAAGAATCATTACCACTTCGCTGTGTAACTGGCAGTTTTTCTCTCTCTCTCTCTCTCTCTCTTTTTTTTTTTTTTTTTTTGGTGGTACTGGGGGTGGAACCCAGGGGCTTTTCTACCTCCAGGCTATACTTCCAGATCTATTTTGTATTTTATTTGGAAACAGGGTCTCACTAAGTAGCTGAGGCTGGCTTTGAACCTGAGCGAGCCTCCGCTCTCTGCCTCTCAACCTCTAGGATTACAAGTGTGCACCACCATACCTGACCACCAGCTGTCATGTTTTCAATAAATGAGTTAGCATTGAGAAAGCACTTAGAACAGTACCTGGCTCATGGTTAAACACCTCACACGTTTTAGTAAAAGAAATAAATATTTGAAGTTCTATGAAAATGGGGAATATAATAAAGGCATGGGAAAGAAAGTCCTGGTACCTCAAGGAATTTTTAATTTTCTGCATTCCTCAGTGTACACATATACAACCATAAATTTAGTTAACCATAAACTCAATAAAACTGCCTTGATTGATACGATTGATATGGGGGAGTGCCTTACTTACCTTGTTAATTACTAATGAATATTAAGAATGATAAGATATTAATGAATGCTTCTATTTAGTACTTAAAATATTATTCACTGAGCCAGGCATGATGGCCTGTAATCATAGTACTTGGGAAGTGAAGGCCAGACTTCACAACTTAGCAAGACCTTCAACAACTTAGTGAAGCCTGTTTCAAAATAAAACTGGCTGGGGAATGTAGGTAGAATGCCCCTGGATTCCTCAGTAATATATATATATATATTATATATATATATATATATATATATATATATATATATATTTATATAATATATATTTATATAATATATATTTATATATGTATAATAATATATATTTATATATATATATTCATTCATTCACTGGCTTCATCCTTGTTTATACTTTTAATTAGTAAATTCAAACTTCTGGTGTAACACAGTATGAGGGATAAGCATGCAATTTCCCACAATACTGATAAATACAGAAGGGACAAAAGAAAGACCTTGAGCCAAATTTTCCAATACTCAAGTGCATTCCATTTAGTAATCTATGTTCAATATCATGGTGTCACATCAACATGTGTTTTGTGTGAACTGTACATTTCAATCATACAATGACTTTTAACTTAATACACGTCTTTTTTTATGTGACAATACCTACTTGGCATTTTTTTTCTCTGAAAAAAATCTTTTTGCAATGTTGCTAGTATTTAAATATGTTAAAGTTTGTTGTCTTCATTACAAACTCATGCACTAAGTAGTTATTCAACTAACCATCTGTTTAGGCTTAAGAGTGGAATTAAATGAAGACCCTTACAGTTTTCTAATTCAAAATATCTGAATTTCTAGCTGGGTGTGGTGGCCCACACCGTTAATGCCAGTACTTGAGAAGCTGGGACAAGAGGATCTCAGGCTTAAGGCCAACTTCAGCAACTTAGCAAGACCTTTAACAACTTAAGAATGTGTTTCAAAATTTAAAAAAAAAAAAAAAAAAAAACTGGGCGTGAGGCTCAGATAGAATGACCCTGGGTTCAATCTCCAATGCAAAAATCTGAATTTTTAAAAGTTAACCACGCTAAAGCTGGCCATGGTGGTGGCACACTCGTAATCCCAGAATCTGGGAGGCTGAGACCAGAGGATCGCAGTTCACAGCCAGCCTCAGCTACTTAGTGAGGCCCTCCACAACTTAGTGGGGCCCTGTTTCAAAATAAAGAATAAAAAATAGGGCAGGGGATGTAGCTCGGAAGTCGAATACCCCTGGGTTCCATCCCCAGACCCACAAAAAAAAAAAAAGGAATAAAAATTAACCACACTAATACTCAGTCAATTTCAGAATCTTAATGTAATAGAAAGGGAAGAAAAAAAAACTAAAGCAATCCGTTAAGGCTTGCAGAAAAAGAATCAAAGTTTCTCTTAGTTTTTGTTTGTAATTTTTTTTGTGTATGTGGGTCTGAGGATGGAATCTAGGAGCATTCGACCTCTGAGCTACACCCCCTGCCCTATTTTTTATTCTTTATTTTGAAACTGGGTCTCACTGAGTTGCAGAGGGCCTCACTAGGTAGCTGAGGCTGTCCACGATCCTCCAGTCTCAGCCTCCCGAGTACTGGGATTACAAGTGTGCGCCACCATGCCCAGCTTTTGTTTGTAAATTTTGCAGCTTTTAGAAAATTAATAATAATCCAAAATTATTTTTCTCAAAGTTTAAAACAAAAAGCATTGCTTTTAAGTTCTTCCTAATGTTTATAGCAACTCAAATAAAGTTAGTTTCATGTTAAGATATTTTTAAATACAGCATTATCACTTTGAAAGGAACATGAATAATTTAACGTCTTCTTTCTACACCTACAAACACATTTTTCATTTGGTCATCTTGATACTAAGCTAACATATCTACTGTAAACCTTAGACATTTTAAATGTACAAAATAGCTGGGCCCACGGAATCCCAGTACTTAGGAGGCTGAGACAGAAGGATTGCAAGGTTATTGAGACTTGCAGTAATCTAGTCAGATCCTGTTTCAAAATTTACAAAAGAAAAAAAATAAAGGACTGGAGATATAGCTTGGAAGGTAGAATGGGTTCAACTCCCTGTACTACAAAAAGTGTAAGAAAAACATCCAATATAATTACCACAGGAAAAGGGCATTTCTAGCCGGGTGTGGTGGCGCACGCTTGTCATGCGCACGCTTGAAATCCCCGCGCTTGGGAGGCTGAGACAGGAGGATCACACAGGTTCAAAGCCAGCCTAAGCTACTTAGTGTGGCTCTCAGCAACTTAGTGAGACCCTGTTTCCAAATAAAATATAAAATAGGTCTGGGAGTATAGCCCAATATGAGAGAGAGAGAGAGAGAGAGAGAGAGAGAGAGAGAGAGAGAGCGCAGAGGAGAGGAGAGGAGAGGAGAGAAGGGGAGAGGGGAGAGGGGAGAGGGGAGAGGGGAGAGGGGAGAGGGGAGAGGGGAGAGAGAGAGAGAGAGAGAGAGAGAGAGAGAGCGAGCATTTCTGATAAGCCAGGTCCTTCCCCTCCCCCACGTGATCTCAGAAGTAGGAACAGGAGGCAGAACCCAGGAAGCCAGAAGAAGAGACACTACAGATGTAGTGAGAGAATCAGCATGCCTACAAAACATCTGTGCCTCTGATCCACATGACTCAGCCGGCCAATCAGGACTATGTGCAACTCTCCAGACCCGTGGCCCTTTGGTCCCTTCCCCGAAGGCTGGCTGACTCCCCTGAGGGTGCCAGGTCCAAATAAAGCAGCAGACTCTGATAACCCAGTTGGTGTTTTTACCTCTCTCCTACACTTCCTAACTCTATTTTCATCATTTAAATTTCAAAAATCCATTTTAAGTTGATTGTTTAGAACCTGGGACACTGTTCTGCATTAAGTGTCATAAATGGTTATTAAACTGCCCTAGACTAGCCGTGTGTGTGTGTGTGTGTGTGTGTGTGTGTGTGTGTGTGTGTGTGTGTTAGGGGACTGAACCCCAAAGCATTTTACTTCTGAAATACATCCCCAATTCTTTTCATTTTTTTTATTTTGAAACAGGATCTAAATTGATGAGGCCAGCTTTGAATCTATGATCCTTCTAGCCCAGCCTCCTAAGTACTACGATTACAGGCATATCTGCTACATATCCAGCCAACAAAATCTTATTTTAAAATATACTTTTAGGCCGGGCGTGGTGGCGCATGCTTGTAATCCCCACGCTTGGGAGGCAGAAACAGGAGTATCGCGCAGGTTCAAAGCCAGCCACGCGCGCTGGCTTAGGAGACCCTGTTTCCAAATAAAAATGTAAAAATATGTCTGGGAGTGTAGCCTGGAGGTAGAAGGGCTTCCAGGAACCCCAGTACCACAAAAAAATAAAATAAATAAAATATACTTTTATTGGTGCATTGCATTATAATCTCACATCATAACTGAAGTTCAGAGTGATAGATAAGGACATGCATGCTACAAAAAATCTTTTTAATATATCTATTCTGTAAGTCTAGTGCTACAATATAGTTATAGTTCCATAAAAGTTAATAAGAGCCAGGAGTGGTGGTCTACATCTGTAACCTCAGTACCTGGGAGGATGAGACAAGAGGATCATGGGTTCAAAGCTAGTCTCAGCAACTCAGAACTTGTTTGCAAATAAAAACTAATATAGGGTTGGGGTGCAGCTCAAAAGCAGCATTCCTTTGGGTCCAATCTCCAGCGCCAAAAAAAAAAAAAAAGTTAATGGGTATGAATAAAAACATTCAATAAGAAAACAGAATCCCAATTAGGGGTGATAGGATTCCCTAAATCCTCTTACCTTGTTGCAATTGAGAGTGTCTCCCACTGAATCAAACTGAGGGTCCAATCAGAAGGGGGGTTGGCTCATTGAGGATACAGGCCATATTGTCAGAGTAGGGAGAGGTTGTGAAGGGCTGTGGATGCTTAAAGATCAGGACCAGGACTGGAAGTCCGAAGGCAGGGACTAAGCCTGAGAGAAGACAGCACGGGGCAAACAGCAGTGAGTGCTGGAGTCTTGGTGGAGCTAACTGCACCAGCAGCCAAGGGTCAGCCTGCTGCCTTGCTTTCAGTACCTCCCCTGGCTTGCTATTTCTGTCTAGGATTTTGTTCTGTCTGGCCAGGTACAAATCGGAATGTAGCCTCTCCTGTCTCCATTAACAGCAAGCCCTCTGATCCCCAAGGGTTTTACTACTAACAGCAACTACAAAAGAATATTAAATGGATCCTCATATGCATTGATTAATGCTGAGCCACTTGGGGGAAAAAATGGGACTCCAGTCCCAGGAACTGGGACAAGCTATAGAGTGAAGAAGGGAGAAAGTCAGTATTAAGTACATCGAGGTTTGCCGATACATAAAATTTCAAGCATTCAGAAGATAAAACATAGTTCTAAATTGTATTATAAAATTAAAATGAGCATGGTGGCAAATGCCTGTAATTTCAAAATGTGGGAGGTGATCTCAGGAGGATCACAGGTTCAAGAACAGCCACAGCAACCTAGGGAAATCAGTTTTGGGGTTTTACTGTTTTTTTGTTTTTGTGGTACTGGGGGTGGAACCCAAGGGCTTTCTACCTCCGGGCTACACTCCCAGACCTATTTTATATTTTATTTGTACACAGGGTTTCACTCAGTTGCTGAGAGCCTCACTAAGCAGCCCAGGCTGGCTTTGCCTCCCAAGCACCGGGATTACAAGCTTGTGCCACCATGCCTGGCTAGAAAGATCTTTTGCAAAACCTAAAAATTAAAAATAAAAAAAAGCCAAGCATGGTGACACAGGTTTGTAATCCCAGTATTTGGGAGGCTGAGACTGGAGATCACAGGTTTGCATCCAGCCTTAGCAACTTTGTGAGGCCCTAGCTAAGAAGTAGAATGCCCTGGGCTCAATACTCAGTAACACACACACACACACACACACACACACACACACACACACACACACCACTTAACACTCTCAAGAAAAAGCTTAATTTACTTAAACTTAAATGTGCCTCAAGTGCAACTAATGTTATCACGCTCTTCTACTACTATGTATGCCCAAACTTAATTTTTTAGAACATTACAGTGGCCTGGTAATGTTAAAAACAGTTTCACATCTAAGTTCTTCCATCCTGAAACATTTAAGCCTACATGCCATATATGTTAATAGTAGCAGGGCTTGAAGATTAACCACATCTGAAAATTTCAATTATCATTTCATACAACTCAAAGGAACATAACACAATATGGTTACTCATCAGAGATTAAAAAATACAAAGTAGTGTGTGATATATGGGAATACTGGGATAAATAATCATCCCAAACACCATCAGAGACAGTTCTAGCAAGAAATTTATAAATGTATCATGCAAAATTTGCATCCTTGCCAGGCAGGATGGAACATGCTTATAATCCCACGTATGGAAGGCTGAGACAGGAGGACTGCGCAGGTTAGAAGCCAGCCTCAGCTACTTAGTGAAGCTCTCAGCAACTTAGTGAGATCCTGTTAAAAATAAAATATAAAATAGGTCTGCAAGTATAGTCCGGAGGTAGAAAGCCCCTAGGTTCCACCCCCAGTAGCACAAAAAAAAAAAAAAAATTTTTTTGTATGCTTTCTCTGCTCCTGAATTTTTCAGCCAGATAAAATTTCAAAGCATTTTTAAATAAGTGTACTTAATTTTTGTCCAAAGGATTAAAACATCACAGCCACCTGATAAAAAATAACCCAATAAATACTACCTTCTCTAGGTTAGTAAGCAATTTTCAAGGGACAAAGTCACTAGTAGAACTGAACTTTACTCAAAAAGGGACTACAAAAAACATTAACAGGAACAGTCAGATAGTAACAAAACCTTAATTTCTAGAAATATATACAATGCTTGAAGAGATTCCAAGTACCTTGTTGTAAAATCCTATTAAAATGAATTGTTCGTAATTTAGATTTGTTTTACCTTTAAAACCCTAAAGGTAACATAAGCATCTCATCAATGTTTTTGTGCTCAGTGTTTTCAGTCACTACCCTCCAACTCACAAAATTTGGGAGAAGGGGGTCTGCTGAACATGACCTGAAAAAGCATCTAGTCAACAACCACCCACCTAAAAAAAAATTTAAGTGATTGAAGTAAAAAGATGAAGGGTGGTTTGTCCAAGGTCAAACAAAGCCAAAGATTAGAGAAAAGTGTGACTTAAAATCTGAGCATTCAGCTAGTGGAAGCAAGGCCTATGTCCAACCATCTTCCCTCCACTGGTGCTGGGTCCCACCACACAAAACCACAATGAGTGTGTTTTTCAGGAAGTGATCCTACATCCCTGCCTTTACTGTGTAGAATTAAAATATGCAAGGCTGCATAAATATACAACTCCAATCACAAACAGAACTTTTGTGGGCTTCTTGTGATGTTTTGAAATGTATAGAAGTCAACACACCTAATTCTAACTACATGCTTCATAGTGTAGTGTTTCATTAGAAGTAGAATATTTTCACAACTATTTCCTTCAAAACTACAAAGAACCCTGCTTTTCTGGCCCTTGCCCTAGCCACACCACTGAACTTGCATTCTGACCTGTGTGATGTCTTTTTAATAACTGTTTACGGCCACTAGGTGTAAATATCAAAGTGCTTGCTAAACGTTAATTACTTCTCCTCTTGCAACATCCCTATTGACAGAGAAAGGCAAACTGAGACTCAAGTTAGAGCTTGTGTCTGCACAGAGAGCAGTATGGAAATACCTGTCAAAGCTAAATTTTCTGATTATTATTGAAATGACTATCAATGAGAACCTGAACTGCCTCCATTTTCTTTTTTAAAAAAATAAACACTATCTTAAGAAATTGTTTTATTTCCCCTGGAATCCAAAAGGCCCACTGCAGTGAAGCTCCAAAGGGTAATTCTGGGCATTATCCACCATCCCAATGCTGGTTGTAAACTCAGTGCTTGGTCTTAGGAACTTAAAATGTATCTGTGGGAGGCAGGCAGGGAGGGAGGGAGAGAGGAGCAGAAATTGGAGAGCAAAGACTAGGCTAAGTCCATCTCTCTACTCAAGCTATTAGGTTAAATAGAAACTTAACTTTTATAAATGATAGCAAATTACTACTTGATATGATATAGCACTGGGATTACAAGCATGTGCCACCACGCCCGGCAGCATCATTTTAATAATTGCCAATACCATCAATGTAAAAGGTACTGGCGGATTTACATTAAATTGGCCTAAAATAAGCCAGGCATGGTGGCACATACTTGTAATCCCAGCATTTGGGAGGTTGAGAAAGAAGGATTACAGTTTGAGGCCAGCCTCAGCAACTTAGTGAGGCCCTTTGCAACTTAGTAGGATCCTGTTTCAAAATAAAGAATAAAAAATAGGGCTGGAGGTGTAACTCAAAGGTAGACTGCCCCAAACAAAGACATACATTCTATGGAGTCCAGAGCCTAGCAAAGACTCTAGGGGATCCTCTGTGACAAACTTTCTTAACACAGAAGAGATAAGGGAAATGGTTTTGTTTTGTTTTGTTTTGTTTTGTTTTTTTTCCCCCTGAAAAGCAGATAGCTGAGCAAAAAGGAACGCAGAAGGCAAAGACTTGAGCTGGAATACAGGTAGCAGGAGGCACAAGGGAAAAGCAAGGTAACATGTCATGTTCGGGTGCTACTCAAAGACTGGGAGAGCTAAGGAGTTCAGTCTGGGCAAGAAATCCTAAGAGTCTGAACACGCATGGCAACTGAAGGGATGAAAATAATGTCACATGCAGGAGAGGTGGTGAAGGTAGCTGTGTGAGTTGGCAGGTGAGCACATGGAGAAGATGAGTGGCCAGAATGGAAATGACTGATTTCGGGTCTGAGTGAGTGCCACTGCCTGTTAAAAGAACCTAAGGAATCTGGAGGAAGAACTGGTTTGGGTGGAGGAAGCAATGTTTCCTTTGGTCATGTTGCACTCAGGGTATAAGCAGGACAGGAAGAAATGTCAAGCAAGCAAAGTTTAAAAGGAAGGTCAGACTAGGGCCACAAATTTGGGAGCTATCTAAATAAAGGAAAAGGCAAAACACATGGACTGGATTAAGGTCACTAATAAAAAGAGCATACTGGCATAGTAGAAAGGTAAAAACAGAACACTCAACACACAAACACTTGAAAATGACCATCTGTGATGGGCAGAGTGAAAAAAGCAAGAGAGGTCAGCAACAGACCCATAGAGTTAGCCATAGACACTGAGCTCAGTCAAGCTCAGTCCAGTCCAACACACGTTTATTAGAGTCAACACAAGTTAAACATGGGTGTTATGGTGGAGGTAAAATGATGAATAACAAACAGTACAGTTCCTGCTGTAAAAATGTGATGTTAAGGGGCTAGGAATGTAGCTCAGTGGTAGAGCACTTGCCTAGTATCCAGAAGGCCCTGGGTTCAATCCCCAGCACTGCAAATAATAAGAATAATGTGATATCAAGAAAACCAAATTTAAAAACACCTGAAATAACAAACAGCTGCAGAAAGAACACAGAAAGACAGAATTATAGCCACAGATACAGTAGAGGGTAAATAATAAAACATATGTATATATAAACTACTTAATACCACTACTTGAAAACTTATATGTAATGCAAAGTATTCTAGAAAACATCCTCAAAATTGCAAGAATAAATGTGAAACCTGTAATGTATCAAAAACAAATTTACCTAAGATCCAATTACAACCAACTGTACTTTCCAAATTTTAACTCATAAAGTGACTGGTGCAGTCTATTCTATCGAATACTGAACTGTGCTGCATACTAAGAAAGATCTTTATGTCATCTTACAAGTGAAAATGTTTAATATTCTATTATATATGCACCATCTGAGAAACTAATTTTCATAAAAATGTTTTTCAATATACATGCCTTCATGTGGTACTAACTTCTACAAATTATTTACTAATATAAAGAAGCACTTCAGTTTATCCTAAACAACTTTTATAAAATTCCTGTAAGTACTCTTACCTCACTCTCAATTCCAGCATGATGGAATATGAAGAATTTATCTAAGGTCACATTTTGGTAACCTCAATTACATCCTCCTCCCTCTCCATCCTATTAATATCCTTAGGGAACAAGCACTTGTTATTATGCTTCTATATTTCCAGACACTTTATTATTTTTACTTAACATATCAAGAACATGTACCTTGGATATGTATAAAGTACTGTTTTGTTCGATAAGATAATGTATTATTCCTATACTTTTTCAAATACCTCGCATATTAATAATCAGTACAATATCTATAGAGAATCTGTACTATAGAAGCTTATATATTCTTATCCTGGTTATAATTAAATGTAGGATTCCCCATTTCATGCATGCAATGCATATGATATATCTCTAAATATAACCCTGAAAACTAGCCCATACCAGTTCACTATGTCTTGTTGTCATCTGCAGTTAGGGCTTTTTCCTGGGGATCAAAAAAGATAAAAATTCACTGTACACATATTCTTTGATATAAAAACAAAAAATGAGATTAGTGCCAATTTGGAGACTACAGAAAATCTTTTTCCTCTAAATTAACATTTCATAACCATTTACTCACTCACTAGTTTCCACAAATGAAAAACTTTTCTCTATCCTTTGGAAACATGAAAATTATTTTTCCTTTAGAATTAGACTAGAGTCTCAAAAGTTTTATGAAGTTTAACATAAGCCAGGCATGGTGGTACACACTGAAAATACCAGTACTTGGGAGGCTCAGACAGGAGAAACACAGTGTTCAAAGGCCAGACTCAGAAACTTAGTGAGAACCTATTCAAAATGAAAGAATAAAATAGGGCTGGGATGTAGCTCAGAAGGAGACTACCCCAGATTCCATCCCTAGTAACACACATTTACATAAATTATTTTCACTGTTCCTCACCAACAATATATTCTATAACCTTCTAAAACAACTAATAAATATAACAAATGAAACACACTTGTTTATAAAACCAGTTTCAATAAAATGTTTATTCTAACGCCGGCCATGGTGGCGCACGCTGTAATCCCCGCGCTTGGGAGGCAGAGACAGGAGGAACGCGCAGGTTAGAGGCCAGCCTCTCTGGCTTAAGAGACCCTGTTTCCAAATAAAAATATAAAAAATAGGTCTAGGAGTGTACCCCGGAGGTAGAAGGGTTTCCAGGAACCCCAGTACCACCAAAAATAAAAATTGTTTATTCTAAACTCTTTGCAACTCAGTGAGACCCTGCTTCAAAATAAAGAATATAAAATAGGGCTCCAAGTATAACACAAAAGTAGAATGCCCCTGGGTTCCATCCCCAGGACTGCAAAAAAAAAGTCTTTTTTTTTTTTTTTTTTTTTGGTGGTGGTACTGGGGTTCCTGGAAGCCCTTCTACCTCCGGGCTACACTCCCAGACCTATTTTTACATTTTTTTGGAAACTGGGTCTCCTAAGCCAGCGCACGCGGCTGGCTTCAAACCTGCGCGATCCTCCTGTCTCTGCCTCCCAAGCGCGGGGATTGCAAGCTTGCACCACCACGCCCAGCCAAAATAGTCAATTTTTAATTAGTATGCAACTATTTTTAAATAGTAATCAATTATGTTTTATACCTTTTAACTGACTTTTTTGTGTGGTACTGGGGTTCCTGGAAGCCCTTCTACCTCTGGGCTACACTCCCAGACCGTTTTTATACTTTTTCTATTTTTGGAAACAGGGTCTCTTAAGCCAGCACACGGCTGGCTTCGAACCTGCGCGATCCTCCTGTCTCTGCCTCCCAAGCGCGGGGATTACAAGCGTGCGCCACCATGCCCGGCTTGACTTGGTATTTTTAAGCACTTACTATTTTCCAAGTAAAATACTGAGTGTTTATAAATGATATGTCTCTTAATCACAAGGTAAGTACTATTATTCTTTGAAACTCGAAGAGCTGAAAAATAGCCCACTGTCCCAAAGTTTCTAGGTCAAGAAACAAAAAACTAGAAGCCAGTCATGGTGGCAGACACTTGTAATCCCAGTACTTGGGAGGCTGAGTCAGGAGGATCGAAGGATCAAGGCCAGCCTCAGCAGCTTGTGATGCCCTGTTTCAAAATAAAGAATAAAATAGACCTGGGAGTGTAGCTTTGAGATGGAATGTCCCTGGGTTCAATCGAAAAGAAAGAAAGAAAGAAAGAAAGAAAGAAAGAAAGAAAGAAAGAAAGAAAGAAAGAAAGAAAGAAAGAAAGAAAGGAGGGAGGGAAGGAGGGAGGGAAGGAGGGAGGGAGGGAAGGAAAGAGAGAGGAGGGAGGGAGGGAGGAGTGAGCAAGCAAACTGGAACCCAAGTTTTCTGACTCTAAAAATTAGGTTCTTCCATCACATACACTGATCCAAGACTGAGACACAGTCCCAACACCCTAGAAAGCGACAGGTATGTAACAAACCAGTTCCAACACAACATCTAAGTCCTATCAATCCCCCCAATACCACTTTGTGTTAGAAAACTTTTCTGAAATTTCTGAAGTTTCTCCCCATAAGTTTACTAAGTTAAATTTTGAAAAGTTAAATATTTATTGACTGCCTATTGTCTTAAATACACTTTGAACTGTGCTAGGCACTGATTAATAGTGGCTGCAGTTACTATATAAATACATTTTACGTGATAATCCATTTCATACTACTAAAACCCAAGTTTCATACAAAAAAGTAATTACTAGGTCGGCGGCAGCAGCAAATTCAGCAGACGGCTACAGCAAGCCGAGGTGAGCCACTGCGGAACAGCCAGGTGGGATTTCTCGCCGCAGGTAAAATCTAAAGCTCCCAGTGGCTGAGCTCAGCACACGCCACAGGGATTCAGAGTGGAAATCAAAACCAAGAAGAAATACGGCAGCCTCACAGCCGAGGGCGTAGCAGCGGCGCCATATTGCCACCGGTGGCAGCAGCAGAGAATCCACCGAATCCAGTACGGCTACTCAAGAACAGTGAGTCAAATTGTGGACCACAGAGGAGAAATCCCAGTACTGTACTCCCTGGGACTTGACCCAGTGGGGGGGGGGGGGGGGGCAGTGATATCACACCATAGGAGAACGCCCACCTGGCACCCCCCATAGTTTAAAGCAGCCTCTATCGACTCCCTGGATCAGAGACTCTGTGATACAACCCAGTAAAGGAGTAGTGGGGTCTGAGATACTACTGACTCGAGATCCAGAACACCTTAAGTGAAGTCATAGTGACCCAAGGGAAGAACCCAGAGAAGGCACAAACCTCCGAAATCATGGGAAAGAGGAATAATACTGGAGCAATGAATGCCCACAACCCCACAACATCAGAACCCGATAAAACAGAAAATCAGAGATTTCTAGAAGATCAAATCAGGAAAATAACTGTAGAAATAATAGAGGTGCTTCAAAAAGAACTCAGAGAGAGCCAAAAAGAGATAAAGGATGCAATTAATGAAGTAAAGTCCTCAATTCAAAGCATAAACAACCGATTAGACCACATGGAGAACAGAATCTCACTCTTAGAAGATGATCATTCCAAAAATGAATGCATAGTTTCTTATCTAGAAAAAAATATCCGACAGCAGGAATCTGACATTGAAGAAATATGGGCCCATTTTAAGAGAGCTAACCTAAGAATAATTGGAATAGAGGAGGGAAAAGAAAGTGAAACCAAAGGGATCAACAATCTCTTCAAGGAGGTAATAGCAGAAAATTTTCCAAACATAGAGCAAGAGGTTGATACACAGGTCCAGGAAACTTATAGAACTCCCTTTAGACAGGATCAGAGAAGAGGATCCCCACGCCACATAATTGTCAAAATGACCAATGTGGAAGCCAAGCAGAGAATCTTAAAGGCAACAAAAAAAAAGGGCCAAGTGACATTCAGAGGCAAGCCAATTAGAATCACTCCAGACTTCCCAAACCAAGTCATGAGAGCCAGAAGGGCTTGGAGTAACATATTCCAAACTCTGAAAGAAAACAACTTCCAGCCAAAAATTTCCTACCCAGCAAAACTTTCTATCAAATTAGATGGAGAAATAAGAAGCTTCCATGACAAACAGAAACTGAAGGAATTTTTGTCTTCAAAACCAGCACTAGAGAAAATACTCAAAGAGATTAACTACAAAGAAGAAATAGGTAACACACACCAGAACCAGAGAAACAAGAGTTTCCATCCAACAGTCAACTAAGATTGGTTATCTGTGGAGATTCATTATTTATGTTAGTCTTTTACCTATCTCTAAATGGTATTGTTTGCCTTTATTGTTGTTAATTTTTAGGATTTCTAGTTGGAATATTAATATACCTTCTGATATAGCATTTGGAAATATTTTATCCCATTCTATTAGTAACTGTTAACTCTGTTTATATTGTCTTTGGATATACAATATTTTTTTTAATTTTTAGGGAGTTTGTATACTCTTCTGTTGCCTGTGCCATTGAAATCATATCCAAGAAATCACTGCCAATTTCAGTGTTGTGAGGTTTTATGACTCAGATTTTCTCCTAAAAGTTTATAGTCTTAAGATTTATATTTAGGTCTTTTATCTATTTTGAGTTAATATTTGTATATGGGATTAGGTAAGGGTCCAACTTTATTCTTTTCCATGTAATTATTATGTTTCAACAATATTTAGTTAAAATATTATTATTTCTACCACCAAATGTTCGTGGAAACCTTGTCAAAAATAACTTGACAATATAGGGAAGAATTTAGCCCTAGGCTTTTACTTAACTCCAATGGTTTATATATCTGCCTTTAGAATAGTACTACACTGTTTCAATTATTGTAGCTTTATATGGTTTGAAATCAGAAAATATATATCTTCTAGCTTTGTTCTTTTTCAAGATCGTTTTGGGTATCTAGAGTCCATATTCCATATTAGGATAGAGTTTTTTTCTGAAAAATAAATATACAAATATATGGTAGTTTCACATAAAAAAAATAGAAAAAAATATTCTCTGGTAAGAAAGAAAGTGAAAAGAAATATTGAAATGTTATCTTTAAGTCATCAAAAGCTTGGTATCAGACAAATGAAACTGTTATGTGAGATTATCATTTTTAATTTTGGATAAATTGCTATAATACTAGATGTCAACCACTAAGCCAAGCATGGGAGGGAGGGATGGGGAGAGAATGGGGTGGGGATCGGGTGGGGGCTGACTGGGCGATGTGTACATGTATGTCTACAAAAGTTTGTATCCCACTATGATGTATGAATACAGTGCACCAATAAAAAAAAATTAAATTAAAAAAAAGAAAAGTGAAAAAAAAAGTAATTACTATTGCTACATGTAATATACTTTTGTCTTTTCTGATATCTCCTATTATATTTTCCTTAATGCTGGTCATAACCCACTAAATTACTTCACAATCCACCTATGGGTCATACCCCCCAATTTGGCCAGATGACATCATGACTTTGCTCTAACTCAGTAGGGCCGTCCTTTCGATATGAAGCGTTTCTAGCAGGTAATTCCCATAGGGTATTATTCTGCTTCTACTTTCAGTAGTAACATAATAAATTATTCAAAGCACCCTAAACTTTAATACATTCTTATATTTAATAATTTTACTTTTGAGAGCTTCATGTTTTTCCTAATTTGAAAATACTATGTTGTTGAATCTAAATGATTAATGCAAACTTTATTATTTTGATATGCAGAAAATATATCACCAATCACAGTTCATATTTGAAGAAACCCAAAGGATCCTTAAACATTATGATTAAGAAGAAAAAAGGTTTATAATGTAGTATATCTTCTTTAGCATAATAGATGAAAGAGACATTAGAAATCAAAATGATAACATACATACACTCATTAAAAAAAAAAAAAACCCTAAAGGTTTCTAGAGTTAAGTGACTGGGCGAAAGTCATACACATCCTCAATGGTAGAACTTGGACTAGAACTTGACTTCTTATCTGTCGGTCTCTCTCCACTATGCTATACATAGTCCTCAACTGACAAATATCAACACCAACAATAACAATGGTCAATCCTGGTATTTCTCATAACAAAAATTCTAAGGGCAATTATAGTCTAACCTACCATTTAAAATCACTTCAATATATAACCTTGTACACTGTCTTCTAATTGCTTTTCTGGGCATACATTTTAAACTCCCCAATAAAATCTTTACATATATCTTATAAACACATTAAACCTTGAAAATTATTAAGCATGTTTTTGGGGTTTTTTTGGTTTTGTTTTGTTTTGTTTTGTACCAGGGATTAAACCTAGGGGCATTTTGCCTCCAAGCTAGTCCCAGCCCTATTTTTTTTTTAAACAAGGTCTCCTTAGGTTGATGAGAGTCTCACTACTTGCTGAGGTTGTCCTTGACCCTGAGATCCTCCTGTCTCAGGGATAATAGGTATGTACTACCATGCTCAGCTTAAGTGTGGTAATTATAATTTGGCCATACATCTACTTAAAAACTAATTTCTTGCCCTCAGTGAGACCCTGTTTCAAAAATAAAGAATAAAAAATAGAACTGGAGTATAGCTCAGAGATAGAATGCCCCTAGGCCCAATCTCCAGTACCACCAAAAAAAAAAAAAAATTGTTTTAGTTTTTTTTTTTTTTCCTTTTCTTCTTTTTTTTCCTTTTGGTGTGTGTGGGATACTAGAGATTGAACCCAGGGGCATTCTAACTCTGAGCTACACTCCAGCCCCCCCTCTTTTTTTTTTTCTTTCAATACTAGGAATGGAAGCCAGAGGCATTCTACCTCTCAGCTAAACTTCTCCAGCCCTATGTTTTATTCTTTATTTTGAAACAGGGTTTCACTGAGTTGCAAAGGGCCTCACTAAGCAGCTGGGGCTGGCTGCAAACTGTGATCTTCCTGTCTCAGCCTCCTGAATGCCAGGATTACAAGCATAAGCCATCACTCCCAGATTATTTTAATTTTATTTATCTTTTTATTTATTTATTTATTTATTTTACGGGTCTGGGGATGGAACCCAGTGGTGTTCGACCAATGAGCTAGACCCTCTGCCTTATTTTTTATTATTTTTTTATTTTGAAACAGAGTCTCACTAAGTTGCAGAGGGCCTCACTAAGTAGCTCCAGTCTCAGCCTCCTAAATGCTGGGATTACAAGCATGTGCCACCATACCCATCAGAGCTTTTTTTTTTTTTTTTTTTTAATTGGTGCATTGTAGTTATGCATCTTAACTGGAGAAAAGACTTGTGGAGACATACATGCACACATCACCCAATTAGCCCTTATCCGATCCCCACCTCATTACCTCTCCGCCCCCCTCCTTCCCATGCTTGGCTTAGTGATCAACTTTGATATGTTTAAGTATACCATGTGCTTAAACATCCCCCTCCCATCCCCTCAGTTAGATGGCCTTATTTGTTCCTCAATAGGGTCTCCTTTTTCATCTATAGTTCTTCCTGTTACCCATTTCTCCCTAGCTTTTGCATATTAGGGAAAGCATACAATTTCTTATTTTTGGTGACTGACTAATCTCACTTAGCATAATATCCTCCCGTTCCATCCATTTCCCTGTAAATGATGTAATTGTGTTGTTCTTTATGGCTGAGTAAAATTCCACTGTGTACATATCCCACAGTTTTGTAATCCATTCATCTGTTGATGGACATCTTGGCTGGTTCCATAGTTTAGCAATGGTGAATTGTGCAGCTATGAACATAGATATGCATGCATTAATTTGGTTGTTTGGTTTCCTTTCTTTTGGGTAGATACCCAGAAGTGGTATTGCTGGATTTGGAACAACAAAAAACCCAGAATAGCCAAAGTAGTTCTCAACAACAAAAATCATGCAGGAGGGATCACAATACATGACTTTAAACTATACTACAAAGCCACTGTAATGAAAACAGCATGGTAATGGCACAAAAAGATACATAGACCAATAGCGCAGAATAGAAGACTCAGAAACAAATCCACACACTTATAGCCAATTGACTTTTGAGAAAGAGGCCAAATAATTTTACTGAAAAAGCCTGTTCAACAAATGGTGTTGGCAAAACTGGTTAACCATATGCAGAAAAATGGAAGTAAATCCCACTTTCTCACCCTGCACAAGAATCAATTCAAGATGGATGAAGGAAGGACTTGGAAATTAGACCAGAGACCTCGAGGCTCCTTGAAGAGAGCATAGGTCCAACACTGCAACACATAGGCACAGGTAAACACTTTCTCAACAAGACCCCAAAGGCACAAGAAACTAAAGGTGAATCAATACATGGGATTGCATGAAACTGAAGAGCTTCTGTTCAGCAAAGGAAACTGTTAAGAACCTCATTCAAGAGTCAACAGAATGGTAGATTTTTGCTACCTATTCCTCCCATAAAGGACTAATATCTAGAATATACAGAGAACTCAAGAAACTCAACACTAAAAAAACAAACAACCCAATCAAAAAATGGGCAAGTGAATTAACTAGACACCTCACGAAAGAAGAAATTCAAAAGGCCGATAAATGCATGAAAAAACGCTCAACATCACTGGCAATCAGAGACATGCAAATCAAAACTACCATGAGATTTCACCAACTCCACAAATTCAACTCACCAACTCCAATTAGAATGGCAATTATTCAAAACACAAACAACAAATGCTGGCAAGATGTGGAAAAAAGGGAACTCTAAAACATTGATGTAGGATTGCAAATTAGTGCAACCACTTTGGGAAACAGTATGAAGAATCCTTAGAAGAATGGGAACAAACTTACCATTTGATCCAGATCTATTGTTTTCTATAAAAATGATTTAAATAATTTTTTAAATCATCACTACATAAACATGTGATATTTTAAAATACCAAATCATAAATCAGACTGAATTAATAATTACTTATTTGTATGTTTCACTGATATGGTTTTAAAGTTCTCTCAAAAGCATAACCCTGATTTAATTACAAATCATTTAGAAGCCTGTGACTTCATATGCAGTTTTCCCCACGTTATTACTCTACAATTATTAATCTACAATGAAAATACTTGTACTTTAGACTAATATTAAGAGTTTAATATTAATGATAATTGAAGCAAGCCTATCTTACTTCATACTAAGGTATGTGTGAAAAAAGTTTGCCTAACAGTAATCTAAAAATAACAAAACTTTACTAAAAGGTGGCAAAAGACATGTATTCCTCATGCAGCAGATTCTGAAAAAGCTGATGATTTATTCTCAGAGAACTGAAAAGTTCCAATATAATGAATTTATTTATGGGACAGATTAAGATGATCAAAGCCTCCTGTAATTAAAGGTGTTTTGGCACAGATGTTGGCCCTCAAATGTTTGCTTTGTCAGCTGTCTAATCTACATTGACACTGCAGTAATTAGCACACTGTCTATAATATTTTAAATGCAAATTCAACAAAATTAAGCTATTATATATTGGGAAATGAATACTGATCAGGCCATCAAATCCACTTATATCTCTATTACTATGTCAACCATATGTGTGGCACATGGCCAAATCAGCCATGCTCAGTATGAGGAACATGCAAGAATAATTCAACACCAGAAGGGAGACTGTGCTGACCTAAGCTAATAAAACCACACAATCACACACCTACAGGGAAACAGATTCTGATACGTGGAAAGAGGAACCAAGATGGAGTCTTAGAGCCAGGGCATCTCATGAACACTTTGTCTAAAACAGATGTTTATTTCTTTTTCTCCCCCTTGTACTAGGGAATGGAACTCAGAGGCATTCTACCTCAAAGCTACATCCCCGGCCCTATTTTTTAATCTTCATTTTGAAACAGGGTATCACTAAGTTGCAAAGGGCCTCACTAAGTAGCTAAGGCTGTCTGCAAACCAAGATCCTCCTGGGTCAGCCTCCCAAATGTTAAATGTTGGTATTACAAACTTGGTGTGTTTTTTTTTTGTTTGTTTGTTTTGTTTTTTTGTTTTGGTGGTACTGGGGTTCCTGGAAGTCCTTCTACCTCTGGGCTACACTCCCAGACCTATTTTATATTTTTGAAACAGGGTCTCTTAAGCCAGCACGGCTGGCTTCGAACTGTGCATAATCCTCCTGTCTCCGCCTCCCAAGCCCAGGGGATTACAAGCCTGTGCCACCATGCCCGGCCTTTCTTTTTTATTTTTAAACAGGTCTCACTGAATTGCAAAGGGCCTCACTAAGTAGCTGAGGCTGGCTATGAACCTGTGGTCCTTTTGTCTCAGCTAGGATTACAAACATGCGCCACCATGCCCAGCTCAGATATCTATTTCTTTCTCTTTTAATCTGATACTGAGCCTTTACTATGTGGCACTATTCTAGGCACTGAGAACAAAACTACTCCCATGAAAGAGATGCAAGTAGTTTCTGGTCATAAACTAGCTCCAAATACCTAAGCTAAGGACACTTCTCAGACCATGTCCAAAATGCAACAGAAAAGTTAGCATTCATTAAGGGCATGCTCACAATGATAAGAGTGGAAACTTAAGTTTGCCATCTTGAATCTAAGTCATATTCTTCATACTTCTAATTACATATCACATAAACTAATCCAGTTGTATAAAGTGTTCAAACTGTGCTATCCTCCTCCTTTCATGATTCTAATGGGACTGAATGGTTATCTTCACCTCGGAAGAAGCAGAGGCACTCTATTTGAACAACTATTTCTACACAAGAGCTGCAAAGTTTCACACCTCTCTAATTAAACATACAATTTACAATAAAAACCTTTACCTGCCTTAGGATATAAAGAGACTACCAGGTGTGGTGGTGCACACCTTTAATATCAGGTACTGGAAAGGCTGAGACCGGAGGATCACAGGCAGCCTCAGCAACCTCATGAGGCCCTCCGTGACTCAATAAGACCCTGTTTCAAAATAAAAAATAGGGCTGGATGTGGTGGCCCACCCTTGTAATCCCAGTATGTGGGAGGCTGAGAGGAGGATCACGGTTCAAGGTTCAAGGACAGCTTCGGCTACTTAGTAAGGCCCTCGCAATTTGGAGAGACCCTGTTTCAAAATAAAAAATAAAAAGACAGGCTGGGGGTGTAGCTTTTAGATAGAATGCCCCTGGGTTCCATTTCCAACACCACAATAATTAAGTAATTAATTAATTAAATTAAAATAGGGCTAGGTGTAGAATGCCCCTTGGTTCAAACTCAAGTAACACACACACAATATACATATATTTATTTATATATCAAAGCCTCCTGTAATTAAAGGTGTGTATGTGTGTGTGTGTGTGTGTGTATATATATATATATATATATATATATATATATATATATATCCATCCAAATCCAACAGGGATCTGTTGCAAAAACAAAATCATTCCAATTATACTATAGCAGCTCAGCAGCAGTAGCACAGCCTTGGTAGTAGTCCTCCTAAGAAACCAAAAGTAACAAAAAAATTCTGTTAGGGAAACTCTTGTTCCAATGATTTAAAAGGTCAGGGGAGCCAGGCGTGGTGGTACTTGGGAGGTGGAGACAGGAGGATGGAGCAGGTTTGAAGCCAGCCCCACTGGCTTAAGAGACCCTGTTTCCAAATAAAAATATAAAGATAGGTCTGGGAGTGTAGCTCGAAGGTAGAAGGGCTTCCAGGAACCCCAGTACCACCCCAAAAAAAAGGTCAGGGAAGAGTAAGGCTACAGGGTTATAATGTTACAAATAATACAGATTTCAAAACTAAGAATTTATTTGCTATAAATATCTTTTTCCTAAAAAGCAAATCAGATCACCAATTCCTAATTAATGTGTGTGTGTGTGTGTGTGTGTGTGTGTGTGTGTGTGTGTGTGTGTGTGTGTTATTGGGAATGGAACCCAGAGGCTACCCTCCCAGACCTATTTTATACTTTATTTGGAAACAGGGTCTCACTAAGTGTGCTGAGAGCCTCACTCAGTAGCTGAGGCTGGCGTCAAGCCACTGTGATCCTCCCGTCTCAGCCTCCCAAGCACTGGGATTACAAGCGTGCGCCACCACTCTCAGCTAATTAACCTTTTAAACCAGCAAAATCCCTTTGAACAAAATGGTTTCCTTACTGACTGTTATAAACTGATAATATGAAAACTTATAGAGCAAGCAAAATAACTTAGGCTTATATTTCTATAATGATTTGCCAATTTTTGGGGTATTTTCACATTCAGTCCTCCAAAGGGAGATAACTACAAAGATACCTAATGACATAACTAAAAAGAAACATGAAACATCACTAATCCAGATTAGAGTCATCTTTTCTTGGCCTTCTCCTGGTACTCCCTGCCTTGATCTGTTTTCTTTTAGGGATACTGTATATGATTATTTTCCATACAATAGTTTTTTATTTTTTTGTAGGGCAGCTTCCATGATTTATATATCTTTGTTTTCCTTTCTGTCCACACATGAAAATAGTTTAATAAATGCTTTCTCAGTGAGTTCCCTCTGCATTGAAATGTTTGTACCACATTATTTTGGCTACCAATTTGATTTTAGTCTTCAAATTTCTAGTCTTCAATTTTGATTTTAAATGTCCTCTTCTGCCAGGGTACAACATCAACACACAAAATCCAGTTGTGTTTCCATATAGCAGCAATGAACAAAAGAATAAAATACTCAAAAATGCATTTAACCAAGGAGGTAAAGACTACACACTGAAAACTAACAATGCTACTCAAAGAAATCAAAGACCTAAATATATGGGAAAACATCCAGTGTTCACTGATTGGAAGAGTTAATATTGTTAAAATGACAATACTACCCTGCGTGATCTTCTAAAGATTCAATACAATTCCTACCAAAATTCCAATGGCCTTTTGTATAGAAGTGGAGAACCCCTCCTCCAAATCATATAAAATGAAAGGAACCTTAAATATCCAAAACATATTAATGAAAAATAATAAACTCATGCCTCTCAGTTTCAAAACTTACTGCACAAAAGCTGCTACAATCAAAACAATGTTACTAGAATAAGGATACACAAGCCAATAAAATCCAAGAGTCTAGAAATAGACATCTATGGTCAACTGATTTTCAAAAAGGATGCCAAACCCATTCAATAGATAAAAAATGATCAATTAAACAAATGGTACTAGGATAAAAGAATGTCCATCATATGCAAAAGAACAAAGTTGAACCCCAGCTCACACCATATAAAAAAACCTAACTATCCTAAATATAGGAACTAAAAGCCAATTAAGACTCTAACCTTGAATTTACTGCCAAAAGAAAGAGCAACAGAGAGATAAATTAGACTTAATCAAAATTGTAAGTGCTTAGCTGGGCGTTGTGGTACACGCTTGTGATCCCAGTACTTGGGAGGCTGAGACAGGAGGATCCCACAGGTCCAAAGCCAGCCTCAGCTTCTTAGTGAGGCTCTCAGCAACTTAGTAAGAGCCTGTTTCCAAACAGAATATAAAATAGGTCTGGGAGGGTAACCCAGAGGTAGAAAGCTCCTGTGTTTCATTCCCAGTACCACAAAAAAAAAAAATTATAAAAAACATTTTAAGTGCTTGCCAAGTGTGGTGACACATGCTTATTATCCCTAGCATTCGGGAGGTGAAGACCAGAAGATCAAGGTTTGGGGATCACAGTTCCCAGACAGCCTCAGCTATTTAGCGAGGCCCTTCACAATTCAGTGAGACCCTGTTTCAAAAAATAACGACTATCTACCTGGCGGAATTTTGCCCACGGCTGCGCTTCTGGTGGCGGTGGCGGTGGGAAACGGGCTGTGGCCATGTTTCATTTTTAGACAAGATAGTTATTATCTGAGAAGCTGGCTTGTATTTTTCTGGTACGTTTTACTGAAATTTATTATTTATGCCTTTATCTCACCTTTTAAATAACTGAAGTCCTGAGACAAAACAGCACATAAATTAAATGCTGTCCTGCAAGTCTTAATTATGAATTTAATTAGCAGTACAAACAGAACCCTTATTTTTAAAGGATAGTTCAGTACATGATATTTTAAAAGAGGTCACCGGAAGAATTGTTTTACAATTATTTCATCCCACCAAGAGAGCTTTTCACAATATATCTGTTTAAAAGGATTAAAATAAGCCGGGCATGGTGGCGCACGCTTGTAATCCCAGCATTTGAGAGGCTGAGACCGGAGGATCGCAGTTTGCAGAGAGCCTCAGCTACTTAGTGAGGCCCTCTGCAACTCAGTGAGGCCCAGTGGCATGTGCTTGTAATCCCAGCATTTGGGAAGCTGAGCCAGGAGGAGCATGGTTCACAGACAGCCTCAGCTACTACTTAGTGAGGCCCTTTGTAACTCAGTAAAACCGTTTCAAAATAAAGAATAAAAAATAGGGCTGGGGGTATAGCTCAGAGTTAGAATGCCCCTGGGTTCCATCCCCAGTGCCGCAATAAAAAAAAAAAAAAAGGTGAGATACTGAAAATAGTAATAAATACAAAGCGACCTTAGAGAACTAAATCATACAATGCAAACTAAACTCCATAAATAGTAAAATGTAAAAATGCTAATAATATTTATTTTATTTTACCCTCTCTATGCTATAAATAATCAAGATGAGAATTTTCAAGCTCATCTGCTAATCACACAGACAATTCTGGTCACAGGTCTGTAAAAAGTAAAGACTCAAAACCAAATGTATCTGACACCACAGTCTCTCTTGACCACTATATTGTTCTATTTCCCAGGAATACTACAAAATCAGTTTTACCCTAGTGAGCTTCAGGAGCAAAGCAATCCTATAAAGTCAACAGTTTTGTTCTGTTATGTTTGTTTCGGGTGGTATAGGAGCCTAGGAATTCTTTGATAGGGTAATCATTTGTTTCTGTACTCTGATGTCCTGGAAAGTGTTTGTGTAAATCCAGGGTTTAGTACACTGACCAAATGATGTGGTTAATTGGGCAATACCTTATGCTTGACTAAAACTTTCTAGGGTTTTGTGTTTTTGTTTTTTTTTTGGTTTTGTTTTGTTTGCAGTACTGCAGATTGAACCCAAGAGCATTCTGCCTCCAAGCTACACCCCTGGCCCTATTTTTTTCTTCTTTTATTTTAAAACAAGGTCTAAGTTGCAGGTGACCTCACTAAGTAGCTGAGGGGAGCTGCAAACCTGCAGTCCTCCTGTCTCAATCTCCAAAGTACTATGATTACAAGTGTGCACTACCACACTAGGCTTTTTTTTCCCATTTTAACATATATTATCTCATACAGAACAAATAATTACCCAATAGAAATAGATAAGAAATGGTTTCCAAAAAAACTGGAAAAATATATCCATTTCAATACAATAAATACTTACGGAGCACCAATTTCTTATAACACTACAATTCTAAAGATAATAAACTAGAAGAATGAGGTTCTATTCTGGCTAAAACCCAGGTGTCCTCTACACATAACCCCCCCACTCCCGCCACCTTCTTTGAACATTTACAGTTTCTAAACAATCTAAATCAGATCCAGATTATATAAGCATCCTCTTTTAGACACAGCTTGAAATACAACACAAGAAAATACCCTCATTTTCTGGACTTCTAGAATGTTAACCATTAAAGCTCATACTTTCCCATGGTGCCTTTCTGCAATTACAGACAAATGTCTTCACAATGT
Source organism: Muscardinus avellanarius (assembly GCF_963383645.1). Classification (NCBI taxonomy): domain Eukaryota; kingdom Metazoa; phylum Chordata; class Mammalia; order Rodentia; family Gliridae; genus Muscardinus; species Muscardinus avellanarius. The sequence continues at coordinate 66,954,661 of NC_137789.1, read as the reverse complement.
CTCTAAGTTCCACATAGGGGACATATATGTTCTTTCTGCCTATAGAAACCAGTGCTGGTAGCAGGACAGAAAGCATTCTCTAAATTTTCTTTCAAAATGGAAAGATTAAAATGAGTAAATCTGACGATGAAAGAAGCATTAAAGGCCCAGAAATAAATTACTCAGTAAAACCATGAAGCAGAAGGGCTAGGTCCTTAGCAAATCAGCAGTCCAACAAACACCCAACTGTTAATGATGGGGCAGGCAGTGGGAGAAAGAATGAAATAAGCAAAGATAGAACTGAAAGAGCGCTAAACAACAGCCAATAAAACCATAACCATGTGCCTCTTAACAGCATCAAGTACACTGCTTACCGCCTAGCCTCAAAAGCCAGAACACCAAGCTGAATGGAGGTAGATACCAAGATCCCATGAGAATCCACCTACTACTACAATGCTCATGTAAGGGAGAAAGTGGTATCCAAAAAGTAAAGATTTGAGAAAAGGAAAACAGGCGGGTAGAAGGGTGTTCTATGCTAGTAAAAGGCAGGGGGGTAAATACTTCACAGAGCTTCTACAGCAGCCTCTGCATAGTATCTAAAATCATGAATCTAAGAATATTATTAATGACGACATTAGATGTTTCCATATGAACTGACTTCCATGTGATGGACTAACAACCTAGTAAGAACATGCTCAAGAACAACCAAGCATGATGGTGCACACCTGTAATCCCAGTACTTAAAAGGCTGAGACAGGAAGAGCACAGGTCCAAAGACTGCCTCAGCAGCTTAGCGAGGCCTTGTTTCAAAATAAAAAATAAAATAGGGCTGGAAGTAGAACGTAGAAGTAGAACGTACCGAAGTTTAATCCCCAGTAGCACAATAAATAAATAAATAAATAAATAAATATCAAAGTATTAACCTAACACTCAAGGGCTTTGAGGTATGAAAGCTATATATATGTGCATATATATTAATGATGATTATCAGCCTAAAAGCTAAAAATTAGGGCTCTGTTTCTTCCTTTTTTTATATTTTCTGTACTAGGGTTTGAACCTAGGACCTTGTCCATGTTTGGCAATCTCTCTACCACTAAACTACATAACTGCATCCCAAGCCCTTGTTTTTTCTTCCAGGGCTCACACCCATAATTCCAGTACCTGGGAGGATGAAACGAAGGGGGAGGGGGGTTTGCGGGTTCAAGTTCAACACACAATAACCTAGTGTGACCCTCTTTCAAAATAAAAAGGGCTGAGGGTATAACCTAGTGGTAGAATGTTCAATCCTCAGGACCCCAACACACACACACACACACACACACACACACACACACACACACACACACACACAAACTTGCTTTTTCTAGTTAAAAGGTTTTTAGCCGGGCGTGGTGGCACACACTTGGGAGGCTGAGACAGGAGGATCGCACAGGTTCAAAGCCAGCCTCAGCTACTTAGTGAGGCTCTCAGCAACTTAGTGAGACCCTGTTTCCAAATAAAATATAAAAATAGATCTGGGAGTATAGCCCTGAGGTAGAAAGCCTCTGTGTTCCACCTCCAGTACCACCAAAAAAAAAAAAAAAAAAAGGTTTTTATACTCAGGTGTAATGGCACAGTCCTGTAATCCTAATACTTGGGAGGCAGAGACAGGAGAATCACAAGTTCGAGGACAGTCTCAGCAAGTAGTGTGACTCTAATTAACCTAACAAGACCAAATTAAAAAAATTCCAAATAAAAAAATAAAATCGCTCTGGGGATGTAGCTCAAAAGTAGAATGCCTCTGGGTTCAATTCCCAGTACTACCTACCAACATACATATATAAATTTTTTTCATTATTATGAAGGCTTATTCCTCAAGTACTCAATTCAGAATTATACATCTATTATTTGCATGAGTAACACTTGTAAAACTAACATGCAGAAAACAAGCAAAACAATAATAAAACAAAAACACTACAAAATTAAGCAGCCACTGGTATAAAATTTTTAAGGCTACTTAAAACCTTAGAGTAGTTATCAATACTGGGTTTTTTCCCTAGAGTTCTGATTTTAGGCAAAAATGGGATCCCAGGAGAACTGTGGTAGCCATAATTTACACATTTTACAGAACAGTAGTTAAAATTCTGACCTTGTAGCTGAGATAAAGGACAACTTTTATACCAGATGTGCTACAGATTTACAAGACACAGGACTTGTGCAAAGCAAGAGTGGCTAGCATACTCCAAATCCATACTTAACCTGCTGCTCCTGATATGGCTCAGCACAAGTCTGCTACAGTTCTAAAGAACACTGCTACCAAATCACCTCTACCTCCATAGGATTTTCAAACCACGCTACCCACCCTTGGAAGGGGAAAGATCCGCTTGGGCATGGTAGCGCACGCTTGTAATCCCAGCCTTTGGGAGGCTGCGACCAGAGGTACCCAGTTCGCGGGCAGCCCAGCCTTCAGCTACTTAGTGAGGCCCTCTTCAACTTAGTGAGACCCTGTTTAAAAATAAAGAATAAAAACAGGGCAGGGGGTATAGCTTGGAGGTCAAATGCCACTGGGTTCCATCCCCAGAACTGCAAAAAAAAAAAAAAAAAAAAAAAGTACAAAGCCAGGCATGGTGGTGCGTGCTTGTAATCCCAGTAATTGGAGGCGGAAACAGGAGGATCGCAGGTTCTCAGCCAGCCTCAGCTACTAAATGAGGCCCTTGGCAACTTAGTGAGACCCTGTTTGAAAATAAAGAATGAAAAGTAGGGCTGGGATGTTATTTTGGAGGTAGAATGCCACTGGGTTCAATAATTCCCAGTACCCCCCCAATATAAGAGAGTGTGTGTGTGTGTGTGTGTGTGTGTGTGTGTGTGTGTGTGTGTAAAAGCAGCTGCGCATGCCTGTAATCCCAGTGCTTGGGAGAATGAGACAGAAATGCAGGTTTAAGGATAACCTCAGCAATGTAGCAAGATTCTCAGCAACCTAATGAGATGCTGTTTAAAATTAAAAGAGGACTTGGAATGTAGCTCATAAGAAGAATGCTTCTGGGTTCAATCCCCATTATCACACACAAAAAAAATGCAAGTTACTGTAAATCCAGAATTCCCTTCAAGCACAGCAATCTCCTTTAACAAAAACTCCTAAGTCCATTCTCATCTCCTTCTATCACACTGACCTTGTTTCAGCTGTGTTTCATTAAAAGATACTGAATACTATTTTGAAATGAAATAAATTCAAAATAACAGCATTTGTGAAAATAAATGAAAACTTTTGTGCCAATTTCTGAAGCTCTGTGGGAATAATGGTATTGAGTGCTACTGTTTTTTTCCTTTTTTCCTCAGGAGGTGGACTACATTTTCAGATACAGTGAAAAGACTACCAACAGAGTAATAGTTACACCAATAACATATATAAATAGGACTGCTGAGAGTATAACATAGATTGTGGAGTTGCTGCACAGAGGGACCAATAATCACATTACTCAAGCTTTTAGTAAAAACCAGCTCACAGTACAAACAGCTTCTTTTAAATGGTTGATCATCAGTTTCTGTGTATTAAGTAGTACCATTCAAAGTATTTGAAAATTCTCTCGTAAAACAATTACAAATCTAAATATTAAGGACTTTTTAAGAACTTTTCTTTAAAGAACCAAATTAAAGAGCTACTACAAAGACCCTGTTGAAAATAACAGACAGCAAGCCGGCCGTGGTGGCACAGGCTTGTAATCCCAGCATTCAATCCACCATTCGGGAGGCTGAGACCGGAGGGAGGCTGAGACCGGATCCCATTTCGCAGACAGTCTCAGCTACTTGGTGAAGTCCTCCACAACTCAGTGAGACCCGGTTTCAAAATAAATAATAAAATATAGGGCAGGGAGTGTCGCTTGGAGGTAGAATGCCCCTAGGTTCCATCCTTAGTACCATAAAAAAAAAGAATTGTCCAGGCCCTATCAATTTCAGGGAAACACTACTGGTCATAATGAACTATGACTCAGTATTTGCATGTGCAAATGAAAGCATTTGACCAATCTCTCTAGCCCTAAAATTCTATGACTCTGTGAACTCTGTGTTTTTTAGAGTTTCAGTATATACAGGATAATTTTTTAAAAGTTAGAGAAGCCGAGGTGGTGGCGCACACTTGTAATCCCAGCATCTCCACAATTTAGTGAGACCCTGTTTCAAAATAAAGAATAGCCGGGCGTAGTGGCGCACGCTTGTAATCCCAGCATTCAGGAGGCTGAGACTGGAGGATCACGGTTCACGGACCACCTCAGCTACTTAGTGAGGCCCTCTGCAACTCAGTGAGAACTGGTTTCAAAATAAAGAATAAAAAATAGGGCAGGGGGTATAGCTCAGAGGTCGAATGCCCCTGGGTTCTATCCCCAGACCCGCCAAAAAGGAAGGAAGGAAGGAAGAAGGGAAGGAAGGAAGGAATAGGGCAAGGGGTGTAGCTCGGAATGCCCCTGGGATCCATCCCTAGACCCGCAAAAAAAAAAAAAAAAAAAAAAAAAAAAAGTTGGAGAAAACTATAGAGATTGACAGGTAGAAGACCTACTAGCAGCCAGGCGTGGTGGCGCACACTTATAATCCCAGCATTTGGGAGGCTGAGACAGGAGGATTGCAGTTCAAAGCCAGCCTCAGTTACTTAGGCCCTTTGCGAGTCAGACCCTGTTCCAAAATAAAATAAAAAATCGGGCTGGGGGTATAGCTCAGAGGTAAAATGCCCCTGGGTTCCATCCCCAGTACTGCAAATAAATTAAATAAATAAGTAAATAAATAAATAAAGACCTACTAGCCTCCGTTCTCACTTTTCCAAAGAAGACTAGTAAGTGAGACAAATACTTCAAGAATCTGACAGTGTCATGAGACAGTGCAAAGCATGACAGGTTTAGACCAAATGGAAAGGTGTGGCAATGATCAGCAATAATCAGAAGTGTGATATGATACCAAAGTGTGCGTGGCTGGGTCTGAAACTTTAACAGGGCTTATTATGCTAAAACACAGAGCATGTATAGGAGTTGGGCAGTCTTTCTCAGGCTGCCATAACCCAGGGCCAGTCAATACCGGCCAGAGATGTGGGCAAAGTCCGAGATTTGCTAGGGGAAGTATGCAGAAGGCAGGCTATAGAAGGCACTGGGCCAGGAGAACTTCCAAGAAACTGCAACTTGAGAGAGGAAGAGTAAGATAGGATTTTAGAAAACAGTCTCACCAGGCATTGTGGCACACATCTATACCCAGTACTTGGAAGATAACACAAAGAGGATTGCTGGTTCCAGGTCAGCCTCAGCAATGTAGCAAGACTCTCTGCAACCAAAAGAGACCCTGTCCCAAAACAAAAATCAAAAAAGGATCCGGGTATAGCTAGGTAATATCCAAGGGTTCAATTCATAGTACCACACATACACACACACAAAAATATTGGCTTATAAACATAGTACTAAAATTACTCCAGTCATACTAGGTCAGAGAAATGTAATAAATTGGAACTCGGTTTTCTGAATAAACATGGACCCAATTTATCCACAATGAGTTTCATTTGTCTTGCAAAATTTAACAATATAATGGACTGAGGCACACAACTTTGATAATTGGCCTCTTATTTGAATTCTGCTTCTACCAATGATTAGTCTAAAGTATCACCAACCATTTCCAAATGATGACTGTGTACGTAGAGGGAGCTGACCTGGCTGCTCTCATCCACCTTTTAGGAATATATTCAGGCTTAGCCAACTCAAGCACAGAGTAGGTCCTTTCTGTCCCAGACCCATTATAGCTCCTCCTGTGCTTGCCTAAGGAGTAAAACAAGAAACTACAAAGTGGTAATGGCAGAATACTGCTTCATAATCTTTTTTTTCCAGATTATAAACATAATTTTTTTTGGCAGGTCTGGGGATGGAACCCAGGGGCATTCAACCTCCAAGCTACACCCCCTGCCCTTTTTTATTATTATTATTCTTTATTTTGAAGCAGGATCTAAGTTGCAGAGGGCCCCACTAAGTAGCTGAGACTGTCTGCGAACTGCGATCCTCAAGTCTCAGCCTCCCAAATGCTGGGATTATAAGCATACACCACCAAGCCCAGCTAAACATAATATTTTAACACATACACACACTAAAGATCGGCTCAATGAAAAGAAAACGTGCTAATGAGGGCTATTGATGAGGCTAAGACAGGAGGATCACACACACTTGAAGCCAGCCTCAGCTACTTCTCAGCAACTTAGTGAGACCTTGTTTCCAAATAAAGTATAAAATAGGTCTGAGAATATAGCCTGGAGGCAGAAAAGCCACTGGGTTCCACCCCCAGTACCACAAAAAAAAGTGAAAAATTATTACATACCTATGTAAAGAAACTGTATTTTAAATAGTAACATATGAAATAAAAACTTTTATTGTACTTCAAAAGTACATATTCTATTTAAAAGAAGCTCACTTTTATGTGTGTATTTATTTATTCCACAATAGGTATGTGGCAATATAGAGATATATATATGAATGTATCACTATGAATCTATCATGTACCAATAAAAAAATAAAATAAAGGAAGAAACAGAACCCACACAGTGGGTCTTGCTTAGCCCATATTCTCCCAAATGCCATCATTTACTTGCAACTGTGTTCCTAAGCTATGACTGCTTCACCTGGACATGTTCCAGTTCAGGCTCTTTTCTTTTCTCTTTTCTTTTTCTGTGGTGCTGGGAATTGAAGCCAGGCACATTCTACCTCTGAGTTACACCCCAGCCCTTCATACACACACACACACACACACACACACACACACACACACACACACACACACATTTTTTAAACAGGGTCTTGCTAAGTTGCTGAAACCCTCACTAAGTTCTGAGACTGGCCTCAAACCTGTTATCTTCTGATCTCAGCCTCCTGAGTACTGCAATTATAGGCATGCAGCACCATACCTGACTCAGTATTTCATATGCCAAAAGATCAACTCTTCTAAGAAAGAGGCAACACTTTCATGAAGAAAATAATGAATTACGGTGAACAAATATGCTTCCTCCACTTCATTGCTTATTTATCTGTTTCAAAACAAAAACTAATGTAATCCCGGCATGGTTGTGCATCTTGTAATCCCAGTACTTGGGAGGCAGAAACAGGTGGATTACAAGTTCGCTGCCAGTCGAGGCTACCTAATGAGACTCTTGTCAACTTAATGTGACCCTGTTTCAAAATAAGGAATAAAAATAAGGCTGAGGATGTAGTTCAACGGTAGAATGTCCCTGGGTTCATTTTCAGTGCTTTAAAAAAAAAAAAGTAAAAACTACTGTGAATAAAAAAGAAAATTGAGTAGCCGGGCGTGGTGGCACACGCTTGTAATCCCTGCGCTTGGGAGGCGGAGACAGGAGGATCGCGCAGGTTCGAAGCCAGCGGCGCTGGCTTAAGAGACCCTGTTTCCAAAAATAAAAAAATAGGTCTGGGAGTGTAGCCCAGATATAGAAGGGCTTCCAGGAACCCCAGTACCACAAGAAAAGAAGGAAAGAAGGAAAGAAGGAAAGAAAGAAAGAAAGAAAGAGAAAGAAAGAAAGAAAAGAAAAGAAAGAAAGAAGAAAAAATGAAAAGTAGAAAATACCTTAAAGGAACAAAAACTAGGATCAGAAGCTTAGGAGAAAAGGAAAATTCAGAATGAAAGCCTACAGAAGAAAGTTTGCCAAAGCAAACTTTCTGGCAAAAAAGTATGTGATTGACTTTTTACTATTATAGACTAGTGATTTAAAATTAAATAAACCCACATATTCTCTGTTGCTGAGTAATAATTACACACAAAATAAAAAATAAAAAGAGTAAATGGGTGTGTATGTGTGTGTGTTGTATTAGTTACTAGGGATGGAATCCAGAAGCATTCTACCTCCAAGCTACACCCTCAGTCTAATTTTATTCTTAATTGAAAACAGGGTCTCACTGTGTTGCTGGGAGCCTCATCAAGAATTTCAGAGACTGGCTCTGAACATGTGATCCTCCTGTCTCAGCTTCAGAAGTATTGGAATTACAAGTGTGCACCAACATGCCCAGCTTGAGATCCTACACCCCAGCCCTATTTTATTCTTTTATTTTGAAACAGGTTCTCACTAGGTTGCAGAAGGCCTCACTAAGTTGCTGAGGCTGACCGTGAACCTGTGATCCTTGTGTCTCAGCCTCTCAAGTACTGGGATTACAAGTGTGTGCCACCATACTTTGCTTAAAAGAGTAAATTTTGAAATGCATTTTTACAACAAAAAACATAATAAAATATAGGTAATAACTACATAAAACAATCTGGAATTTTTACTATACATCTAAAAGAGACTTCAATAACTTGATTTTATAAAAAATAAACAAAACTTTTACTTTTTAAAAGATACTAAAAAGGTGTTAAGTAATATACATAAGTCCTAATGTGGCTATCACCTAAAACTTTGATCTTGTGAAGAATATGACTCTATAGTTACTATTTTTGCTTGTTTCTTAGCTACCTAAAGGCAGATATACTACACTTGGGGAAAACACTTCCGCCCCAGAGGACATAAGAACACTCTGCAGATTTTTGTGTGTGTGGTGGTACTAGGGATGGAACCCTTCTACCTCCGGGCCACACACCCAGACCTATTTTATATTTTTTATTTGGAAACAGGGTCTCTTAAGCCAGCGAGGTTGGCTTCAAATCTGCCTGATCAGCATCCCAAGCATGGGGATTACAAGCGTGCGCCACCACGCCTGTATGCAGATTTTAAAATATACTCTTAAACGAGGTTTGGTGGCACATACCTATAATTCCAGTACCTACAAGGCTGAAACAGGAGGATCACAGGTTTAAGGCCAGTCTCAGCAACTTAGAAAGCCCCTCAACAACCTAGCAAGACCCTGTTTCAAAATTTAAAAATAGCCTGGCGGCATCGTGGCATATGCTTGTAATCCCGGCATTCGGGAGGTGGAGACGGGAGGATCCCGGTTCATGGACAGCCTCCACAATTTAGCAAGACCCTTCACAACTCAGTGAGATCCTGTTTCAAATAATAATACTAAAAAATAGGGCTGGGGGTGTAGCTCGGAGATAGAATGCCCCCCCTGGGTTCCATCCCCAGTACTGAAAAAAAAAATTTTTTAAAAATTAAAAATAAGACTAGGAGCTGGACGTGGTGGCGCACGCTTCTAATCCCCGTGCTTGGGAGGCGGAGACAGGAGGATTGCGCAGGTTCGAAGCCAGCAGCGCTGGCTTAAGAGACCCTGCTTCCAAATTTTTTTTTAAAAGTATAAAAAAAAATAGGTCTGGGAGTGTAGCCTGTAGGTAGAAAGGTTTCCAGGAACCCCAGTACCACTAATAACAATAATAATAATAATAATAATAATAATAATAATAATAATGCTATGTAGCTCGGGGGTAGAATGTCACTAAGTTCGATCCTCAGTACCACACAAAAATAAATTAATAATAATAATAATAATAATATAATAATAATAATACACTCTTTAGCATCAATTTGCTCAAAACCTTTATTGCTTCTGGCCAACACTACAGGGACCTCTTAAAGGAGCTAGTCTGAAAACTAAGTCTTACAAAGTTCATTTTAGATAATAAAGAGGATCCCAAGTCAGGCATGCTGGCACACAGTTGTAATCCCAGTACTTAGGAAGCTGAGTTAGGAAGATCATATATTCAAAGCCAGCCTCAGCAACTTTTAAGGAGGTTCCCAGCAAGGTAGTGAGACCCTCTTTCCAAATAAGAATAAAATCATAAGCTGGGAGTACAACTTGGAGGTATAATACCTCTGGGTTCAATCTCTACTACCCAAAAATAAATTAATAGATAATAAAGAGGATTCAATTTGTGCTAAATTAATAAGATCCATTAATTTTTTAAATAAATAATAATTTTTACAAATATGTATTACATATCCATAATTTCATAATTATAGGTACTAGGCTAAAAGTCATGTTAACTTTAAGTCCATTCAGTCAAGTAAAGTAGAAAAATTAGTGAACTGTATACTGAGTTAATGGAGAAGAAAAACAAGAATAAAATAAAACCCAAGCCAGGCGTGGGGGCACACGCTTATAATCCCAGCATTCGGAAGGCTGGGACAGGAGGATTGCAGTTTGCAGACAGCCTTAACTACTTAGTGAGGCCCTTTGCAACTCAGTGAGACCCTGTTTCAAAATAAAGAATAAAAAATAGGACGGGGGGTATTGCTCAGAAATAGAATGCCCATGGGTTCCATCCCCAGTACCACAAAAAAAGACATGAGTACATTCATTTTGAAATCCTAAAGACAGAAAAGAAAAAAAAAAAAAACAATAATCCAAGCAGAATTTACATTATTTTGAGAAACCATACTGTGTTCTAAAACTCTAAAAGAGCTCAAAGGTTGGCTGTTACCCATACAAAACTCACTCCTAAAGCCCTCTCAGTTATTGAAGAAGCCAGAAAAGAGATAGTTTAAAATTTTGAGTCTTATGCTTTATCATACTCAGAAGCACTAAGATCAGATAAGTGTTGTGCAGAACCGAGCACATGTTGCCTGGTACCAAAGAATCAGCTCACCAGCAGAATGACCCCCAAGAAATGCCACGGGGACCAATTTTAAATTATGGTTTAACCTGGGCCGTGGGGGCGGGGGTCTAGGGGACAGACAGCGGGGTTCGTGCTGTTCCCCAGGGCTCACTTCCACACTTACAAAACACACTCAAAAGCGTGGCTACAGTAAAGCTTTATTATTAAGCATACTACTATGCACAAATGTGAATGATAGCATGCACTTGATAAATCTTAACAAATCAACAAATGGATTTTACTACAACATAGAGAATGCTTTTAGCATTCCACCAAGTTCCTCCAAGACCTTTTACATTCATATCCCTATCACTACACCTCAGGTAACCATTTGTCTGATTCCCATCACTACAGTTTAGCTGTCCTGTTCTAAATCTTTATATAAAAGGAAACACAGTTATATGGTTTCTTTTATTCAGTCTAATATGTTTATGGTCTATCCATATGGTCATCTTTATTTCTAGCTTGTTCATTTACTGCTAAATAGTATACCAAGAAAATAAGCATAAATAAAAATACTACTGCATTATGCAAATAAAATTTATTCAGCCACTGCCCCTACTGATGGACATGTCAATTTCTTCCAGTTTGATGTTGTCAAGAAAGATGCCACTATGAACACTCATGAAAATATCTTTTCATGGACGCATGCTTATATTGCTTTTAGATAAATGCTGAGGGATATGGTAAGCATATTTTACAAGACGCTTTCTAAGAAATTGCCGCACTTTTCCAAAAGTGGTATATCCAAAACTTCTACCAGCAAAGAATGAGACCTAGTTTGCTTCGTATTCTCCTGTGTGCTTGGTACTGCCTTTTAAGCTATTCTCTCTCACTGTGGTTTTCATTTGTATTTAAATTAAAACCACAATGAGATGGCTTATGAGCATCTTTTTCTGTGCTTGCTGGCCACCTGCAAATCTAGTTTATGTGAGGTATATGTCCAATCTTGTAAACATTTGAAAATCTAGGTTGATTACTTTTAAAAGTTTTTTACATATTCTAGATACAAGTCTTTTAAGATGTGAATATTTTTTCCCAATCTGTAGCTTACATTTTTGTTTTTTAAGTTTCTTTATAAGAGCAGACATCTTTAATTTTTAGGCCTAATTTGCCAATCTTTTCTTTTATAAAGTTAGTGCTTCTGTACTCTAAGAAATTCCTGCCAAAGTTACTACTTTGTCCAGTGTTTTATATTTTTATTTCCCCAGACCTATTTACATTCCCCAGACCTATTTTATTTGGAAACAGGGTGTCACTAAGTTCCTGAGAGTCTCACTAAATAACTGAGGTTGGCCTCAAACCTGCGCTATCCTCCTGTCTTAGCCTCTCAAGCGCTGGAATTACAAGCACATGTACCACAACGCCCAGCCAATGTTTTCTTTAAAAGCTTTTATAGTTTTAGGTTCTCTACTGAAGTCTCTTAGCCACTTTTAAATTATATTTAATATATTTTATGAGGACAGTGTCAGATGAACAAAGTTCAATTTTTCCCCATATAAATATAATTTTTTAACTCCATTGGTAAACTGAAAAGCAAATGACTAAATATGCATGGTTATATCTGAGGACTCTATTCTATTCTGTTAGGTCCTGGGTCTACTTTCAGCACCTCAAAAAGAATATGTACCACCAGGCATTGTGGCACACACCTGTAATCTCAGTATTTGGGAAGTGGAGACAGGAAGATGGAAGGTTCGAGGACAATCTCAGCAAGTAATGATTCTCTCCTGAACCTAGTAAGAGACCCTATTTCCAAATAAAAATAAAATAGGGCTGTAGATGTAAGCGCAGAGGGAGAATGTGGCTGGGTTCAATATCCAGTGCCACAAAAAAAAGTGTCTGCTATCATGCCAATATCACACTGTCTTAATCCTTAAAGTTTTGATAATTAATTCTAAAATTATATAGAAGATCTCTAGCTTTGTTCTTCACTTTAAAAATAAATTGGCATGGTAGCTCACACTTATAATCCCAGTACTTGAGAGACTAACACAGGAGGTTCACAGCCAGCTTCAACTACTTGGTAAAGCCCTCCCCAACTTTAAGACTTTATTTCAAAATAAAGAATAAAAAGTAGGGCTGAGACCCAGGTGTGGTGGCGCATGCTAGTAATCCCAGTACTTGGAAGGCTGAGACAGGAGGAGTGCAGGTTCGAAGCCAGCCTCAGCTACTTAGTGATGCTCTCAGCAACTTAGTGATACCCTATTTCCAAATAAAATATAAAATAGGTCCGGGAGTATATCCCAGAGGTAGAAATCCCCTGGGATCCATCCCAATACCACCAGGGGGGGGGGGGGGGGGGAGTAGGGCTGAGGATGTGGCTCAGCAGTAGATTATCCCTGGGTTCAATCCCTAGTTCTTGGGAAAAGAAAAAAAAAAAAGACTTCAAATTCTTATTTTTTACAATTTTATTGATGTTTGGGATGTGTGTGTGTGCGCGCGCGCGTGCACTTTTACTGGGGACTGACCCCAGGAATATTCTCCCTCTGAGCTGCACCCCCAGCCCTTTATGTTTTTATTTTAAAATAGTTTCATTACGCCTGGCGTGGTGGTGCACGCTTGTAATCCCAGCGCTTGAGAGGCTGAGACAGGAGGATCGCACAGATTCAAAGCCAGCCTCAGCAACTTAGTGAGACCCTGTTTCGAAATAAAATATAAAATAGGTCTGGGAGTATAGCCCGGAGGTAGAAAAACCCCTGGGTTCCACCCCCAGTACTACCAAAATAGAGAGAGAAAGAGAGTGAGAGAGAGAGACAGAGAGAGAGAGAAAGAGAGAGAGAGAGAGAGAGAGAGAGAGAGAGAGAGAGAGAGAGAGAGAGAGAGTTAGTTTCATTACATTGCTGAGGACCTCCTTAAACTGCTGAAGCTGGTCTCAAACCTTCAATCTTCCTGTCTCAATCTCCCAAACACTGGGATTTTAGGCATGAGTCACCACTCTCAGATCTCTGATCTATTTTTTTAGTTGACTTGTGCAGGACAAGTCATTTCATTCTTCTGCACATAGAAATCCAGTTTTCCCAGCCCAATGTTTAAAAGGTCACCATTTCTCCAATGTATATTTTTAGCACCCTTGTTAAAACCAGCTGGCCAAAAGTGTGTACATTTGTCTCCATACCTTCTCTTTTACCCACTGACCTGAGTCTGGTTTTGTTACTATAACTCTTCAGTATAATTTGAAATCAGGTATGGTGCTGCCTCCAGCATGATTCTTTTTTTTTTTTTTTTTTTTTTTGTGGTACTGGGGGTGGAACCCTTCTACCTCTAGGCTACACTCCCAGACCTATTTTATATGTTATTTGGAAACAGTCGCTTAAGCCAACGCGGCTGGCTTCAAACCTGCGGATCCTCCTGTCTCCACCTCCCAAGCACGGGGATTACAAGCTTATTGCTTTGGCTCTTCTGGGCCTTTTTTTTTTTTTTTTTTTTTCCCCTTCATCAAGTTTAGGACCTCTTTTTCTAGTTCTGTAAAGAATGATATTCTTTACAGAATTTTTTTTCTTTTTGTGTGGTGGTGGTGGTGGGTTGTATGTGTGTGCGTGTGCGTGCTGGGGATGGAACGCAGGGGCATTCTACCTCCAAGCTACATCCCCAGCCTGACTTTTTTTTTCTTTATTTTGAAACAGGATCTCACTAAATTTCAGAGGGCCTCACTAAGTGAGGCTGGCCAAGCAACCAAATCCTCCTGTCCTGGCCTCCCAAGTACTGGGATTACAAGTGTGAGCCACCACTCCCCACTGTGACATTGGTATTTTGATAGAGATTACATTGAATCTGTAGATTACTCTGAATATCCAAGAACATGAGTTATACCTCTTTTCTTTATAAAGTACTCAGCCTCGGGTATTCTGATAAAGTAAAAATCAGGTAATATAAATACCTAGCTCTGTATGTCAAAAACTGTCAGTTGAATTTTGCATGGGAAAAAAAAAACTTGCTTAGCTAGAAATTTTCTTATTGGCATCAACTGAGACTATTTCAGAAACTCAAAAACAATTTGTAATATATCCTTGAGAATCAGAAAGCAGAATATTCTATTATTAGCCCCTCACATAGTTAGAAATTAAAATTGAGGGATAAAATAAGATTTCTAAGAAAACATAGGGCTGTATTTTGATACATTTGTGATGGTATTGTTAAATAGAAACACTATCCCAGGAGACTGTCACAGTGCTATTAATTTTCAGCACACATTTTGTGACAGTGATTCAGACTTAGAGACTGGTCAGAAAATGAAGCTGGACCTGTTAGGGCTACATGCCCAGGGATACTCTCATTCATGCTCTGGTGTCAGACTATCTGGAAGTCACAGCAATCCTTACACACTCTACGCTTACAGAACCAGGGACTACTGACCGAGTCAGCACTCATAGAAGATTCAACATCCCCAGATTCAACCAGTCACAGAAAATACTCAAAAAAAGCATCTGTACAAACTTCTCTTTTTAGTGGTGTTGGAGATTGAACAAAGGGCCTCTCATATACTTGGCCAGTGACTTATGATAGAGCTACATCCCCAGTCTTCTAATTTTCTTTCCTTGTCAACTATTCACATAGCTTCCCCCCTCCCCCATATTGGGATGGAACCCAGGGGGCATTCTACCTCTGAGCTACACCCCCAGACTTATTTTTTATCCCTTATTTAGAAACAGGATCTCACTGAGTTGAAGAAGGCCTCACTGCCTGGGAACCATGACCCTCCTGTCTTGGTTATTCTTTATTTAGAAACAGGGTCTCACTGAGTTGCAAAGGGTCTCACTAAGTAGCTGAGGCTGGCCAGGATCCCAGATCCTCCTGTCTCAGCCTCCCAAATGCATAGCAGCCCAACTACTATGCCATTTCATATCATATCAGGGACCTAAACATGTACAGATTTTGTTGAGCAGGGCAGGGGGAGTGTTCTGAAACCATGCCCCTGTGAAATGGATGAGGGCCAACAGCATACCTCTATTTCCATGCTATCAATGAAAAACCTTTTCCTACCAGAAATTAAGACCATAGTACATTCATGAAACAAAATTTTGTATGTTCGTCAAAAGATGTATTACTATATTAAGCATGATTTTCCCTACAAATATTTCATTTGTTCTTTTTAAAAACTTTCATTTTACTGACAGAAGAATCAGTCACTGAAGACAAGGGGAAATACAAAACTTTTTACTATGACTTAGAAAAATACACTTCCATTTAGCTATAGTACTGAAATGCCTCAGTCTATAAGCACACTATTTGAGACCCTTTATTTTATAACATATCAATAGTGAAGAGGGCATAAAAGTAGAAACAAAGCAGTACAATATAAATTCCCAAATTCAGAATGCAGTAGCAATTTTGTAGTACTCACTAGAAAACACAGCATCACTTCCCATTTAGAAACAAGTATCCTCAACATTTAAATAGGCCTTTAGTTGGTCTCCTTCAAAGAGTGAATGACACAATCATTCTCTTTGAGAACTCACAGTAAACTAGACATACATACATACATTCTCTCTCTCTCTCTCTCTCTCTCTCTCTCTCTCTCTCTCTTTCACTAAACACACATTCAAGTATATAATTATATTTGTACCTAAACTTTATGTGTTATACCCTGAAGGTTTTCTCTTATATTCTCTAGTTTTCTTTTTAAACTGTTCACAGCCCACTAAAGTGATTTCAGGACTAACAGGTCATGAACTACCATTTGAAAAACCCTGTTATTACAGAAGCAAGAGACAGGATGTGAGTAGACTTAGTGTCTTTGAATTCTGTAAGATAATGAAACAAGTACAAATGCAACATTATCTTAAGGGTCTATAGGTGGGTGGTTTACTTTATACTAAACTTCCATAAAAATAGGCCAATGAAATTCAATTTCCATAGACAGGCAAAATCTACTCACCTTAGCCGAAGGTAACAGAGTTATAGATACAGATCAACGCAATACTCACTTAACACTATTTCCTGTCAAACTTCACGCAGGTGTATCTTTCATTTTAGGCCAGGGAGCTCAGCTCATGCTAAAAAAGAGCAACCTGAGAAAGTCAATCTTACGGCCCTGATGATGCAAGCGCTCAGCTGGCCTGCTCTTGACCCCTCGAGCATCCCCTGGCTTCAGTCAATGATGATGGCAAATGATCATCAATCTAAATTTTGAAAACTCTATATTGATTTCCCACAGATGATGATGATGGGTTTTTCTGCAGCAAATGTGCTCATACAACATTTTCTTATGTTCAAGACTGATCAACACAGGAATTTTTTTTAAAAGTGCTCGCTGTATTTAAGATTTACTAGTCAGAGCTTTTGTGTGTGTGTGTCTGGTATTAAGGATTGAACCCAAGAGCATTCTACCACCAAGCTAAACCCCCAACTTTTTTTTTTTTTTTTTTTTTTTTTTTGCTTAGAAACAGGGCCTCGGTTTGTAAACCCCAGAGTGAAGTTCTGCCTGCCCAAGGCCACTGCTGCATGGAGACCCCAGGTGAAGTAACCACTACCATGTCTGACCAGGAGGCTAAACCTTCAACTGAGGATTTGGGGAACTAGAGAGAAGAATACATTAAACTCAAAGTAACTGGGCAGGATAGCAGTGAAAATGACAACATATCTCAAGAAACTCAAAAAATCATACTGTCAAAGACAAGGAGTTCCAATGAATTCACTCAGGTTTCTCTCTGAAGGTCAGAGAATTCCTGATAATCATACTCCAAAAGAAGTGGGAATGGAGGAAGAAGATGTGATTTAAGTTTATCAGGACCAAAGGGGCAGGGGGATGGGGAGTCATTCATCGATTTAGTTTTAAAAATCAGAGGGTCTGGACCAAAAGAGGATATCATGAAGTGAAGATGATAGACATGGTGGGAGAAATGACTATCTCCAAAGATGGCTTTACACAAGATAAGGCATTTTAAGATTAAATAAAAATCTTTTTTTTTTTTTCCGGTAAATAAAAATCTTGTCGCCAGGCATGGTGGCGCATTCTTGTAATCCCCGAGCTTGGGAGGCGGAAACAGGAGGATCAAGCTGGTTTGAAGCCAGCTTTGCTGGCTTAAGAGACCCTGTTTCCAAATAAAGATATAAAATAGGTCTGGGAGTGTAGCCGGGAGGTAGAAGAATTTCCAGGAACCCCAGGACCACCAAAAAAAAAAAAAAAAAACTTGTCAAAAGAAGAAAAATTAGAAACGGTCTTATTTGGTTGCTGAGGCTGGCTTCAAACCTGTGATCCTCCTGTCTCAGCCTCCCAAGTACTAAGATTATAGACATGAGCTACTACACCTGGCTCAGAGCTCTTCTAATGAGTCAAAAAACAAAACAAAACAATTTAAGAACCTTGTAAATCCTAGTACTTGGGAGACTAAGACAGGAGGATCGTGGTTCGTAGCCAACCTCTGCAAGTAAGTAAGTTGCAGTAAGGCCCTCTGCAACTTAGTGAGACCCTGTTTCAAAATAAAGAATAAAAAATTGGGCTGGGGTATAGCTCAAAAGTAGAATGACCCTAAGTTCTATCCCCAACCACAGACACACAAAAAAAAATTAAAGCATTGCTAGTAATTATTTTATTATAGTATACTCCTGATTGCATGGAAACTTTTTTTTTTGGAGGGGGCAGTACTGGGGAAGGAATCCAAGGGCACTGTACCTCAAAGATACACTCCTAACCCTATTTCTTAGTCTTTTCATTTTTGAAACAGGGTCTCACTGAGTTCTGAAGGGCCTTGCTAAGCAGCTGAGGCTATCCGTGAACCACGATCTTCCTGTCTCAGTCTCCCAAATGCTGGGATTTAAAGTGTGCGCTACTACACCCAGCTTACATGAAAACATAGGTTAAAAATGTTTTTAAAAGTCTATCTTTTCTAGGAAAATCTTATGCCCCATATTAGAAATCTATACTTATAATACATTTATATTTCCTTGAAATAATAAAAAGGGAAGAGTGCCCAATAGTGATTTTTTTTTTTTTTGGTGGTATTGGGGTTCCTGGAAACCCTTCCTTCTACTTCCGGGCTACACTCCCAGACCTATTTTTACATTTTTATTTGGAAACAGGGTCTCCTAAACCAGTGCACGCAGCTGGCTTCGAACCTGCGCAATCTTCCTGTCTCTGCCTCCCAAGCATGGGGATTACAAGCGTGCGCCACCACGCCCGGCTCCAATAGTGAATTTAACAAGGCAAAAATAAATAAAAATATTTAGTGTGATATATTATTAGTAATACCCAATATATGTTACAAACAATTAAAATATTTTAACAACTCCCATATCTTTCATTAAGTTAGTGTTTTTGAACCATCTCTTCAGCAAAAAAGCTTGAGCTAAACCGGGCATGGTGGCACAGGCTTGTAATCCCAACATTCGGGAGGCTGAGACCAGAGGATCGCGGTTCATGGACAGCCTCAGCTACTTAGTGAAGCCCTCCGCAATTCAGTGAGACCCTGTTTCAAAATAAAGAATAAAAAAGCCGAAGCACACTTGTAATCCCAGCTCTAGGGAGGCTGAGACAGGAGGATCTCACAGATTCGAAGTCAGCCTCAGATACTGAGCCAACCTCAGTTGCTGAGGCTCTAAGCAACTTAGTGAGACCCTGTTTCCAAATAAAATATAAAATAGGTCTGGGAGTATAGCCCGGAGGTAGAAAAGCCCCTGGATTCCACCCCCAGTACCACAAAAAAATAAAAATAAAATAAAGAATAAGAAATAGGGTGGGGTATAGCTTAGAGCTTGAATGTCCCTGGGTTCCATCCCCAGAGCTACCAAAAAAAAAAAAAGGTTGAGCTATGTAACAATAAAAAAAAAAAAAAAACGTTTTCAAACAAAACTCTCTTGGTACTGCCTGATAATATGGAATTTTTAGTCTAGAATTCCAGGCTTTGAATTGAAAAGAGTATTTTCCAGTTTCAAAGTACTACAAATGTAAATATGTAAATTAGTCCATGGGCAGTCATTAATTTAGATAAAAACTAAAAACATTGGGCACCAAAAATATGAGTTTTTACACAAAAATCTAAAATTGAGACAGCTGCTACCACTGGAGTTTATAAATCTAAATTAAATGGGCAAAAGAGCAGAGAGAGAGAGAGAGAGAGAGAGAGAGTGTGTGTGTGTGTGTGTGTGTGTGTGTGTGTGTGTGTGTGTGGTACTAGGAGTGGAACCCAGGGGCTTTTCTAACTCCTACCTCTGGGCTATCCTCCCAGACCTATTTTATATTTTATTTGGAAACAGGGCCTCACTAAGTTGCTGGGAGGCTCACTAAGCAGCCTCAGCTACTTAGTGAGGCCGCCCTCTGAAACTTAGTGAGACTGTTTCAAAATAAAGAATAAAAAATATGGCAGGGAGTATAGATCAGAGGTCAAATGCCCCTGGGTTCCATCCCCAGGCCTGCAAAATAATTAATTAATTAATTAATTAATTAATTAAAAATGGGCTGAGGGTATACTTTGAAGGTAGAACACCTCTGGATCAAATTCCCAGTATCACAATAAATAAACAGCCCATCAAAACAGACTTGTTACTGTAAACATCTTAAAATATTAAATGTTTTACATATGTAAAATATTTTAAATGTTAAAAAACTGATGAAGCCGGGCGTGGTGGCACACACTTGTAATCCCCGCGCTTGGGAGGCAGAAAAAGGATGGCGCTGGTTCGAAGCCAGCCGCGCCCACGAGCTTAGGAGACCCCGTTTCCAAATAAAAATGTAAAAATAGGTCTGGGAGTATAGCCCAGAGGTAGAAGGGCTTCCAGGAACCCCAGTACAAAAAAAAAAAAAAAAAAAAACTGATGAAGAAGCCAGACGGGGTGGCGCACACTTGTAATCCCAGCATTTGAGAGGCTGAGACGGGAGGATCACGGTCCGCGGACAGCCTCAGCTACTTAGTGAGGCTCTTCGCAACTCAGTGAGACCCTGTTTCAAAATAAAGAATAAAAAATTGGGCAAGGGGTATAGCTCGGAGGTCAAATGCCCCTGGATTCCATCCCCAGTACCACAAAAAAATAAAAGGCTGGTGAAGACTTGGCTATAAATTGAGAAAAAGAGTCATAAAAATAAGACACTTTAAGCATTCTATAAGACAGGAAACTAGTATCATGCACGTTCTTAATATAAAAAAATAAAGAATAGCCGGGCATGGTGGCGCACACTTGCAATCCCCACGCTTGGGAGGCTGAGACAGGAGGATCGCACGGGCTCAAAGCCAGCCTCAGCTACTTAGTGAGGCTCTCAGCAACTTAGTGAGACCCTGTTTCCAAATAAAATATACAAAAAAGTATGGGAGTATAGCCCAGAGGTAGAAAGCCTCTGGGTTCCACCCCCAGTACCACCAAAAATAATAATAATAATAATAATAATAATAATAATAATAAAGAATAAATATCAGTCATGCTGTAAGTCAACTGAATAGCTGATTATAGGTTCAAGCTTTATATTTTATTCTGTTTCATTTAGTAGAGTTACATGAATTACTTTCCACTTACCTGGACATTTCATAAACCTCCTTAAAATGAGAGCCATAAACCCGGCATATTGGCACACACTTGTAATCCCACTACTTAAGAGGTGGAAAACAGGATTGTAGGTCCTAGGCCAGCCTTGGATACTTAGTAAGGCTTTTAGCAACTCAGTGAGACAATTTTAAAATAAAGCAAAAAAAAATAGGGCTGGAGGTATAGCTCAGACATAGAATGCCCTGGGTTCAATGTCCAGTGCTGCAGAGAAAGAGAGAGACAGAGAGACAGAGAGACACAGGGAGAGGCAGAGGCAGAGAGAGAGGGAGAGGGAGAGGGAGAGGGAGAGGGAGAGGGAGAGGGAGAGGGAGAGGGAGAGGGAGAGGGAGAGGGAGAGGGAGAGGGAGAGGGAGAGAAGGAATAA
Organism: Muscardinus avellanarius; assembly: GCF_963383645.1. Taxonomy (NCBI): domain Eukaryota; kingdom Metazoa; phylum Chordata; class Mammalia; order Rodentia; family Gliridae; genus Muscardinus; species Muscardinus avellanarius. The sequence goes on along the minus strand of NC_137789.1, from coordinate 66,933,321 downwards.
ATGAATATATATTCCATATATCTTTTTTCAGGGGGGAGGGGGTTACTGGTGATTGAGCCCTGGAACATTCTACCTCCAAGCTAAACCTTCAGTCCTTTCCCTTTTTATTTTTATTTTTTTTAATATTTTTAATTTTTTTTTTTTTTTTTGTGTGTGTGTGTGTGTGGTACTGGGGGTGGAACCGAGACTTTCTACCTCCAGGCTATACTCCCAGACCTATTTTATATTTTATTTGGAAACAGGATCTCACTAAGTTGCTGAGAGCCTCACTAAGTAGCTGAGGCTGGCTTCGAACCTGTGCGATCCTCCTGTCTCAGCCTCCCAAGCGCGGGGATTACAAGCGTGTGCCACCACGCGCGGCTCCCTTTTTTTTAAATTTTTGAATCAGTCTTGCTAAGTTGCCAAAGCTGTCCTCAAAACTGTGATCCTCCTGTCTGGGTCTCCCAAGTTACTGAGATTATGAGCGTGCAGCACCACCCTTGGCTCTTCAAATACCTATTTTCAACTCATCTCATTCATTCCATGTATTACCTAACACAATGTTCCAGGCCCTGTGCTAAGCAAAAAAAAAAAAAAAAAAAAAAAGACACAAGATTTCTGCCAGAGAGGTTAGAATGGTGTGTGATTAATGTCTACCCCCTCAACATAATCCTATTATTGATGCTCCTTCAGTAGCAAAGGGCTCAATGCTCCCTCTCTAGGCATATGACAGTATTCTAATATCAGAACATGATGATGAAAAAAAATTAAAGGACTGAACAACCCAGAATTTTGTTCCTGTCATTACCATGTTAATTCATATGTAACACATGAAATCTGTTCTTTTAAAAATGCTGACAGAATGAAATCATACTTGGGATTTGTTCAAAACAGTTGGAGGGGACGGTAAAGGCCTAGGTGAGGTGGTTTGAAAGAGTTCATTATATTATTATACTTTTACTTTTTCATAATAATTTTTTAAAATGTTTTAGAAAGAGTCAATACTAAAACAATACCAAAAATTTTAGGAATTTCAAGAAGCTACACAGAAAGCAAAAGAACATAGCAATCTAATGTACTTTCTGTTTAATACACAGAGGATCCTAAAACCTAATCTTAATTCAATAAGTTATCAATTTATCATTGTTTCAAACTGTACTTTTGTTAATCTGAAGACAATAGTGTTAATCCCTCAATGAAAATATATTAGAGCTCTCTGATAAAAGTTATTACAGACAATACAACAAAGGCATAATAGCTAATGATATAAAAACAGTAATACTAATCATGGAAAGATATTTTTCTTTTCCCACCTACTAGGTGTATCAGAGTTGTTGGTGTGACACTACAGAATTACCAAAGGAAAACAATGTTTTTTGTTACTAAACTTTATGAGGTGATAATGGAAATGCAAAGCTGAATCTGAAAGCTGAGCCTGGTGGTGCACAGTTTGTAATCCCAGCATTTGGAAGGCTGAGACAGGAGCATCGTGGTTTTAGGACAGCCTCAGCTACTACTTCGTGAAGCCCTTTGCAATTCAGTGAGACCCTGTTTCAAAATAAAGAATAAAAAGCCGCTGGGTGGTATAGCTTGGAGGTAGAATGCCCATAGGTCCATAAATTCCATCCCCAGTACAGAAGGGGAAAAAAAAGAAGAAGAAAAAAAAAACCTGAATCTGGATAATGAAGTATGTGAGCTAGGGATCAAAACTAATAGATTTTGAAGATATATTTCACTTGACTTTGCCAAGAACCTCAAACTCTCCTTTAAAGTCAAGAACTGAGCCAGGCATAGTGGTATACACCTCGTAATCCCAGTACTTGGGAGGCTGAGACAGGAGGATCCAAGGTTTGAAGCCAGCCTCAGCAATTTAGTGAGGCTCTTTATAACTTAGTGAGACCCGGTTTCAAAATAAAAAATAAAATAGAACTGGAAGTGTAGCTTGGAGGTAGAATGCCCCTGGGTTCAATCTCCAATGCCATAAATAAATAAACACATGAATGGATAAATGAATGAACAAATGAATGAATTCAACAACTGGTCTAGGTATATTACAGTGTAAACATATGCTCATATCAATACAAATAATATTTGTAATGGCATTTTATACATAATAAACCATTTAATCTATATTTTCTCATTTTCTTCACAAAATCTATGAATTAAGTATTATTACATGAGATTGGGAAGGAGGGAGGTACTAGAGATTAAACCCAGTGGCATTCTCCTATCAGCCTCCTAAATACTGAGATTAAAGGCATGAGCCACCATGCCCAGCTTTAGTTTTTTGGTTTTTTGTTTTGTTTTGTTTTTGCAGTACTATGATAGAACCCAGGAGCATTCTACCTCTGAGCTACACCCCCAGCCCTATTTTTTATTCTTTACTTTGAAATAGGGTCTCACTGAATTCCAAAGGGCCTAAGTAGTAGCTGAGGCTGTCATCGAACTGAGATCCTCCTGTCTCAGCCTATCAAATGCTGGGATTACAAGCATGTACCACCACGCCCGGCTATTTTTTTTTTTTTTTTGTATTGAAACAGGGTCTTACTAGGTTCCTGAGAGTCACCCTACTTTCTGAGTTTGTCCTCAAACCTGCAACTCTGTCTTAGCCTCCAAAGTACTGGGATTACAAGCATGTGCCACCACACCTGGCTTCATGAGAATATTTTTAAAGTGAAGAATCTGCTTATCTTTCCAACACAAAGAATGGCTACAAGAGACACACTAACCCCAAATATTTAAGTCCAAATTCCCCTCACTTTCTATTATTCCAAACCTCTGCTGCTAAAGAAGTTTGTCATTTCATTAAATATAAAACCAAATCATACAGAAAAAAATAATAGAACAAGGAGACACTATCAAGAGATCAACAGCCAAAGTGTGGCCTGGGAAAGAAGTACTAATGAAGACCAGAAAGAAAAAAGACCAATGATGGGCCAAGGCTATTATGAAAGGGATTCTTAGAAGGTTCCTCTACCATAAACCAGGAGGAGGCTCACCTGACAGAACAAAGTGGCATTTTTTAATTTTTGCCTGTGAGGGGTGCTTTTACAATCATGAAACCTCCAAATTTTTAACTATAAGCTAATTAGCAAGAACAATGAGTCATAAATGCATACTATAAAAGATATTAAAAATTTTGGTTTCCACAAGGAAGAAAGAAAACAATGTGAAGACATGAAAAACATTCCATGTTGGAGAGTTTGAATATTTGTTGTTAGAGACCCATCAATAAAATCTAGAAACCAAACTGCATCTATTAGGCATTCTTGGTCTAAAATTCCAGAAGTTGGCACATAACTATTTTTAGTGAAAACGATCATATCACATTCTCCAGAAGGAGAATACAACTAAAATGGGAGTGTTTTGTCCTTCAGATTAATTTTCTCACTCTAATTCACTGTAGGATCAGCTGTATTAATAAAAATGCTTTGCAACTTTATATTACTTTTCCTGCTAAAAGCTCAAATACAAGTTGATATGGCACATCACAAACCACAGATGGTGCTCCACAGTTTGCACAGCTCTAACTCAATAGCTCATTTGACTTACTAATAAATGTTCCTATTTTGAGATTTAAAAGCAAATATGAAAAATTAAGGAAAATGGTAAAAAGACAGTGAGTTTTCATACCCAATTCAGTGTTATCTATCTGAAAGGGTAAACATGAAAGAGCACGGCACAGATGCTTCAGCCGCTAGCACACACAGGTGTGAGCTTCCACAAAAGTCCTAGGGAGCCCCAGGAAGCCAGGACATAAAGGCAAGGCCTGAACAGTACAGGGCTAGCTTGTGTGCTTCCTGAGCACACAATCAGACCTCACCCCGGAGGAGCTAGTCCAGGAATCATCTCCTTTTGTTTCCTTGACTTGTAATTACTCAGTTAAGAAAACCACAGTATCAGTGTGACTAAAAGTAAAGGTTATCAATCAATGATATAGGTAAGTTGGACTATTTGAAATCCAACATTCTAAATGGTTGTGTTCTTCTGAGAGGTACACTAAAATCTTCCTAGAAATTTCCTTTACTGCTACTCACAAATGTTCTGTTCATACTCTACTGTAAATAAGAAGACATTTGTTCCTTGGAACTTCACAAACACAGCTTCCAAATATTCTCTGCTAACTATTTAAATATTTCGTCTTTCCCTGTGGATCTAGAAATTAATTCACCATCAGGGAATTTAGCTATATGAAGTATTCCATCATCTCAGTAAATCACTGGACTCCACTTGTAGAATAAATGTGGACAAATACAAATGACTACAGGTATACTCTATTAATCACACATGAAGTGTATATTTACCCTTGGAACAGGGCAGATCTTGAAGATTTCGAAGTTGGCCTTATGGAAAAGAGAACCACTATTGATGATCAGATTTAATTAAGCTATATAATGAAACCCGCTTAGATGGAAAAATAAAGAGACTTGCTTTCCTTGGTGATTCAAGTAGTCCTGAAGCATCTACTTAAGACATTACATTAAAACACATTAAAATTAAGCTATATGATGAAACCCACTTAGATGGAAAAATAGAGACTTGCTTTCCTTGGTGATTCAAGTAGTTCTGAAGCATCTACCTAAGAGATTACATTAAAACACCAAGAAAAACAGATATCTACTTTTGGTGAATGGGTTCAACCATTCTTAGCAAAAGCTTCATTATTTTTCCCTGAGGGAAATTATTGTACTTTAAGTCACAAACTTGAACTAGTCAAAAATAACATTTAAGTGGTATGCAGTAATCTTCCCAAAAGAAAAAGGTTTTATTTTAAATTATAATCAAACCATCCAAGTAATTTAACATTGAGTTCCCATTAGACATATCTCTGAGAAATCTAAGTATAATCTCCTTGTAGAGAATAACATTGTCTCCTTCTAAGATCAACACTTAGCTCTATCAAGCAAGCAGTCAATCTCCCAGGTTAATGAAATGCAAATTTAAGGTACTTTGATTTTTTCAGATATTTTCAATATAATAAAATGTTCTTCCATCACTGAATAGTTAAAACTCCCCAATTTCTTTTCCAAAACATCAGACACTAACCTATTGATTTAAATCTTCTGCATAAAATAGCTCTACCAGCTTTACCTTCAACTACCATGGAACCAAGTGGATGTAGGACAAGAATTTTCATAGACCAAATGATTCATCAAGTAATCTATCCTTCACCCTCACCAGTTAAGAACCTCTGAATCAGACTTACTAAGATGATAAAATGACAGGGGATTATCATTCTGTAATCAAGCAAAGAAGTATCACATTTATTCTATAAACAGTTGATATTTACACAACTCATAGCATACCCTTACAGATTCTGACATGAAGTGTATTCTTGGAACAGGCATTAACTAATAAAAGAAGATAGTCTTCTTTCTTTCTTTCTTTCTTTCTTTTTCTTTTTTTTTTTTTTTTTTTTTTTTTTTGCAGGTCTGGGGATGGAAACCAGGGGAATTCTACCTCCAAACTACACCCCCAGCCCCTATTTTTTATTCTTTATTTTGAAAAAGGGTCTAAGTTGCGGAGGACTTCACTAAGTAGCTGAGGCTACCTGTGAACGGTCTCGGCCTCAATGTTAGGATTACAAGTGTGTGCCACCACACCCGGCAAAGGGAGGTAATTTTAAAAGAACCTGACCATAACTGATCCTAACCATAAATGATCCTGAATAAACAAATGGTTCTAGTCTTCAGGACTAACTTCTTAGATTGTTTTTTGAAAAATCAATACAAATTTAATATAATCTATCCTGAAGTATAATCCAAATAACTAAATAAGATTTTATGAACACCTACTGCTCGCTATAGGCAATTAAAAGTAAGAATAAAGCCGGGCATGGTGATGCACGCTTGTAATCCCCACTCTTGGGAGGTGGAGACGGGGTTCGCGCAGGTTCGAAGCCAGCCGCGTTGGCTTAAGAGACCCTGTTTCCAAAAATAAAAAAGTATAAAATACTTTATACTTTAAATTTAAATTTAAAATGTCTTTTCTGAAAACAAGTCTAGCTGGTGATATATAAAATGTCAGCTCTTTCTATGAATGTTTTCTCATTCCTCTGCTATAGTGAAATTTTTACTTTTATTTTTCTGGTTCCGGGTATGAAACACAGGGACATTCTACTTCTGGGCTAAACCCCCAGACCTATTTTATGTATTTATTTAGAAATAGTGTCTCACTGCCGGGCGTGGTGGCGCACGCTTGTAATCCCCGCGCTTGGGAGGCAGGGACAGGAGGATCGCACAGGTTCAAAGTCAGCCGTGCTGGCTTAAGAGACCCTGTTTCCACAGAAAAAAGTATAAAATAGGTCTGGGAGTATAGCCTGTAGGAGTGCAGCCCGGAGGCAGAAGGGCTTCAAGGAACCCCAGTACCACCAAAAAAAAAAAAAAAAAAGAAGAAGAAGAAGAAATAGGGTCTCACTAAGTTGCTGAGAGTCTAAGTCACTGAGGTTGGCTCTGAACCTGTAATCCTGTCTAAGCCTCCCAAGTACTGAAACTACAAGCTTGCACCAGAGTCCAGCTCAAGAAATTTCCTATTTCCTAATTTTGCATGTTGAGTAAACGCAACATGCAAAATGAAAGTCTAACCTTGTCACCCCCACACTATCTTCCCTACCTCGACACACATACACACACCTCTCAAGTTATGGGGATTCCAAATGCCCTTCTATGCTTAAGGACTAAATCAGGGGATCTCTACATATGGTTCTCCATATCTATCAAGAGTACCTTGAAAAAATCTCCTTTAAAAAACAGATTTCAAGCCAGGAGTGGTGGTCCACGCTTGTAATCCCAGCATTTGGGAGGCTGAGACAGGAGGATGGTGGTTCACAGACAGCCTCAACTACTTAGTGAGGTCCGCTGCAACTTAGTGAGACCCTGTTTCAAACTAAAGAATAAAAAATAGGGTAGGAGGTATAACTCAGAGATAGAATGCCCCTGGGTTCCATCCCCAGTACTACAAAAAAAAAGCAGATTTCTAGCCAGTGTGGTGGTACACACCTATAATCCCAGTATTTGGAAGGCAGAGACAGGAGGATCACAAGTTTAAGGACAGCCTCAACAAGTAGTGAGACTCTCATCAACATAGTGAGACCCTGTTTCAAAATAAAGAATAAAAAAATTGGGCAGGGGGTGTTGCTCGGAAGTCAAGTGCCTCTGGGTTCCATCCCCAGACCCGCAAGAAAAAATAAAGAAAGAAAAAGAATATAGCTCAGAGGTACAAAGTCCCTAGGTTTCATCCCTAATACCACAAAAAAAAAATTATATTTTAAACCTAACCCTATTTTTCTAAATCTTGCTAAGACCTTGGAACTTTTGCTTTCATAAGCAAGGCAGATAATATATGCACTCTAAAAGTTGATCACTCTTGGATTGGATACTTATAACCTATCACATGCTCCCTGCACATAAAGAGCAGCTGCTTTTGTACAAGGATGCCCTAATAAATGAAATGGACCATGTGCTGAAACCGCATCATTCTGCTGCCCTCAGAGGGGGCTTGTTGATGATTACTCAGTCCTGGATAGCTATCAAGGCTAACACCCTAGAAACGCTTCTGGTTAAACAACCAGCCCCAAAATACATGTTGTCATCATTTCATGAAGTGTCCCATATAATATATACTTGAGAAGGAAAGAAAGATAACAGAAAGGGGCTATATTAAGCCGGGCGTGGTGGCACCAGCATTCAGGAGGCTGAGATTGGAGGATATGGTTCTTGGACAGCCTCAACTACTTAGTGAGGCCCTCTGCAACTCATTGAGACCCTGTTTCAAAATAAAGAATAAAAATTGGGCTGGGGGGTGTATCCTGGAGGTCAAATGCCTCTAGGTTCCATCCCCAAACCTACAAAAAATGGGGGGGGGGGGCATGTTTTGTCTGCATTTTAAAAAAGATAATCCCAAAATTTAAAGAAAAAGTGTACTCCTAAGTGATAAATAAAGAATTATGCACCAGAAGACTTCTTTAAATCATGTAATACAATCTGGCTTAATTAATAAGAAAATCTTCAACTTAAACCTTACCACCAAGCAATTATCCCCATTCAAAAAAAACGGGGGGGGGCGTACACTTGTAATCCCCCGCACTTGGGAGGCGGAGACAGGAGGATTGTGCAGGTTCAAAGCCAGCCTAGCTGGCTTAAAAGACCGTTTCCAAATTTAAAAAAATATAAAAAATAGGTGTCTGGGAGTATAGCCCAGGAATCCCAGTACCACCAAAAAAAGGGGGAGACGATTAATTTACACTCAAACATTAAAGTGCTGACCCAAATTATCCATCTAGAGGCAATATATACATAATCATTGTTAAATAATTAATAAGTATAATACACACTTAATCATTATTAAACTACTTTTTTTTTTGGTGGTACTGGGGGTGGAACCCAGAGGCTTTCTACCTCCGGGCTATACTCCCAGACCTATTTTATATTTTATTTGGAAACAGGGTCTCACTAAGTTGCTGAGAGCCTCACTAAGTAGCTGAGGCTGGCTTTGAACCTGTGCGATCCTCCTGTCTCAGCCTCCCAAGCTCGGGGATTACAAGCATGCGCCACCACACCCACCTGGACTACTTTTAAAAACAAACTTTCTCTGGTTAAAAAGAAAGTTTAGGACTTCCGGGAAGATGGCGACCGAGAAAAGCGGGGCTTAAGAGTCCCGCTAACAACCAATCTTCATTACCACAAAAAGAGCGCCTTTCATAGCCAGAAAACACCATCACCAGAAAAACAAAAAAAACCACCAGGCTCCAGAGAGAAAGCGGACTGAGAACAGAGCTCAGGGCCACAGAGGAGACACACGAGCCCGAGGACACGGCAGCAGCGCCATACTGCCGGCGGCAGCGGTGAACTCAACGGACGGCTACAGCAAGCCAGGTGAGCCGCTGCGGAACAGCCAGGCGGGATCTTTCGGCGCAGACAGCATTTAAAGCTCCCAGTGGCTGAGCTCAGCACACGCTGCAGGGATTCAGAGTGGAAATCAAAACCAGAGAAGAAAAAATACGTCAGCCTCATGGCCGAGGGCGTGGCAGAGGCGCCATATTGCCACTGGCGGCGGCAGCAGCAGTGAATTCACCGAGTCCAGTACAGCTACATCTGTGTACTCAAGAACAGTGAGTCAAATTGCGGGCCACAGAGGAGAAATCGCAGTATTGGACCTCCTGGGACTTGACCCAGTGAGGGAGTGGTGGTGGCAGAGATATCACACCATAGGAGAACGTGCAACCTGGCACCCCCCATAGTTTAAAGCAGCCTCTATCGACTCCCTGGGTCGGAGACTCTGTGATACAACCCAGTAAAGGAGTAGTGGGGTCTGAGATAATACAGACTCGAGATCCAGAGCACCTTAAGTGAAGCCATAGTGACCCAAGGGAAGAACCCAGAGAAGGCACAAACTTCCGAAATCATGGGAAAGAGGAATAACACTGGAGTAATGAATGTGCACAACCCCACAACATCAGAACCCGATAAAACAGAAAATCAGAGATTTCTAGAAGATCAAATCAGGAAAATAACTGTAGAAATAATAGAGGTGCTTCGAAAAGAACTCAGAGAGAGCCAAAAAGAGATAAAGGATGCAATTAATGAAGTAAAGGCCTCAATTCAAAGCACAAACAACCGATTAGACCACATGGAGAACAGAATCTCGCTCTTAGAAGATGAGCAATCCAAAAATGAATGCATAGTTTCTAATCTAGAAAAAAATATCCAACAGCAGGAATCTGACATTGAAGAAATATGGGCCCATCTTAACAGAGCTAACCTAAGAATAATTGGAATAGAGGAGGGAAAAGAAAGTGATACCAAAGGGATCAACAATCTCTTCAAGGAAGTAATAGCAGAAAATTTTCCAAATATAGAGCAAGAGGTTGATACACAGATCCAGGAAACTTATAGAACTCCCTTTAGACAGGATCGGAGAAGAGGATCCACACGCCATATAATTGTCAAAATGACCAATGTGGAAGCCAAGCAGAGAATCTTAAAGGCAACAAAAACAAAGGGCCAACTGACATTCAGAGGCAAACCAATTAGAATCACTCCAGACTTCCCAAACCAAGTCATGAGAGCCAGAAGGGCTTGGAGTAACATATTCCAAACTCTGAAAGAAAACAACTTCCAGCCAAAAATTTCCTATCCAGCAAAACTTTCTATCAAATTAGATGGAGAAATAAGAAGCTTCCATGACAAACAGAAACTGAAGGAATTTATGTCTTCAAAACCAGCGCTAGAGAAAATACTCAAAGAGATTAACTACAAAGAAGAAATAGGTAACACTCACCAGAACCAGAGAAACAAGAGTTTCCATCCAACAGACAACTAAGATTGGTTATCTGTGGAGATTCATTATTTATGTTAGTCTTTTACCTATCTCTAAGTTGTATTGTTTGCCTTTATTGTTGTTAATTTTTAGGATTTCTAGGTGGAATATTAATATACCTTCAGATATAGCATTTGGAAATATTTTATCCAATTCTATTAGTAACTTTTAACTCTGTTTACATTGTCTTTGGATATACAATATTTTCTTTTATTTTTTAGGGAGTTTGTATATTCTTCTGTTGCCTGTGCCATTGAAATCATATCCAAGAAATCACTGCCAATTTCAATGTTGTGAGGTTTTATGACCCAGATTTTCTCCTAAAAGTTTATAGTCTTAAGATTTATATTTAGGTCTTTTATCTATTTTGAGTTAATACTTGTATATGGGATTAGGTAAAGGTCCAATTTTATTCTTTTCCATGTAATTATTATTTTTCAACAATATTTAGTTAAAAGATTATTATTTCCACCACCAAATGTTCGTGGAAACCTTGTCAAAAATAACTTGACAATATAGGGAAGAATTTAGCTCTAGGCTTGTATTTATCTCCAATGGTCTATATATCTGCCTTTAGAACAGTATTACACTGTTTCAATTATTGTAGCTTTATATGGTTTGAAATCAGAAAATATATATCTGCTAGCTTTGTTCTTTTTCAAGATCGTTTTGGGTATCTAGAATTCATATTCCATATTAGGATAGATTTTTTTCTGAAAAATAAATATATAAATATATGATAGTTTCACCTAAAAAAACAGAAAAAAATATGCTCTAGTAAGAAAGAAAGCAAAAAGAAATATTGAAATGCTATCTTTAAATCATCAAACACTTGGTATCAGACAAATGAAACTGTTATGTGAGATTATCATTTTTAATTTTGGATAAATTGCTATAATACTAGATGTCAACCACTAAGCCAAGCATGGGAAGGAGGGATGGGGAGAGAATGGGGTGGGGATCGGGTGGGGGCTGACTGGGCGATGTGTGCATGTATGTCTACAAAAGTTTGTATCCCACTATGATGTATGAATACAGTGCACCAATAAAATAAAATTTAAAAAAAAAAAAAAAAAAAAAAAAGAAAGTTTAAACCGGGAGTGCTGGCGCACGCTTATAATCCCAGCATTCAGGAGGCTGACGCTGGAGGATGGCAGTTTGCAGACAGCCTCGGCTACCTAGTGAGGGCCTCTGCAACTCAGTGAGACCTGGTTTCAAAATAAAGAATAAAAAATAGGTCAGGCATGGTGGCACACGCTTATAATCCCCGCGCTTGGGAGGCTGAGACAGGAGGATCATGCAGGTTCGAAGCCAGCCTCAGCTACTTAGTGAGGCTCTCAGCAACTTAGTGAGACCCTGTTTCCAAATAAAATATAAAAAAGGTCTGGGAGTATAGCCCGCTGGTAGAAAGCCTCTAGGTTCCACCCCCAGTACCACAAAAAATAAATAAATAAAACATAAAACATAAAAAATAAAAAATAGGGCAGGGGGTGTAGCTCAGAGGTCAAATGTCCCTGGGTTCCAACCCGAGACCCGCAAAAAAAGTTATGAATGAATGAATGAATAATGAATGAATGAAAGAGATTAAAGACCTATACATTTTTTTTTTTTTTTGCGCAAGTCTGGGGATGGAACCCAGGGGCACTGACCTCCGAGCTACACCCCATGCCCTATTTTTTATTCTTTATTTTGAAACCGGGTCTCACTGAGTTGCAGAGGGCCTAAGTAGTAGCTGAGGTTGTCCGCGAACCGCGATCCTCCAGGTCTCAGCCTCCTGAATGCTGGGATTACAAGCGTGCGCCACCACGCCCGGCTAAGACCTATACATTTTGCCGGGCATGGTGGCACACGCTTGTAATCCCAGCATTTGGGAGGCTGAGACAGGAAGATCTCGGTTGGTGGACAGCCTCAGCTACTTAGTGAAGCCCTTTGCAATTCAGTGAGACCCTGGTTTCAAAAGGAGAATAAAAAATAGAGCTGGGGGTGTAGCTTGGAGGTATAATGCCCCTGGGTTCCATTCTCAGTACTGATTAAAAAAAAAATTTTTGTTTATATTTCATACAGAAGCACTTCATTTATCTCAGAAATAATGAATCCTCTTTTTTTCTTTTTGTTTTGTTTCTTCTTCCTTCTCTTCTTTCTCTTCTTATTTCACAGGAAAGAAAAACAGCACTTCAGCTTTCTACAACTTAGCCTGTGACAGATGACAGATGCAAAGATAAATGAAACCTCCTATCCCACAGCTCATCTTATAAACTGGAGTGAACACTCCTTCCAAGCAGGGTTGGGATCTATGTTCCTTCTCAGCTGAATCTCAGTCTGAGAAGGCTTGTGACTAAGTGCCCTTGTGTAACATCTGAAGTTGTCATAAAGCAAAATACAGCTTCCCTGATACTCTCATTCTTTTAATTCAGCAGCCATGTTGAGGCAAAACTCACAGGCATGGGAAAGGCTATTTGTAGATGTTCTATCCTATAACCCAGCCTAGATTTCAGCCAATGGCCTACATCAATGGCAAACACAGAAGTAAGCAAGCAGGGCTTTGGCTCCTAGAGATGTCAGCTATCATGGAGCAGATAAACCAGGTCCATAATGCCTTTCTGCTTCTGACCCACATTTGAAGTGAAACAACAGAGCAGCAGTAAGCAAACTACCCTGAGAAGGACACAAGAAATAAAAAGACAAAGAAGAAAAGGCTTCTTTCCCTAAATTCAAAGTAAATATTACAAATTCTGTGCACTAACAATCACGATCTATACAGATAAGTCTCAGATTCTCACAGAGCTTTTACTAAAAGTGGATGTATGCAGGAACATACATTTTCTATCTCCATCCTAGCGTATTAGAATGCCTTTCCTGTACTGGCTGATGAAATCTCATTTCAGCCAGTCTTTAAGGTTCAAATCAAACACTATGGCAGTTTTTCTTCACCTCATAAAATGAAGCTATTTTCTTGCATTCTATCTGTATAGATTGTACTCTTAATGCAATTTTTTTTGTGTGGTACTGGGAATGGGACCCAAGGGCATTCTACCTCCGAGCTACACCCCCCAGCCCTATTTTTTATTCTTTATTTTTAAACAGGGTCTCACTAAGTTGCAAAGGACCTAAGTAGCTGAGGCTGGCCATAAACCCGGATTCTCCTGTCTCAGCCTCCCAAATGCTGGGATTACAAGCTTGCACCACCACCCCTGGCTCTTCTTAATGTAATTTTCTAATCCAATGCATAATCTTGTACAATAATTATGTCTCTATGTGTCTCTTTCCTTCCCTAAATTGCAAGATCTTTGAGGATACAGCCATATTTTGGGGGGAGGAGGGGCGGGTCTGGGGATGGAACCCAGGGGCTAATATCAGACCTCCAAGCTACACACCCCTTGCCCTGCTTTTGTCTTATTCTTCATTTTGAAACAGGATCTCACTAAGTTGCGGAGAGCCTCACTAAGTAGCTGAGACTGTCTGCAAACCGTGATCCTCCAGTCTCAGCCTGTGTGCGCCACCACATCCAGCTTCATTTCTTTTAAAAATTTTTTAACCTTTATAACACTAGTGTCTGTCATATAGAAGGTGCTCAGTAAATTTTTGCTGAATAAACAAATAAATCAGGCTGGGCGTGGTGGCCCACACTTGTAATCCTAGTACTTGAGAGGCTGAGGCGGGAGGATCACAGGTTTACAGCCAGCCTCGGCTACTTAGTGAGGCACTCCAAAACTTGGTGAGACCCTGTTTCAAAAAATAAAGAATAAAAAACAGGGTGTAGCTCAAAGGTAGAATGTCCTGGGTTCAATCACCAGTTCAGAGGGAAAAAAAAAATACAAAAAATCTAATTATCTGATTTCCAAATCCATAACAAATAAAGTACCCAAAATTATATTTTGTCCTAAATGATACTTCTAAAAGTATCAAGGAATAAAAACATAACTAGCCATCTACCAGCCATAACTAGAGGCATCTACCACACATTTAAAGAGAGGTCTACTGAGAGCTCTGTGTGTGTGTGTGTGTGTGTGTGTGTGTGTGTGTGTGTGTGTGTGTGTTTTACTGGGGCTTGAACCCAGGGGCTTTCTACATCTGAGCTACACTCCCAGCGCTATTTTATTTTTTATTTTGAAACAAGGCCTCACTAAATTGCCTCAAACCTGCAAACCTACCGTCTCAGCCTCCTAAGTACTAGGATTACAGGCATGCACCACTAGGCCCAATTCTAGTGGAAGGTCTTTAGGTCACTGGGGATTTGTACTCCTCAGAGAGACTATGGAACCCTAGCACCTTCTCATCCTCTTTTTCTACATCCTGGCCATAAAGTGAACAGCTTTGCTCCACCACACACTCCTACAGCATGATGTGCGGCATGCCACAAACTCAAAGCAATGGGGCCAAACAGTCATGATCTGAAATCTCCAAAGCTGTGAGCCAAAGTAAGTTTCCTTGGAGACAGGAGATCACAAGTTGAAGGACAGTCTTAGCAACATAGTAGGGCTCTCAGCAACTTAGCAAAATCCTATTTCCAAATAAAATATAAAATAGGGCTGGGGTGTAGCTCAAAGGTAGAATTCCCCTATGTTCAATCACCAGTACCACCAAAAGAAAAAAAAAAGTTTATTCTCTATAAATTGATTATCTTAAGGAGTTTGTTATAGTAATGGAATGCTGACTAACAGACTCTCTGATATGCCAGGATTTTTTTTAAGTACCACAATACACACAAAATAACAAGAATAAAGAGAATACCGCATAGTACATCTGTAAGACATTTGGGGGAAGTTTCATAAAACTACCTAAGTAAATAAAAATCAGTTACTTATCACTTTAGGTTCATAGTTACCATAAAATTGCCAAGATTTGTAAAATAAAAAGGCCTATGACCAGTCTCACTTTTCATTCCTTTCTTGACGTCTCATCTCCATCTCCTAAGTATATAATTTCCCAATTTAAATATTAATTCAAAACCAGGCATGGTGGCGCAAGCTTGTAATCCCTGCGCTTGGGAGGCTGAGACAGGAGGATAGCTCAGGTTTGAAGCCAGCCTCAGCTACTTAGTGAGCCTCTCAGCAACTTAGTGAGACCTTGTTTCCAAATAAAATATAAAATGGGTCTGGGAGTATAGCCCGGAGG
This sequence comes from Muscardinus avellanarius, assembly GCF_963383645.1. NCBI lineage: Eukaryota > Metazoa > Chordata > Mammalia > Rodentia > Gliridae > Muscardinus > Muscardinus avellanarius. The sequence goes on along the minus strand of NC_137789.1, from coordinate 66,917,910 downwards.
TAGAAAGCCTCTGGGTTCCACCCCCAGTACCACCAAATATACATACATACATACATACATACATACATACATACATATATATATATGATATTAATTCAACAAAACTGTATTCCCCTTACTCTTGAGCAGCATTTTCTGTCATTGTGGGGACTGTTGTCTAGGTCTCTATCCTCTAGAGTAAGGTACAAAGCCCAATTCATGACCATTAATCGATAGATGTACTGCCACAGAGTAGTACTGCCACAGTACTACTATGAGTAAAAGGAGAAAACCTCGTTTTGTTTTGTTTTTCTGAAGTTTAAAGTTTCAAAGTAAGGGTTATTCTAGAGTTATCTAAATTCTTGTGCTATTTTTCATTTTCTTGGGTGCAGTATCTTTTCCACCCAAGACTCTTACACTGAGTTTCTAGAGCTACATTAAAAATGTAATAGTACAGCCGGGTGTGGTGGTACACACTTGTAATCCCAGCATTCGGGAAGCTGAGACCTGGAGGATCACAGTTCGCGGACAGCCTCAGCTACTTTGAGAGGCCTTCTGCAACTCAGTGAGACCCGGTTTCAAAACAAAAGAATAAAAAATAGGGCAGAAGCTGGGCGTGGTGGCGCACGCTTGTAATCCCTGCGCTTGGGAGGCTGAGACAGGAGGACCGCACGGGTTCGAAGCCAGCCTCAGCTACTTAGTGAGGCTTTCAGCAACTTAGTGAGACCCTGTTTCCAAATAAAATATTAAAAAAGGGTCTGGGAGTATAGCCCAGAGGTAGAAAGCCTCTGGGTTCCACTCCCAGTACCACCAAAAAACAAAACAAAAAAAAACAAAAAACAAAAAACAGGGCAGAGGGTGTAGCTTGGAGGTCAAATGCCCCTGGGTTCCATCCCCAAACACACAAAAATAAATAAATAAATAAATAAATAAATAACAAATGTAATAGTACAATATTACGCACTTGTAATCCCAGCATTTGGGAGGCTGAGACAGGAAGACTGCAGTACGAGGACAGCCTCAGCTAATATTTAGTGAATCCCTTTGCAACTCAGTGAGACCCTGTTTCAAAAGTAGAATAGTCAGATATTCCAGGAGATTTTTGTCTCAAGTGTTTAAATGCAAGCTTTCTACTTATCCAAATGGACTAAAAAATTAATGTTTCAATCTCAACACCTACCCATTCTCCCACTCTGGTCTGTGCCTAAAATAGAAATCTCGTATTCCTGGAGAAGAAAAAAATACCTCTACCTGGTAGGTAAATACCCTCATTTGGATCTCTTTATGATCTATTAGTAGTGAGTTTGTGGAGGCCCAGACCTAAGGAAATTGCAAAAGGAGTATGCCATGGAAATGTCCCCAAGATGCTACTACCTCAATCAATAAATTGTCAAAGGTTGTACTTCTTCAGGCCCAGTCAACCTCAGTAACACATCTAACAATTCCTAATGCTTCTCCAGAAACTGAAGTCCAAATATTCAATAGCAGATATCCCAAAATTGACTTAACAAGTACATCCTCTTCACAATTGACTTGGACTTTAAAAATGTCTAAATGTCTAAAGGGAAAAAAAAAAAAAAACTAAGCAAACTGGTCCACATTAAAAGAAACACGAAGCCCAGCTTGGTGGCACATGCTTGTAATCCAGCATTTGGGAGGCTGAGACAGGAGGATTCAGGTTTACGGCAAGCCTCAGCTACTTAGTGAGGCCCTTTGCAACTCAATGAGACCCTACTTCATAAAAAAGAATAAAAAATAGGGTTAGGGGATGTAGCTGGAGGTAGAATGCCCCTGGGTTCCATCCCTGGTACTGAAAACAAAAGACACACACACACACACACACACACACACACACACACACACACACGCCAACAGGATTGTAATCCCAGTACTTGGGAGGCTGAGTCAGGAGGATCATGCAGGTTGGAAGCCAGCCTCAGCTACTCAATGAGGCCTTCAGCAACTTAGTGAGACCCTGTTTCAAAAAATAAAGAATAGAAAATAGGGCTGGTGAGGAAGCTCAGAGGTAGAATGCCCCTGGGTTCTAGCTCCAGTATCACACACACACACCAAAAAAAAAAAAAAAGGAAAACAAGATAGAAAAACAAATGCAACGAGTGAACTTAATTAGATTGAGAACCAAAGCAATAAGACATTTTGAAAACAACTGGGAAAACTGAAGTAGAGAGTTGATATTAGATACTAGTTTTCTTAGGTTTAATAACTGCACTGTGTGGCTACATAGAAATGTCTTTATTTCATGCCAGTGTTCTTTATGGGTAAAGAATCCCATCTGTATGCACACTGGCACACTGAGAGGGTGGAAAGAAGGAATAAGCACTTATACAACAGATGTCTATGGAGGGTATTCACTGTGTGTTTTGCAACTTTTCATAAGAAAAATATAAGAAAGTTGGGACAAAACCCGGGCCTGGTGGTGCACGCTTGTAATCCCAGCATTTGGGAGGCTGAGACAGGAGGATCCAGGTTCGCAGACAGCCTCAGCTATTAGTGAGGCTCTTTGTAACTCAGTGAGATCCTGCTTCAAAATAAAGAATAAAAAATAGGGCTGGGGTTGCAGCTCGGAGGTAGAATGTCCCTGGGTTCCACCTCCAGTACCACCAAAAAAAAAAAAAAAAGAAAGAAAGAAAGTTGAGACAAAACAGGAAAGTCCTTAAGGCCCTCCCAAACCATCACTTTTCTAAGCTGGCAACTTTTCATTTCAGGAAATGAAAATATGAAAGCACTGAAATAGTTGTTACTTAGCCGCTCCTTCTGCCACACAAGATGCACATGACACTGTGCACACAGTGACACCCAGCTCTCCACCTGAGCCCCATACTGTCTCTACTATTTAACACATGATCATTTGGTGACAGACATGAATAGATGCCAAGCAAGACTGGCAGCCTCTGACTTACTCTGCAAATAAATAATCCCACAAGGTAAGGAATTACTGTTACAAGTAGAAACCTGGGGAGGCTAAGAACACTTTTATAAGTATTGTCACAAGTATCTACCAATGTGTGGAGTCTACAGGCTTTGTTCTCTGGATAGTGGCAGAATTTCATCTCTACTGAGAGAGACATCAGCCTTCCGGGATGCACTCATTCATTCTCGCTTATCCCTTCTTCAATGCAAGTGCTTACGTGCCAACTCTAGTATACTTGCTTTGTATTACTGGTATACTTGATTTAGTTTTATTACCTTCCCACAACCACTGAATTTCCCAAGGTTTTCTTACCTTTCTCTCCTCTCTCCACTATAAACTAAGAATATTAATCTCTCTTCTTAATATAGTGTAAAATACTCTGCTGGGGGGAAAAAATTTTGTGTGTGTGTGATACTGGGGATGGAACCCAGGGGCATTCTACCTCCAAGCTACACCCCCATCGCTATTTTTTATTCTTTAGTTGGAAACAAGGTCTCACTGAGTAGCTAAGGCTGGCTTCGAACCTACTCAATCCTATCTTAGCCTCCCAAGTACTGGAATTATAAGCGTGAGCCAACACGCCCAGCTATACTGAGAAAATTTAAAAGTCCAGGTGTAAAAAATGCTCAATTTTATATCAAAAGTGGCAAAATCAAAAATCTAATTACTCATTGTTTCTGATGTGAAGGTCAGGAGACTTTCTTCCTTTTCTGTAGAATATTTTGATATAATATGAATGATATATTAAGCAACTTACTAAAACCTCTGAGTATTTGGGGGCTCCCTCTCTGTCCTGATTACCTTTATATAAACTGAGATTAGTAATATAAACTCCAAAAAAAAATGAGATTTGTGTGAAAGGAGTGCATGCTAAATTTTAGAATAACTCATTCATTTATTTTCTCTCAGCAAATCAGAGTGTGAGCTTGTATGATCAACACATGTTCACAAGAGGCCAGGAAGAGTACACAAATAAGTACAAAGGTTCATGTAAATAGCACAAAGAGAAAAGACTAGGTTCACCACAGACTCATCTGTAAGCCTTTAGAGATATTATTCCATAGTAAGTGGGGAATTATACTATCAGAAAAATAATATTTTGGGAAACCTATTAATAACTTGCAGCAAAGATGGGTGACTTATTAATGTTAGACCAAAATACAGTTGAAAAATTAAAGCCTTACTGGGCATGGTGGTACACACTTGCAATTCCAACACTTGGAAGGCTGAGATAGGAGGATGGCGAATTCACAAAGACCCTCAGCAACTTAAGTGAGACCCTGTTTCAAAATAAAAGAATAAAATAGAAGGTGTAGCTCAGAGGCAGACTACCCTTGGCTTCCATCCCCAATAATACATATACAACACACACACACACACACACACACACACAAATGAAAGCCTTGGACTGAGGATACAGCTCAGTGGTAGAACACTTGCCTAGCATGCATGAGGTACTATGTTCAATTACCACCACCCAAAAGAAAAAAGGATAAAACCTTATGTTCTCCTTTTCAACATACTATTTAGGGGAGAGGAAAATGAATATATGTGGGTGTCCCCCAATTTTAGCAAACCAGTAAGAAAGCAAGTAATTTCCTAAATCACACAAGCACACCAGCTTGGCATACTTACAGGTAGCTGGGGGGCATTCTACCTTCGAGCTACAACCCAGCCTTGTGTGTGTGTGTGTGTGTGTGTGTGTGTGTGTGTGTGGTACTGGGGTTCCTGGAAGCCCTTCTACCTCCGGGCTACACTCCCAGACCTATTTTTTACTTTTTTTTATATTTGGAAACAGGGTCTCTTAAGCCAGCAAGGCTGGCTTCGAACCTGCAGGATCCTCCTATCTCCGCCTCCCAAGCATGGGGATTACAAGCATGTGCCACCACGCCCAGCAGCGTTTTTATTTTGAAACAGGGTCTCACTAAGTTGCTGAGGCCAGACCTATGACCCTCCTGTGTCAACCCTCCAAGTACTGGGAATATAGCATGCAGCACCACAACCAGCTCCATCTATATTCGACCCCTAAACTATAGCTGCACTTAGTGGTGCACGTTTTTAATCCCAGCATTCAGGAGGCTGAGACCAGAGGATCACAGTTCTGCAGACAACATCATGGTACAACCTCGTGGTTAGCAGACAGCCTCACACACTTAGCAAGACACTTTGCAAGTCAGTGAGACCATGTTTCAAAAATAAAAAGACTAGCCGGGCGTGGTGGTACACGCTTGTAATCCCCCACCCTTGGGAGGCTGAGATAGGAGGATCCCACAGGTTCGAAGCCAGCCTCAGCTACTTAGTGAGGCCCTCCACAACTCAGTGAGACCCTGTTTCAAGCTAAAATATAAAATAGGTCTGGGAGTATAGCCCGAAGGTAGAAAACCTCCAGGTTCCACCCCCAGCACCACGTACAAAAACAAACCAAAAATAAAAAAAATAGGCCTGGGGGTGTCACTTAGAGGTACAATGTCCCTGGGTTCCATCCCCAGTACCACCAAAAAAAAAAAAAGAACTATAAATAGCTCAGTCCACTTAACTAGTAAGTACCATGAGTTGCCTACTGAGTTTGATAACTTAATAAGCTACTACTATGATCCTAAAACTTGCTCAAGCTATAAGGCATGTACCCACTCTTGCTTTATTCCATATATACCTTCATTAACTTACAGATTTCGGTCACAGCTCCTCTTTGCACTGGTATTTTCTGTTTGCATGGTCCTAATGTTTTTAGCCAAGGTTCCTACAGCAACTCTCAGCATTTCTGCCCGAGTTTTTCTGAATGTGTTCCTTTTTTGTTTGTTTTCATCATACACTAAATTAATTCATCCATCCACCTTGGCAGGGGAAGGGGAGGTGCTAGGAATTGATCCCAGGACCTTAGGCATGCTAGGCAAGTGCTCCAACATTGAGCTTTACTCTCAGGTCCAATCCTTTTACTGAAAAGAATATACACCAATGAAAAACTGGGCCAGGCCCAGAAAATCTGCTCCATGGGAAATAGGAGAGGGTGGAAAAGGGACAACTTTCCTCACTCCTTATTGAGAAGGCAGCATCTCCTTCACTCCTCCAAAGCCTGGTAAAGGTAGGGCACTTACTTGCCCTCAGAAAATCAAAGCTCCAGAAAGCCTTCCCTTACCTAAGACTTATCCAGCGTCACTGTGCTCTTAGGTGGATTTGTGCCCCACTTCTCACCTGAAAATAGCAGAATCCTCATATACTCAGTTTGGCCATTCAGGGCACGGAGCTAGGGAATTTTGTAGCTCACTGGTGCTCAAGGGGAGCAAGCCATAGGCCCTACCATATTGTTCCAAAACTAAGGACACAGATCAGAAATCACTACACCTGAAACAGCCAGCTCCTGGTAGGAGATACAGGTAAAAACTACTGTCCCTGGTGAGCATCAGGCCTTGACCCCTTGGGACTTGCCCCATCTACAACGGGTCCTCTTTTCTCTCCCTTTCCCTCCCTACCACAGGGTCAGTAGCTGCCTCCTCCTCCAAAGCATGTGTGCGCTCCTGCACGCTCTCTCCTCTCTTCTCTCTCTCACACACACACATACACATGCACACACACACACACACACACACACACACACACACACAGTGGCAGAGCCTCTCCTATAGATAGGTTTATAACCCCTGCACAATAGAGCAAGGCCGGGTATGCCTGGACCCAGTTCCTTCCTGCCCAAGCCATCACTCCCTTGAGTCTGGAGGATCCCAGGTTCGAGGCCAGCCTCAGCTACTTAGTGAGGCCCTCTGCAACTTACCAAGACCCTGTTTCCAAATAAAGAATTTAAAAGAAAAAAAGTGAGTGATGGTGGTGCACGCTTGTAATTCCAGTACTTGGGAGGCTGAGATAAGAGGATCGCACAGGTTCAAAGCCAGTCTCAGCTACTTAGTGAGGCTCTCAGGAACTTAGTGAGATGATGTTTACAAATAAAATATAAAAAAGGTCTGGGAGTGTAGGCCAGAGTCTACTAGAAGGCCACTGGGTTCCTTCCCCAGTACCACAAAAAAAAAAAAAAGAATAAAAAATAGGGCTGGGGGTAAAGCTTGGAGGTAGAATGCCCCTCAGTTCAATCTCCAATACCACAAAATAAAAAAATCATATATATATATATATATATATATATATATATATATATATGTATTACACTACAAGTCAGCTTCAAAAAGGCAGATAATCTTAAGACTTCAGGTTACAGTTCTGACCAATCTTAAACCTGTGTGTGTGTGTGTGTGTGTGTGTGTGTGTGTGTGTGTGTGTTTTAAAACTGGGAATTGAACCCAGAGGCTTTCTACCTCCAAGCTACATACCCAGACCAGTTTTATCAGGTTTTTTGTGAGGTTTTGTTGTTGTTGTTGTTGTTTGTTTTGTAGGGTTTTTTGGGTCTTTTTTTTTTTTTAAGCTGTACTGGGGATGGAACCCAGGGACATTCTACCTCCAAGCTACACCCCCAGCCCTATTTGTTTATTCTTTATTTTGAAACAGAGTCTCACTGAGTTGCAAATGGCCTCACTAAGTAGGTGAGGCTGTGAACCATGATCCTCCTGTCTCAGCCTCACAAATGCTGGGTTTTTATTTTTGAAACAGGATCTCACTGAGATCTCACTGCATAGGGCTTCGCTAAGTAGCTGAGGTAGTCCCAGGATCCCCATCCTCTGGGTCTCAGCCTCCCCAATGCTAGGATTAGAAGTGTGTGCCACCACACCAGGCTTCCAGTTTTATTTCTTATTTGGAAACAGTCTCCTAAGGTTGCTGAGAGTCTTACTATTTTGCGGAGGCTGTCCTCAAACCTACAATCCCCCTGTCTCAGCCTGGGATTATAGGCATGCACTACCACGTCCAGATAACATTTTCATTTTACATCGTTTTTTAACATTTGGATTTAATGGTTATTTTCAAGACATATAATATCACCGGGTGTGTGATGTATGCCTGTAATCTCAGTACTTGGGAAGCTAAGACAGGAGGATCATAGGTTCAAAGCCAGTCTCAGCAATTTAGGAAGACACTCAGCAACTTAGCGAGAACCTGTTTCAACATAAAAACAATTAAAAAGGGATGGGGTTTAGTGCAGAAGTAGAGTGCCCCTAGGTCCAATCCCCAGGGCCAAAAATTAAAATTAAAAGACATTTAACATTGAAGAATTTGAGACATCCTTAAGGGGGTAAATAAATACATAAAACATGGGTGGATATATAATCCTATAAGCAAAAAGAGGCTCAACCCCAATCTGCTGGTCCACAATGTGGTCCAGCAACCAGCTAATTTCTAGTAAGTCAGCCAATAGCTGTGTGGTGCCTGGTTAAGATCTCAACCTTAATGGCTTTCTTAACAAAAAGTTAGCTTTTAGTGGCAAATAGTGGAGCATACCTGTAATGCCAGTACCTGGAAGGCTGAGACAGGAGGACCCCAGGTTCGAGAAATACCTCAGCTACATAAGTCTCTCAGTAACTAAAGATTCTATTTCAAAAACAATGATAAAAAGGGCTAGTACAAACAAAAAGGTTTTTAGCTGGACATGGTGGCACATACCTTGAGATCTAGTACTTGGGAAGCTGAGACAGGAGGATTGCAGATTTGAGGCCAGCCTTAGCAATTTAGTGAGACCCTGTTTTTTGTTTTTGTTTTTTTGGTAGTACTGGGGGTGGAACCAGGAGCTTTTTCTACCTCCGGGCTATATGCTCAGACCTATTTTTATACTTTATTTGGAAACAGGGTCTCACTAAGTAGCTGAGGCTGGCTTCGAACCTGTGCGATCCTCCTGTCTCAGCCTCCCAAGCACTGCGATTACAAGCGTTCACCACCACGCCCAGCCAGTGAGACCCTGTTTTAAGAGAAGAAAGTTTAAAAAGGTATGGGGATGCAACTCAGAGGAAGAAGCATCTGAGTTCAAACCCCAGTGCCAAAAAAAAAAGCTAGCTTTTTTCACAAAGCACTGTTAAGAGGGCAAATCTGTTAGATAAAGAGGGAAAGGATAGATCGTGTTCATACATGGAAATCCTGGATGACAGTGGCAGGCTTCCCCCACAATCTAGAATGCATTCTCTTCACTACCACCCTACTTCTACTCTCAACTTCAAGGGGAAATAAAAGTCAGGAAAGAAGGATAAAAAGAAGCAGAGAAGAAAGATCTGTAGAGATAAGTCCAAACTGAAGCAGTAGGAAGTTGTACTTGTCATTCCACCCTCACCTCAAAGTCGTGAGCAGTCAGTGGCTGGAGCTTAGTCTTAATATTGTGAGCATCCTACTCTGCACAAGACGGCAGGTGCAGGCAGCGGAATCCACCAAGCACCTGCAGCTCTGCTGGCCATCACTATAAATACCATGACCCACAATTTCAAGAAATGCTATTAAGTTATTATTTGTAGGAATCATATACACCTGATGTTTAGAATTTAATACAGAATTTCCAATTCCTTACTTAGAAATCTAAAAATACATATGGACAAATTCCCCATCCATGTTCCAAAAATAGCCACTCAGAGGTGATTACTTATTAAACATTACGCTTATGAATAATTATAGTATAAAAAATATATATCCTAAGGGCTGGGGGACGATACTTCAGTAATGAAGAATATGCTTAGCATGCTCAAGGCCCTGAATTTGATTCCAAACTCACAATACACATGCGTGCATATGAACACACACACAATATATACTTAAAAACATTTTTTTTTTTTTTTTGGTGGTACTGGGGTTCCTGGAAGCCCTTCTACCTCCAGACCTATTTTATATTTTTTTTATTTGGAAACAGAGTCTCTTAAGCCAGCGAGGCTGGCTCCGAACCAGCACAATCCTCCTGTCTCTGCCTCCCAAGTGTGGGGATTACAAGCGTGCGCCACCACGCCCGGCAAAGCATTTCATTTTTAAGCATAGTAACAAGAGAATTAGAAATTTGTGCGTGTTTTTCTCTGTGTTTGTGGTGCTAGGAACAGAACCCAGGAGCCTTGTACCTCTGGGCTACACTCCCAGACCTATTTTATATTTTATTTAGAAACATGGTCTTACTATGTTGCTGAGAGTCTAAGTAGCTGAGGCTGGCTTCGAACCTGTGCAATCCTCCTGTCTCAGCCTCCGAAGTACTAGAATTACAAGTGTGTGCCACCACGCCTGGCTGAGAATTAGAAATTTTAAGATAACATAATATTAAATATGCATACAAATGCTACTATAATACCAAAGACAAGGAAAGTCTCTTCCCATTTGAATCGTGTGTTTACTTTACACAATCAGTACTGATCTGCTAGACCTGGGTCCCATCCCCAGTACCACAAAAAAAATAATAATAATAATAAAAAAGAAGGTGAATTCCATTCCAAAGCATCCCTGAGCATACTTCGTAGTCAACATGAGCAAAGTTCATCCTCCCAAGCTAAAAAAAATTATGGACAAGAAGTTGTCACTGAAATTAAATAGTGGCAGACATGTCCAAGGAATATTACGGGGCTTTGATCCATCTATCAATCTTGTGATGGATGAATGTGTGGAGATGGCAACCAGTGGGCAACAGAACAATACCGGAATGGTGGTAATACGAGGAAATAGTATCATCATGTTAGAAACCTTGGAACGACTACAATAATGGCTGTTGAATGGAAATCCACGTCCTCTCTCCAAAAGGCCTATTTTACTATGACACAAAAATTGGGTTGTATACATTTTCATATGAAACTTTTTGTTAAATAAACTTTTGTATACACCTAAAAAAGAAAAAAGAAAAAAGAAAACCCTCATTTAGACTAGTATTTCAATCTCCAAAGATCAGTTAGCAACAACGGGAACTTTCAGAACTCACTCACATTCTCCAAGTTAAGTCTTGGAAGGTTTGGGATCATATTTCACATGAACACAAATGAGAAATAGAAAATACCATGTATTTTATCTTCATCTATGACAGCAGGGCTTTAGTCCTGGCAGCTGGAACATTAGAAGCAGTGCACACAAAGCCTCGCATGTGCATAAGTGAAAGAGTTCCCTAAACTCTCTCCTTGCTCCCTGCTAACAATTGAGAAGACAGAAGAATCCCACAAATAGCAGAGCAGAAGTCACATGACAGAATATATTATCAGCCTTTTTTGGGACTACAGTATCTCAACACCGAGTGATCCACACTACAAGATGAGCAAAACATCCACAAAACATGTATCACACAATCTGCACCAAACAGTTAAATGCTAGAATTTGATGTATTAAAAGAGTAAGAAACCAGCCAGGCGCGGTGAGTGGTGGCGCACGCTTGTAATCCCTGCGTTTGGCAGGCGGAGACAGGAGGATCACAGCAAGGCTTAAGAGACCCTGTTTCCAAATTAAGCTATAAAATAGGTCTGGGAGTGTAGCCCGGAGGTAGAAGGGTTTCCAGGAACCCCAGTACCACCAAAAAAAAAAAAAAAGTAAGAAACCAAATATCTAGATCAGCTTTTTATCCATCCATACAGTGCTTTCTCAGTGTATTTTCTACCTATCCTCCACAATCAAGTTTTCCATTATGAGAACAATAGGCAAGGAAAATATGCTTTTGAAAATACTCTCCTACACTGGTCCTTTCACTACTAGAGAATTACTGATCTATGTTATCTCAACAAAGTATTGCCTAACAGCCTAACAGCTAACAAATATTCCAGTTAAAAGGGCAGGGCTAAGGCAACAGAGCTGCTTGGGTTCAAATTCCTCTTCACAGTCTCACTGTAAGACCTTTGGCAAGTTATCTGACAGCTTATGCCTCCATTTCCTGAGCTGTAAAAGAGGGATGCTAACAAGAACAACTCTTTCACATCTCTACAGTGAGAAACCAGAGTACTGACAGATGCACTTAAATGTCACACTAGGATTTGAGTAAGCACTCAATATATGTAAACTATGTCACTTCACTGTAGTTCTTATTTCTTCAAAATTAAAAGACAAGAAAGAGAGCCGGGCATGGTGGCACACCCTTGTAATCCCAGCATTCGGGAGGCTGAGACCTGAGGATCCTGGTTCGCAGACATCCTCAGCTACTTAGTAAGGCCCTTTGCAAATCAGTGAGACCCAGTTTCAAAATAAAGAATAAAAAATAGGGCAGGGGGTGTCGAATGCCCCTGGGTTCCATCCTCAGACCCAAAAAAAAAAAAAAAAAAAAAAAGACAAGAAAGAATACTAAAACCTCAAGAATTGTCAAAATCTGGGCTAAAGACTAAAAAAGTCAGAGGCTATTTCTAAGTCTTAAAATAAGTTCCATCCCCGCAAAAAAAAAAAAAAAAAAAAAAAAGTAACCTCAGCCAGGCATGGCGGCACACACTTATAATTCCCCGCACTTGGGAGGCTGAGACAGGAGGATCGCACAGGTTCAAAGCCAGCCTCAGCTACTTAGTGAGACTCTTAGCACCTTAGTGAGACCCTGTTTCCAAATAAAGTATAAAATAGGTCTGGGACTATAGCCTGAAGGAAGAAAAGCCCCTGGGTTCCAGCCCCAGTACCACAGGAGAGGGGAAAAAAATGTAACCTCAAGCAGGGCATAGTGATGCACACTCGTAATCCCGGCATTTGTGAGAAAATATTTTGTAGACAGCTCAGCTACTTAGCGAGGCCCTTTGCAACTCAGTGAGACCCTGTTTCAAAATAAAGAATACAAAATAGGGCTGGGGGCGTAACTTGAAGATAGAATGTCCCTTGGTTCCATTTCCCAGTACCACAAAAAATAAATAAGTAACCTCCATCAAGGTATAGCCCACCTTGAGGCAAGTTTGGGAAACGCCTGCTGATGTAATTTGAAGAAATGGAATTATTCATATCTAGTCATCATTTTTATGGACTAAGCAACTGGATCGTCAGCCTTATAAAGTCCTACAAGCATGTACTTTGTTGAATTCCTATTAGACATTCCCAGACTCACATTTGCCTCTAATTTTTTTTTCCAGGTCTGGGGATGGAACCCAGAGGCATCTGACCTCTGAGCTACACCCCCTGCCCAATTTTTTATTCTTTTTTTGAAGCAGGGTCTCACTAAGTTGCAGAGGGCCTTACTAAGTAGCTGAGGCTGTCCACGAACCACGATCCTCCATCCTCCAGTCTCAGCCTCCCAAATGCTGGGATTACAAGTGTGTGCCACTACGCCTGGCTTGCCTGATACTTATAATCTGTTCTCTACTCACTGGGCAAGTCATCTCCCCCTCCCTGCCAAGTTTTCCCACAGGTACAATGACTTAATCCCCTTTAAAGTTTGATCTCCTAGGAAAAGGGAGTAACTGCTATTCTACAGAATAGTGTCAAAAACAAAAAAATGAAGCACACATCAAAGAGACCGTAAGAAACCGGGCGTGGTGGCGCATGCTTGTAATCCCAGCATTTGGGAGGCTGAGACCTGAGACGGGAGGATTGTGGTTCGCGGTCAGCCTCAGCTACTTAGTGAGGCCCTCTGCAACTCAGTGAGACCCGGTTTCAAAATAAAGAATAAAAAATAGGGGAGGGGGTGTAGCTTGGAGGCCGTATGCCCCTGGGTTCCAATCCCCAGACCCAAAAAATAAATAAATAAAGAGACCATAAGGCTGGACGTGGTGGTGCACACCTGTAATCCTAGTGCTTGGGAGGCTGAGACAAGAGGATCACAGGTTCCCAGCCAGCCTCAGCAACCTCTTGAAGCCCTTGGCAACTTAATGAGACCCTGCTTCAAAACAAAAAATAAAACAGGGCTCGGGGTGCAGCTCAGAAATAGAATGCCCCTGGCTTCCATCCCTAGTACCCCCCACACACACACACAAACACTCACACACACACACACAACACACACACACACACACACACACACACACACACACACGGCTCTAGCAGGTTGCTGTTGCTCCATGACAGTTACTATTGTCATTTAAGTTTTTATCAGTGTTATTCTTCCAATACAGACATTTTAGTCAAGAACAAAAATGAGCTACATTTCATACAACCAGACCAGAAACCTATGCAAGTTTTCCTTCCTTTAGAAACCTAGGACATTTAGCTGTGTGACCTTAGACAAGTCACTGAACCTCTTAGTGCCCCAATTACTTCATTTTTAAACAAAGCTGGTGAAGATCATGATAATACCCACCTTGTATTGTAAAGATTAAATGGGTCAATAAATGTGAACCACTTGGAACAACTCCTGACTCACAGTTAAGTTCTGGATATGTGTTCCCTTTTATTAATTCATTCCACATTTGATGATATTGGAGCCTCTACTAGACTATAAAAATTCAACAAAATAAAAACAGGCCTTGTATTAGGGGGAAAAAAGAAGGGGGGGAGAAGAGGGAGGAGGAGGAGGAGAAAGAAAAATCTAGCATGCTAGGGTCCAGAATATATGGCCAGCCCTAAAGCAGCAACAAAGCACAGGTAACCCACAAAAGGGTAGATTCCCTGACACATTCACCAGCTAAAGACACCATCCTGACCACACAGCACACAGATTTACAGGCAGGGAAGGCACAACATGATTTCAGAAATAAAACTATATCTGGAACTTCTGTTGCAGGGGAGGGTCCTTTGGAGGGAATCCAGGAGTATTCTACCTCAGAGCTACATCCCCATCACTATTTTATTTTTTATTTTGAAACTAGGGTCTCAAATTGCAGAGGGTCTCACTAAGTAGCATGGGCTAGATGTGAACCTTTGATTCTTTCTCAGCAACACCGGGATTATAGGTGTGTGTCACCACACCCACCTTATCTGTGTCATTATTAAAGAACATCCACTTAACTGGAAGCTAATGGGTCAAGGGGATGTTCAATAACTTTTTTTATAATCATAATCCTTTTATTATTTTTTGGGGGGAAGGAAGTACTAGGGATTGAACCCTGGTGCACTCTCTGAGCTATGCTCCCAGTCTTTTTTAGTTTTTATTCTGAAACAAGGTCCCACTAAATTATGAGAACTTCACTAAACTAGCATCCAACATGTGATTCTCCTGTCTCAAACTCCCAAATACTGGGATTACAGGTATGCACCACTGTGCCCAGCTATAAACCTATTTTATTTATTTATTTATTTATTTATTTATTTTGGTGGTACTAGGGGTGGAACCCAGAGGCTTTCTACCTCCAGGCTATACTCCCAGACCTATTTTATATTTTATTTGGAAACAGGGTCTCACTAAGTAGCCAAGGCTGGCTTCGAACCTGTGCGATCCTCCTGTCTCAGCCTCCCAAGCGCAGGGATTACAAGCATGCGCCACCACGCCCGGCTTATAGACCTATTTTTAGAAAAAAAATAAAACAACCCAAATCCAAATCAAAGTAGAATTTGCTGACATTATATAATTAAAATTACAAGCCAGACGTGGTGGTGCAGGCTTGTAATCCCAACATTTGGGAGGCTAGGATGGGAGGATTCCAGGTCATGGACGGTCTCAGCTACTTAGTGAGGCCCTTTGCAACTCAGTGAGACCCTGTTTCAAAATTAATAATAATAATAATAATAATAATAATAATGATGTCTCTCAGAGGTAGAATGTCCCTGGGTTCCATCCCCAGTGCTTTAAAAAAAAAAAATTACATACACACACAAAAGAATAGATCTTAAGTACCAGAAACATTTTTTATTTATTTTGTAGTACTGGAACCCAGGAGGGCTTTTCTACCTCCGGGCTATACTCCCAGACCTATTTTATACTTTAATGGGAAACAGGGTCTCACTAAGTTGCAGAGAGCCTCACTAAGTAGCTGAGGTTGGATTTGAACCTGTGTGATCCTCCTGTCTCAGCCTCCCAAGCGGTGCAATTACAAGTGTGCGCCACCATGCCTGGCAGTACCAGAGAATTTTAACTTAAGGCAAAGATTTCCCTTTCCATCTTATCCCCCACCAAAAAGAAAATCATCATTCACTCGTGTTCATCATGTTCCCTGTTTAATCACTGGACTTATAATACATGACTTTTACTATCAAAGTCCACTGTCAATGCCAAAAATACTCAAATTGACTAAGTGACAACTGGAGAGGCCAAGGCAGGAGGATCACAGGTTTGAAACCATCCTCCACAGTTTATGAAACCCTATCTCAAAATAAAAAAACTGAGAGTGGTGGCGCACGTTTGTAATCCCAGTACTTGGAAGGCTGTGAGACAGGAGGATCACAGGTTTGAGGCCAGTCTCAGGTTAAGTGAGGCCTTCCACAACTTAGTGAGACCTTGTTTCAAAATAAAAAATAAAAGGCGGGTGTGGTGGCACAGGTTTGTAATCCCAGCATTCAGTAGGCAGAGACTGGAGGATTGCAGTTCAATGACAGCCTCAGTTACTTAGGGAGCCCCTTAGCAAGTCAGGGAGACCGTTTCAAAATAAAGAATAAAAAATAGGGCTGGGGGTGTAGCTCGCAGGTACAATGCCCCTGGGTTCTATCGCTAGTATCACCAAAAAAAAAAAAAAGAAGAAGAAGAAGAAGAAGAAAAACAGGGCTGGGGGTGTGGCTCAGAGGTAGAACACTTCTGGGTTCAATCCCCAGTATCACACATAAATAATTAACTAATGAATAAGTATAAAATGGGCTAAGAATGTAGCTCAGTGGTAAAGTGTCCCTGAGTTTAATCCTGAAGACACTCTCCCAAAAAATGACCAAGGAAAAATAAAACAATGAATAAATGAGGCAAGACTGCAAAAATATCGAAAAGCTCCAAATGAGGTTTAAGTTATCCGTCCAGGAAGAGAACAGTTTTTAATTAATTACCTTAAGGCATAAGTGCTACCAGAATTAACAGGCGAACTTTAATTTTCCATATAACTGTCAATTGATGGCTAATCAAAGATATTTTTAGAACCTTTAGTTGTTAATAACATCTACTTATATGCAGTCCCCTTACTACTTAAAAGTATGATTCTATAACCAAAAGCCTTAAACAGACGAATAAAACACTACCATAGGTTCCCTGCTCATTTACGTCTCCAGAAATTTCCACCAAAGGAACCAACTGAGCATTGCCTAGAATTAACATTTCTACAATTGTATTACGTCATCACACCCACTGGTGCCAGAATTGTGGTGGATGATCAACATTTCTTGGGTAGTCACATTAAATCTTTGCCCAAAAAGCCAAAAGTATTATGTTCTGACTGCATATGAGCTAGTCTTAAGTGACATCCAAAGCCAGAAGGTTATCTGGAAGATTTCCACTCCTTTTATCAGTTTTATAATAGTGAGGAAAATGACACAAGATTCTAAAATGCCCACATAAATCACATCCTCGCCTTCCTCTAGAGATCAGCATCTAGAATCCAGGAAGTATATGTTCTCTACATTCTCTGAACTGAAGGTCTGAGGCTCTTTAACTGAACTGTGTAGCTTTTCCAGACATCACTTTTTAATAGACTTTAGAGGTTGTATGACATGTTCTTTCTATAGTTTGCAATCGTTAAATCCTCCTAGAGAAGTCTTCAAAACAACAAAATAGAAATAAGTACACAAACACTAAAAGCATCTTTTTTGTTTAGAAAAGTAAACCACACAGGCAAAATTAGCCTGTAATGTGAAAGGCTATGAAAAACTGAAGGTTTCATTCTATTGTCCCTTATAAGGCTTTCATTACTAGTATATAATGGTAGAATGTGACTTCTATGGATGTTTTAAAACTCTATGTAGTTTTCCTCCCTGTTGTAAAACTGATTATTAAAAGTAGTAGAAGCCTTTGAGGTAACAACCTTCTGCTTTGAAGGTCACTGAAATTAAGGCTAGATGATATGCAGTTAGAACATAATACTTTTGTCTTTTAGGGCAAAGATTTAATGTGGTAGACAAATTATTAGTATTATTTCTCAAGGGGAAAAGCCCCTGGTTTCCTATTGATTTTTAAATTCATTGCAATAAAAAGACCACCATTAAAGCAGTGGCTTGTTTTCTCTTTTCTATTCTCTTCATATAAAATCAGTAAAGAAACTGGGCATGGTAGTGCATGCCTATAATCCCAGTATTTGGGAGGCTAAAACAGGAGGATTATAGGTTGGAGGAGAGCCTCCACAACTTAGGGAGCTCTCAGCAACCTCAGGAGACTATGTTTCAAAACAAAAATAAAAAGTGATGGGGGCGTAGGTCAGAAGAAAACCACCCCGCCCCAGGCCTGGCGTGGTGGCGCAGGCTTGTAATCCCCGCGCTTAGGAGGCTGAGACAGGAGGATCACAAGGGTTCAAAGCCAGCCTCAGCTACTTAGTGAGGCTTTCAGCAACTTAGTGAGACCCTGTTTCCAAATAAAATATAAAAAAGGTCTGGGAGTATAGCCCGCTGGTAGAAAGCCTCTAGGTTCCACCCCCAGTACCACCAAAAAAGAAGAAGTAAACCGCCCCTGGGTTCAATCCCCAGTACCAAAAAAAAATAAAAATAAAAAAGAATATAATAGCATATTACCAAGCAAAACTATAAATCCAAAATAGTAAAGTTAATCATTTAAGGAGCAGTTTGCCATAACAATTGCTAAATGTTAACTATGTTTTTAAATATAATTTCGATCACATTGGTCAAAATATAAATAAGGACACACTGTATTTCAGAAAATTAGTCTTCCAGAAATGTTTGAAGAGACCAAACTTCGTTTTCTTTTTTTCTACCCAACATCCTCTAAGAACAGCTGCTTTAAAAAACTGCTTTTAAATCCAACACAACAAAACCAATTTTTTCTAAGAACTCCAAGCTGTCAACTTATGGGTCACATTTCAACCTGATGTGACTTGAAACAGCTAAGGTACTGAATCCTTAAATATAGGGTATGTAATAGCAGCTTGCTCACAGATCCTTGATTCCACTGAGACTTGGAGAGCTTTAGTTAAGATGTAGCTATAGAAAAGCCAACCGAGGAGTATTACCTCTTTATCCACTCATACACCCAAGACCACTTAGACACTTACATTTTATATTTCCAGCAAAATGCTTTTCAAATGGTGAGCTAAAGTCACCTTATATTTAACCAATGAAAGGTTAAAAAACAACCAAAAAAAAAAAATTAACTACTAAAAAAAAACAACAACAACACTGAATTCATCTATAGTAAGCTCTTTTCTACTCCAACTTCAGGATCTTGACATCTAAAAGTCAAAGAACTCCCTCTCTTTAAGACAGAAATTCCCAGGGGGGGGGGGGGGGGAGAAGGCTCAGATCCAGCCTGAAAGAGCACACAATGGAATCACAGCTGACTATGCACATCTTTTTCTAGATGTCTCCATATGCTTCAGAGGTCCTCCCCCTCCCCTCCCCCCCAGCCAGGCATTAGGGGACTTGTTCGTCTCTGCCACCAAGAATGAGAGTTATTTTCAAGGTCTGATGTAGAGAATAAAGTAAAATCATGTATGGCACCAACAAAAGAGACAGAAGGGCACGCACCAGAGTGGCTATCATTAATGATACATTAATGGTGGGAGGTTTTGAATATTATCAAATTTTGAATGTTGTCCAATTTATAATACTTCCTACTTCTGTTTACTCTCTCTCCTGATTTGACTCTTATCACTATAATATTAATTTATGTCTACATAAATACTCAAAATTATACTGCATTAGGAATTCACAATTTAAAATGACATATTACAACCAGAATATTACTCCTTAAAACTAGTTTCCCTCAATTCTTTCTTAGCAACCCCATTATTAATTTAAAAGCTCAATAACTTGGTATGACCACAAAATATTTTTAATTCGCCACAAAATATTTTTAATTCTCAAATTAAATGCATGCTATACTTATCCCAAAAATGAACGGATTCATTCTTAATCTAACACTATTCATTCTTTGAATTCCCAAAGATTCTACAAATTCCAGTTTGGAAAAGGAGCATTGCTGTTTGGGAGCAATGACCTTACCAACAAAGAACAGGAGCGCACACACAACACAAAACACACTGCAGCAACTGCTACTCCCGCAGGAAACCTTACGTCTCGTGAAGAACCAATGCCCTCCCCAATCTGTTCCTAAAAGTCAGAAGTTGAGAAAGTCACTTGACCGACTGCAACAAACTGTTAAAAACAACTAATGCTAACCTTGTACAAGCCACAAGAGCATCCACACACTGTACTATTCAGCAGCGTCTAAGAAGAAAACTAAAATTATTTTTAAGAATCTTCTGTGTGGGAGTAATCTAGCAAACTACATTTTACTCAAACTTTTTCTTCTTCTGTAGACAAATATTCTTTGACTAGCTCTGCTCCTTAAATACCCACGCTTAACGTTTCAATGATGCTTTAGTTCCTAACTTCGTTTTGTTTACCCAAGAAAGAGCGAAAAGAAAAAAAAAAACCGCATACCATAAACCTCAACTTTTTTTAATATCATCCCCCAAATGCTGAACTTTCAAATGCACTTTGGGAATTGGCGATCTAATTAAACAAGGGCCAGTGCAGCCTTTACAAACAATGACGCTTTACACTCCCAATACACAGTTGATGTAAGGTTACCCTGTCTTCATTCTCAAGATGCCCCTTCATATTTCACTGCCCCGGTGCTGAAGTAGCGGAGTGAAAGGAGACAGAGGTAAATGGATAAGTTTCACGTAAACCCGGCGCTGAGGTCCAGAACGCGATCACTACCAACATATGCCATTTTAGAACCGGGCCACAGGAGTTAGTGCCACATCTTTAAGTGGCTTTAGACTTCGTCGTGCCTAAGACAACGCCTTTCGCAATTAAGAGAGAAACACCGTATCTCGAGTCCCGCTACAGGTACCTCTTACAGGCCGGAGCCCCCGTGACACTACCCCACAGATCAAGGTGCGGGTGACGGGGGGGATGGACTGGAGTGGATAGCTCTCGGCGTCTCCATGACTCCCCCGCCCCGCGTGCAACTCTGCTCCACTGGTCCGGGAGAAAGCCCGCCCCCTTCCTCTCCCCGGCCCCCACGATTGGCTTACCGACACCCGGCAGGTCAGCTCCCCGCCTCTGATTGGCTCACCGCCCCATCAGTCAGACGCACCGAGATTCGGGTCGGTGGGAGGGGAGGCGCTGGAGGTGGAGTGGGAGTGGGGTTCGGAGACGAGGTGGCGAAGGAGGGTGTTCGGCTCCGTCTCTGGTTTGGGAAAGTTTCCCCTTCCAGTGACGGGCCCAGAAGGCGTCAGGCCCGGTCCGGCTCCCGGGCGGTGGAAGGGGCTCCGGTCCCCGATTCCCGCCCCTGGGTCCCGCAGGCCCCGGAAACCACTAGGGGGAGGGGAGAGAGGGAGGGACCAGCCAGCCAGGGACGACCCACCCCCGATCTCGGCAGCGGCGCCTCCGGGACTCCCCGGGGCGGAGGGGGCGGGGAGCGCGGGCGCGCGGCCCGACCCCGGCCCCCTCCCCGGGCGCCGGGGCCGAGAGGGGAGTGTCCGCCGCCCGGGGCGTGGCCGCCGCGCGCCGGCCCGGCCCCTCCCGCTTCCCGCCGGGGCCCCGGGGGCCTGTCCCTTCGGGGGCGGGGAGAACGGGGAAAGAAAAGGGGGCGCTGGCGAGCCAACCCGGAACCGCCCGGCGCCTCCCGCCCCGGCCCCGGCACTCACGCCCGCACCCAGAAAGTTAAGTCAGGGGCGAGCCCGGCTCGGCGCCGCCGCGGCCCGCCCCGGCTCCCCGCCCCCACCGCGGCCGGCCTGCGCGGCCCGCCGCCCGCCCCGCCGCCCGCGCCCCCGGGAGGCGCCCGCCCCGGCCCGGCCCGCCCCGCCGCCCGACCGCGGCCCCCGCGCTCACCGCGCCGCGCCCGCCTTTCTCTCTCCGCCGGCGGCTCCGCGTCTCCCGCCGCTTCCCGCCCTCCCCGCCCCCAAGCCCAACTCCGCGCCGCGGCGCCCGGGATGCGCCTCGGCCCGCGCCTCGGCCCCGCGCCGCGCACAACAACAGCCCGGCCGCGGCCGCCGCCGGCTGCGCAGGAAGGACAGCGCGGCGGGAGGGACGCGCCCCCGCCCCGCCCCCGCCCGCCGCCCGCCGCCCGCCCGGCGGAGGCGCGGTTACCGGCGGGCCGCTCACGCCGTCAGGTGCCGCCTGCCGTCGGCGCTGACCTTCGCCGCCGAGGCTGGGGAGGAGGCTGCGGCCGCCATGTTCCCGGGCTAATAACTGCTGCCTGCTTGTTTATTTCAATGGAGATCCTCCCCCAGCTCCCTCCGCCTCCGCCTCCTGCTCCGCGGCCCCCACTCGCGGAGACGCAGCCCGCGCGAGCTCGCGGGCAGGGGAGGGGGCGCCGAGCTGTCACCGGCGGGGCCGGCGGCGACCCCGGCTGCGGAGGGCCGCGCGCGCCGGGGAGCCCCCGAAGTTGTTTTTACGAGGATTGTCATTATTGTTGTTGTTGTTGTTGTTGTTAGAGTCCGCGCTCCAGACGAGGGTGGAGTTAAGGGGAAGATGCCGGGGATGGTCACCCAGAAAATGCGAGAACCCTCATTTAAGTGCTACTCAGTTTAGTCTTAAACGCTTGGAAAAAGCAAGTTTTTTTTTTTTCTAACGTAAATGCAATTAGTTGGGAGGGGGAAAAAAGAGCAAAATTTAACAGCAGTTAGCGAAATAGGAGGACCGCGCTTCAATTATTTTTAGTCTTAGAATGATCACTTGCCATGGACGACGATAATAGTATTTATTGGATATTTTACTCTGCGTTAGGCAGTGCTGAGTGATTTATTTACGCTATAGGTTTTAATCCTCAAGCCTTACAAAGTAAGTACCATGTTTATGCTTCACAACACACACACACACACACACACACACACACACACACACACAAATGAAGCTTAGAAAAGTAATTTTCCTAGGGTCACAGTCAAGAACTTGAAGATTGGAGTCTGGTGAGCTCCCAAGCCCAAGCTTTTAGTGATTTCAACCTCTGATTTAATTGGGAATGCCATCATCTTCATTCGGATAAAAGGGGAAAGGGTGTGGTAGCACACACCTGTAATCCCCCTTCTTGGCTGAGACAGGAGGATACAGCCTCTGCAAGTAGTGATATGCTCAGCAATTTAGGAAGACCCTATTTCAAACTAATAAAAATTGGGCTGGGGGACAGCAGCTTGGAGATAGTTAAAAGGTGGCACACGCTTGTAATCCCAGTGCCCAGTGGAGGGCATTCAACCTCCAGTCTACACCCACAGCTCTAGGTTGCTGAGTCTCGCAGTATTGCTGAAACTGTCATCCAACCTGTAATCCTCCAGTTTCAGCCTCCCATGTACTGGGATTACAGGCAAATCCCACCACACCCAATTTAAAAAAAAAAATTTATTAGCCAGAATAGCAAAATTATGCCTGGTGTGGTAGCCCATGCTTGTAATCCCAGTGCTTGGGAGGCTGAGACAGGAGGATCAGTGGGGATGGAACCCAGAGGCCTTCTACCTCCAGGCTATACCTTCAGCATTATTTTACTTATTTCAGGATCTTTCTGAATTTGTTAAAGTTGTCCTTGAACCTATGATCCTATTGTCTCAGCCAGCCTCATCTACTTAGTGAGGCTCACAGCAACTTAGTGAGATCCTGTTTCCAAATAAAGCATAAAAATAGGTCTGGGAGTATAGCCCCGAGGTAGAAAAGGCCCTGGGTTCCACCCCCAGGACCACAAAAATAAATAAAAATAAATAAAGAATAAAAATAGGGCTGAAGGTATAGTTCAGAAGTAGAAAGCTCCTAGGTTCCAACCCCGGTATGGGGAAAAAAAAAACTATCTCAAGCCAGGCGTGGTGGTGCACGCATTCAGAAGACTGACACTGGAAGATCTCAGTTTACTGACAGCCTCAGCTACTTAGGCCCTCCGCAACTTAGTGAGACCCTGTTTCAAAATAAAGAATAAAAAATAGGGCAGGCAGTGTTCAGAGGTCGAATGACCCTGGGTTCCATCCCAGACCCACAAAAAATAAATAAAAGAATAACAAAATTATGTTCCCTATGAGTTCAAAGCATTTCCCAAAATTCAAAATTGGGAGAAGAAATGGGAAAATTCTGTGTGTGTGTGTGTGTGTGTGTGTGTGTGTGTTGCTGGGGATGGAACCCAGGGGCATGCTACCTCCGAGCTATACCCCCAGCCCAATTTTTTTATTCATTTTGAAGCGGGGTCTCACTAAACTGCAGAGGGCCTCACCAAGTAGCTGAGGCTGTCCACGAACCTGTGATCCTCCAGTCTCAGCTTCCCAAATACTGGGATTATAAGCATGCTCCACCACACCCGGCTTGGGTGTTTTTAATGACCTATCTTCTTCCTCTAATACTAATCTTGAAGGTTCCTACAATGAGGTAGTACTCATCTGAGATCTATCCCATGGCTGGTCTCAGATTTTCTTTTCTGTCCTCACCCCCAACTACATGTTATCAGGAGTTTTGATGAAAGATCCTCCTTCTTGCTCCCTACCCCTCCCTTTTTTGGCAGAAGTCCAGAGTCCGTCAGTCCTCTGCAACAGTAGATTTCACACTTAAAACTACCCATGATGTCTGTGCAAACAAATGACTCCCCACTGCATTGCTGTATTACACAATAAAACTTCCTACTGCATGCTCAAGATACATGACTGTTGCTACAGAAAAGTAAAACAAACAAATCTGACAGCACAGTATAATGAGTTCCATGTCCAGCTGCTACTCAGTTTCCTCGAACCTGGAGAAATCATGTGGCTCTAACCTGGTCTCTGGACTTCTTCTGAACTTAATGCATGGTTTTTAACTATATTCTGTCTTGCAGTAGAGTTGTTTACATATTTGTCTCTCTTTGACTAGATTGTAAACACGTCAGGGCCAAAGGGCTCCTTGTCTTGTTCTTATTTATATAAGCTATA
>NC_137789.1:66870822-66888322 GCF_963383645.1 Muscardinus avellanarius | reverse complement strand
CCCTGTTTCCAAATAAAAAAGGTCTGGAAGCATAGCCCGGAGATAGAAAGCCTCTAGGTTCCACCCCCAGTACCATACACACACACACACACACACACACACACACACACACACACACAAATAAAGCCAAGAAAAAATCAAAATAAGACTACTGGCAGACAAAATTTCTACTTTTGTCTGCTTTCTTCCTCTTTCACATTCAATTTCCAAGATACTCACTTATTACACATAAACTACATTAAAGCCGGGCATGGTGGCCCACACGTGTAAGCCCAGCATTTGGGAGGCTGAGACAGGAGGATCACTGTTCATGGCCAGCCTCAACTATTTTATTTTATTTATTTTATTTTATTTTATTTTACTTTGCAGGTCTGGGGATGGAACTCAGGGGCATTCGACATCCAAGCTACACCCCCTGCCCAATTTTTTATCTTTTTGTGGTGGTGGTGGTACTGGGTGGAACCCAGAGGCTTTCTACCTCCGGGCTGTACTTCCAGACCCATTTTATATTTTATTTGGAAACAGGGTCTCACTAAGTTGCTGAGAGCCTCACTAAGTAGCTGAGGCTGGCTTCGAACCTGTGCGATCCTCCTGTCTCAGCCTCCCAAACACGGGGATTACAAACGTACGCCACCACGCCCAGCTTTTTATCCTTTATTTTTGAAACCGGGTCTCACTGTGTTGCAAAGAGCCTCACTAAGTAGCTGAGGCTGTCCTTGAACCATGATCCTCTGGTCTCAGTCTACCAAATGCTGGGATTACAAGCATCCACCACCATGCCCGGTTTATTCTTTAGGTTTATTCTTTATTTTTGAAACACAGTCTCACTAAGTTGCAGAGGGTCTCACTAAGTACCAGAGGCTGTCCGTGAACTGTGATCCTCTGGTCTCAGCCTCCTAATGCTGGGATTACAAGCATGTGCCACCATGCCTGGCTCTAGCAGGCTTTTATAATAAAAATTTAGCTGGGCGTGGTGGCACATGCTTGTAATCCCAGCATTCAGGAGGCTGAGACATGAAAAATGCAGTTCTCAGACAACTTCAGCTACTTAGTAATGCCCTTTGTACCTCACTGAGATCCTGTTTCAAAATAAAGAATAAAGCTCTGGGCGCTGTAGCAGACCCTTGTAATCCCCACGCTTGGGAGACAGAGACAGGAGGATCGCGCAGGTTCGAAGCCAACTTCTCTATCTTAAGAGACTCTCTTTCCAAATCAAAGTATAAAATAGGTTTGGGAGTGTAGCCCGGAGGTAGAAGGGTTTCCAGGAACCCCAGTACCACCACCAAAAAAAAAAAAAAAAAGAATAAAAAAATAGGGCTAGGGGGTGTAGCTCAAATGTAGAATGCCCCTGGGTTCCAACCCCGGTACCACAAAAATAAATAAATAAAAATTGAGAGCTTAATTCTAAAACATACATGAAAGTACATATTACCCAGAACAACTGTGTGTGTGTGTGTGTGTGTGTGTGTGTGTGTGTGTGTGTGTGTGTGTTTGTAGTACTGAGGATGGAAGAGGCCTTTTGTTTTGTTTTGCTTTGTTTTTGGTGGTACTGGGGGTGGAACCCAGAGGCCTTCTACCTCTGGGCTACACTCCCAGACCTATTTTATATTTTATCTGGAAACAGAGTCTCACTAATTTGCTGAGAGCCTCACTAAGTAGCTGAGGCTGGCTTCGAACCTGTGCAATAACAAGCATGTTCCACCATTCCCGGCTTTATTTTGAAACAGGGTCTCACTGAGTGGCAAAGGGCCTCACTAAGTAGTAGCTGATGCTGTCCATGAACCGTTATCCTCTTGTCTCAGCCTCTCAAATGCTAGAATTACCAGCATGTGCCACCGTGCCTGGCTTCTATTTTAATTTTTGAAACAGGGTCTCACCACGTTAATAAGAGTCTCACTACTTGCTAAGGCTGGCCAAGAACCTGTGATCCTCCTTTCTCAGCTTCCCAAGTACTAGGATTATAAGCATGTGCTACTATGCCCAACTAACACCCAAAGTGATAGCTATGTGATCTCTAGTTCTTACATTTGTAACTCAGGTTATCAATATTTTATGCATATGCTATCTAATAAACAGGGTTTTTTTTTTTTTTTTACTTGTTTGTTTTGCAGTGCTGGGGATGTAATCCATGGGCATTCTACCTTAGAGCTATACCCCAGCTCTATATTTATATATTTTATTATTTTTTATTTTTTTGGTGGTACTGGGGGTAGAACCCAGAGGCTTTCTACCTCCAGGCTATGCTCCCAGACCTATTTTATATTTTATTTGGAAACAGGGTCTCACTAAGTTGCTTGAGAGCCTCACTCAGTAGCTGAGGCTGGCTTCGATCCTGTGAGATCCTCCTGTCTCAGCCTCTCAAGCGCGGGGATCACAAGCATGTGCCACCATGCCCGGCTTTATTCTTTGTTTTTATTTTTATTTATTTATTTTTGTGGTACTGGGGATGGAACCCAGGGGCCTTCTACATCCAGGCTACACTCCTAGACCTATTTTATGTTTTATTTGGAAACAGGGTCTCTTAAACCAGCTGAAGCTGGCTTTGAACCTGCGTTATCCTCCTGTCTCAGACTCCCAAGCTCGGGGATTACAAGCGTGCGCCACCACGCCCGGCTATTTTTATGTTTTTGTACTGGGAATTGAACTCAGAGACAGTCTACCTTCAAGTTATACTCTCAGCCTTTTTTTTTTTTTTTTTTTTTGGTGGTACTGGGGATGGAACCCAGGGGCATTCTACCTCTGAGCTACACCCCCAGTCCTATTTTTTAGTCTTTTTAGTTTTTTGTTTTTTGTTTTTTTGTGGTACTGGGGATGGAACCCTTCTACCTCTGGGCTATACTCCCAGACTTATTTTATATTTTTTTAATTTGGAAACAGGGTCTCTTAAGCCAGCAAAACTAGCTTTGAACCTGCAGAATCCTCCTGTTTCCGCCTCCCAAGCTCGGGGATTAAAAGCGTGAGCCACCACGCCCAGCTATTTTACTTTATATTTTAAATTCTTTTATTTTAAACAGGGTCAGCCAGGCATGGTAGCGCACACTTGTAATCCCTGTGCTTGAGAGGCTGAGACAGGAAGATTGCTCAGAGCCAGCCTCAGCTACTTAGTGAGGCTGTCAACAACTTAGTGAGACCCTGTTGAGGAGATAGAAAGGAAATAGGCAGATAGGGAAGAGGCCTCAGTAGAAAAAAGTCAATTTCCTGAGGGGCGAGGAATACTAACTTCCAAGGCTTTTGAGATCAGCTATTCCAAGGTTCAGAGATAAGAAGGACCAAAGCTTCACAAAGCCATTGGTTTACTAATCAATAAACCCATGAGTCATCATGGAGCAAGTCTGACACTCCTACTGAATGAAAGACTCTTCAAAGGACTTGCACATACCCTATGCAAATTCTGAGAGCTGCTTCCCAGAATTCCCAGGATCCCAAACTCACTACAACCAACAGAGGACAGAGCAGACATGGGCAAAACCTCAGACCGGCCACCAAAACAGCTTTTTCCCTCTTGGCGACCCCCTCCCCTTTGGGTAGCTTTTCTCTCTCTCACAGCTCACGTTAGCCTTGAGAGAAGGCAGAGTGCAATTGAGGGCACGTGGCTCGGGCTACACTCGGGTAGTGACCTGAAGGCCTCTGCTGGACATCAAGGCCAACCAGGGCCCTTAGGGGTGATCTGCACTTTTCTGGCAGATCGCGTGGACCCTGGGATAAAGTAGTTTGCAATTAATGGCACTTGGCTCGGGCAACACTCGGGTAGTGACCTGAAGGCAGCTACTGGACACCAGAGTTCCAACAGCTCCTTTGGGGTGTTCGGACACTTTTCCCTATTCCCTGCTGCTTCCAATAAACCATTTACTCCCTTTCCTGCGGTCTGTGGGTGTCATTCTTCACTCACCGCAGACAAGAACCCAGTAAGGAAACGCCGAGTTTATTCTCAAGAAACTCCGTTTCATCTTTGAAACACTGGGTTTCTTCTCAAGAAACCCCCCATTTCATCTTGGGGGGCTCAGAAGAAACCCCACGTTTCACTGTTTCCAAATAAAATAGGTCTGGGAGTATAGCCCGAAGGTAGAAAGCCCCTGAGTTCCACCCCCAGTAACACACACACACACACACACACACACACACACACACACACAAAGGGTCTCACTAAATTGTGGAGGGCCTAAGAAATTGAGCCTGGTCTTGAAGCTGTGATCCTCCTGTCTCGGTCTCCCAAGTTCCTGGGTTACAAGCGTTCACCACTATGCCCAGAGAGACCCTGTTTAAAAAAAAAAAAAAAATTTTTTTTTTTTTTTTGTGGGTCTGGTGATAGAACCCAGAAGCATTTGGGACCCAGAAGCAGCTACACCCCCTGCCCAATTTTTTTATTCTTTATTTTGAAACAGGATCTCATTGTGTTGTGAAGGGCCTCACTAAGTAGCTGAGGCTGTTCGCGAATCACAATCCTCCAGTATCAGCCTCCCAAATGCTGGAATTACAAGCATGTGCCGCCAAACCCGGTTTTCAAAAAAAAAACAAAAAAAAAAAACACAAGTTCGAATCCAGTCTCAGCTACTTAGTGAGGCTTTAGGCAACTTAGTGAGACCCTGTTTCCAAATAAAGTATAAAATAGGGCCGGGGATGTAGCCCAGAGGTAGAAGGCCCCTGGGGTCCACCCCCCAGTACCACACACACACACAAAAAGGCTAGGGGTATAACCCAGAGGTAGAATACCAGAATACCCTAGGTTCAATCCCCAGTACCACCAAAAAAAAAAAAAAAAAAAAAAAAAAAAATATATATATATATATATATATATATATATATATATATATATATATATGCTGTACTGGAGATGAAATCCAGGGGCATTGTACCTTTGAGCTACACCCCCAGCCCTATTTTTAGTCTTCTTTTTTGAAACAGGGTCTCACTGAGTTGCAAAGGGGCTCACTAAGTGCTAAGTAGCTGAGGCTGTTTATGAACCCCAGTCCTTAAGTCTCTGCCTCCCAAATGCTGGGATTACAAGTGTGTGCCACCACACCTAGCTCTCTCTTTTTTTTTTTTAAACAGGGTTTCACTGAGTTACAAAGGGCCTTGCTAAGAACCGCAATCTTCCTATCTTCACTTTCTGAATGCTGGGATTACAAGCTTGCACCACCATGCCTGGCAAATAAAATTTTTTTGTGCTAAAATTTTACTTATAGCCAGGTGTGGTGGCGCACGCTTGTAATCCCTGCGCTTGGGAGGCAGAGACAGGAGGATCACACAGGTTCGAAGCCAGCCGCGCGCACTAGCTTAGGAGACCCTGTTTCCAAATAAAAATGTAAAAATAGGTCTGGGAGTGTAGCCCGGAGGTAGAAGGGCTTCCAGGAACCCCAGTACCACCAAAAAAAGCCAAAAAAACAAAAACAAAAAAAAATAAATTTTACTTATACACTTTTTTTTAAGGGAAGTAAATGGTTTATTGGAAGCAGCAGGGAATAGGGAAAAGTGGCCGAACACCCCAAAGGGACTGTCAGAACTCTGGTGTCCAGTAGCTGCCTTCAGGTCACTACCCGAGTGTTGCCCAAGCCAAGTGCCGTCATTTGCCAACTACTTTCTCCCAGGGTCCACACGATCTGCAGAAAACTGCAGGTCACCCCTAAGGGCCCTGGTCGGCCTTGATGTCCAGCAGAGGCCTTCAGGTCACTACCCGAGAGCAGCCGGGGCCAAATGCCTTCATTGCAGTCCGCCTTCTCTCAAGGCTAACACGACCTGCAAGAGAAAAAAGCTCCCCAAAAGGGGAGGGGGTCCCCGAGAGGGAAAAATCCCTTATACACACTTTTTTTTTTTTTTTTTTTTGGTGGTACTGGGGGTGGAACCCAGAGGCTTTCTACCTCTGGGCTATACTCCTAGATCTTTTTTGTATATTTTATTTGTTGTTGTTTTTTTTTGTTGTTGTTTTTTTTTTTTTTTTTGGTGGTACTGGGGATGGAACACAGAGGCTTTCTACCTCCGAGCTATACTCCCAGACCTATTTTATATTTTATTTGGAAACAGGGTCTCACTAAGTTGCTGAGAGCCTCACTAAGTAGCTGAGGTTAGCTTCAAACCTGCGCGATCCTCTTGTCTCAGCCTCCCAAGCGCGGGGATTACAAGCGTGCGCCACCACGCCCAGCTTGTATATTTTATTTGGAAACAGGGTCTCACTAAGTTGCTGAAAGCCTCACTAAGTAGCTTCGAACCCGTGCAACCCTCCTGTCTCAGCCTCCCAAGCGCAGGGATTACAAACGTGCACCACCACGCCCAGCTTCTACTGAGTACTTTCTAATACAGTGTGTTACTAGTTTATACCCGACTGACTAACCACAAAATACGGACAAGACTCTTTTATGGAAGTCTCTCTCTTTCTGCTTCTGCCTAGAGTTTTCTCTAGAGGTAAAACCTGTTACCTCTTCTTCTTATATGGCTTCACAGATATTTCTTCCTGCCTTTCTATAGGAGTTTCATTTGCAATATGAGCAACTCCTTACTTCTGAATTTTGCCCATCTCAAGAGCTCCTTGTTTTCCTTATTCTGGACCCCTTGCTGCCATCCTTTAGCTAAAATGAGGACCACCACATTATAGAGCATAATCTGCTTGACCCAAGCCCAGGTGATTATTCGTCTATAGTGAGACCATACTACCCATAGCATCACAAAGAGTCCCCACCAACCAGACATGGCAGCAAATACTTATAATCCCAGTACATGGAGAGGCTAAAACAGGAAGATTACAGGTTCAAAGCTAGCCTCAGCAATTTAGTGAGGCCTACAACAACTTAATGAGACCTTGTTTCAAAAAAAAAGAAAAGAAAAGAAAAGAAAATAGTTCTGGGGTGTAGTATAAAGGGAGAATGCCCCTGGGTTCAATCCGACTATCACAAAGGAAAAAGAGTCCCCATCCAAGTGTAGCACATCAGCTTCCAGGATTCCACAGAGATGCACGTGTGGTGGTTCTATTTTATTTTATTACCAGAGCAGCAGCAGTAACAACACTCTCACTCTCTCTCTCTCTCTCTCTCTCTCTCTCTCTCTCTCTCTCTCTCTGTTGTCTCTATCTGTCTCTGTCTCTGTGTCTCTGTCTCTGTCTCTCTCCCCAGTGTTTGGGATTGAGCCTAGACAAGCATTCTGCCACTAAGCTATACCCCCAGCCCTTAGAACTATTTTTGATGTTACAGGTTGTAATAGGGAAGCTCTGAGAAACCTTATTTCCATAGAAAAATATGTTCTACCTCATATCTAGTCAATGGAAAAGCACACTCATAAAATAAGTCCATGAAAATGGCTTGTGCTTTTTATCTAAGACTTCAAAGCCTTTCACAAACAGGTTTTTTTTTAAAGCCTTTTTTTTTTTTACCAGAGCTAATAGTTCTAAAGGACTTGTTATTTTTACAATAAGAAGCATATATTAACAGTCTTTGGACATGAAACAAGGGAGATAATGAGCAGCACCATCACAAACAATGTGGGAAAGGCGTCGTTCTGTTTACTAGTTCAGCACAAATGTATTGCATATCTACTCCATGCTAATCTTTACTCTCAACACTGGAGACCTGGTACTAAACAGCTTCTCCTCCTCCTCCTCCTCCTCCTCCTCCTCCTCCTCCTCCTCCTCCTCCTTCTTCTTCTTCTCCTCCTCCTCCTCCTCTTCCTTCTCCTCCTCCTCCTCCTCCTCCTCCTCCTCCTCCTCCTCCTCCTCCTCCTCCTCCTTCTTCTTCTTTTTATTTTTTGCAGTATTGAGGATGGAACCCGGGGCATTCTACCTCCAAGCTACACTCCAGCCCTATTTTTTTATTCTTTATTTTATTTTATTTTTGGTGGTACTAGGGGTGGAACCCAGAGGCTTTCTACCTCCGGGCTATACTCCCAGACCTTTTTTATATTTCATTTGGAAACAGGGTCTCACTAAGTTTCTGAGAGCCTCACTAAGTAGCTGAGACTGGCTTTGAACCTGTGCGATCCTCCTGTCAGCCTCCCAAGCGTGGGGATTACAAGCATGCGCTGCCACGCCCGGCTTTTATTCTTTATTTTGAAACAGGGTCTCACTGAGTTCCAAGAGCCCTCACTAAGTAGCTGAGGCTGACCACGACCCATGATCCTCCGGTCTCAGCCTCCCGAATGCTGTGATTACAAGCGTGCGCCACCATGCCCAGCTTAGACGCCCCTTTCTTAACGGTATTTGCAAAAGAGGTGGCATATGCTAGGCACACAATAAGTATCTGTTGTATAAATGACTGTGGCTAAAAAAAACCATTAGAGTATGATAAACACTTTGGCTCTGTAAATGTATATGTATATGTATAAACATGCGTATATATGTAAAGAGATTTATTTTAAGAAACTGGCTCATGCAATTGTGGGGGCTGTAAAGTCCAAAATTTGCATGGCAAGTCAGTATGCTAAAAATTTCTGCAGGAGAAGATGTTGCAGTCTGGAGTTCAAAGGGAATCTTCAGGCAGAGGCCCTATTCTGGATGACCTCAGTCTTTGAGCCTGTAATTGTCTGAGTGAGAGCCATACACATTAAAAAGGTCATCTGCTTACACTGTCTACTGATTTAAATGTTAACCACATCTAAGAAATACCTTCACAGCACCACCTGAGGGTTCAATAAACAACAACTGGGACATGTAATCTAGATAAGTTGACATCTACACCAAAGAGCTCCTGCTGTGTCAACTTGGCCTACACACAGCTCCTTACACCAGACTCAGTCTCCAAGGAAAGACAAAAGCAAGGCCAGACTTCCCCCTAATGTAAGAAGTATGCTGTGGACAACCAAGAACATTCTCTTCTCCTGGAAGAGAGTGCTAGGCCTTCGGGGGCTTCTTGATATCAGAGAACTTAAATACTGTGCCAGTGTTGGGAATGGCCTAGGAAGATTTGAGAAAGCTCTGATTATGCCTAGGAAGATTTGAGAAAGCTCTGATTATTAATATATTTCAAAAATAATTGTGTCAAAATGGCGGCAGACCTGGAGAGAGGAAGGCTTGGCTTTGGTCAGGAAGCAAACAGCTATTGAAACTTAGCTACATGTAATTAGCAAGTCAATAGGAGAGGAGAACTAGGCCTTTCTCTATCAAAAGACAGATCTTAGGAGAGAACTAGGCCTTTCTCTGTCTAAAGACAGATCTACATGATAAGCCAGCTAAGATGGTAGGAGGGGTCAACCTTCATGAAAGTAGACACCTCGCCACACCTTATTGGGGGAGGTACCTTACAGAGTAAGGGGAGGTACCTTACGGGGAAGTTCACTAGTCAGAATCATGTAAGCAAGATGGAGGTCATGGGTATAAAAAGTCCGGTCCACATGTAATCCCTTTGGTGTATTCATTTCGAGTCCCCCCCCCAATGCCATTTTGGCATGGGGCTGTATTTCTATTTTCTGTATTTCTATCTTTCTAATAAACTTCTTTAAATCTTCAGCAACTGTCTAAGCTATGCATATTTATTCTTAGCTTAGGACAAGAACCCGCGGTAATTTTCTGGTTTTGGTCGTTTTGGATTTTGTTATGAGTTGGGGGAAATTGTGTCCGGGACCCTAGCAGGGGTCCCCAGGGAACAGTTTTCCCAAACCCTATTCTCCCAATCCGTAACAAATACCACAATGTAAAGTCAGTCCATCTGATGTTATACGGCAAGGCAATATGGGAGAGAAACAAAGGTATTTTCCCTTTACACAAAGGGAAATATTTATTACAAAATAAATAAGAAATATTTACAAGTATGGTCCTCATTTCTGTCAGTGGTCATGTGGTCATAATTGACATATACATATGCCAACATATATGTATATGGAATTGAACTCAGGGCATTCTACTTCTGAGCTACATTCCAGCCCTGTGTAATTTAATTTTATTTATTTACTTTTTATTTTTTGCAGTACTGTACTGGGGATGGAACTCAGAGGCATTCTACCTCCAAGCTACACTCCCAACCCTACTCCCAGTCCTATTTTTGTACCAGTACTGGGAATGGCCTAGGAAGATTTGAGAAAGCTATGATTATTATATTTCAAAAATCTGTGAAAGGACTTGGTTTCTGCTTTAAAACAGGCAACTATTCCAATGTAAATTGACTTACATAAAAGTAATTAACAAGTCAATGGGAGAGGGGAGCTAGGGCTTTGTTACAAAAGACAGATCTATTCAATCTAGCTAAGATGGTAGGAGACACCTTGCCACACGTTGCTGGGGGAGGAACTTTACAGGGATGTTTACTACCTCCGAATTACAAGATGGAGGTCATGGGTATAAAAAGTCCCGGTCCACGGGCTGCATCTTGGGTGGGGCATTCATTTGAAAACCCCCCATGCCATTCTGGCATGGGGTTGTAACTATCTTCTGTTATTTCTATCTTTTTAATAAACTTCTTTAGTCCGGCTAAAGTGTATTGACCCTTAGCTCAGGACAAGAACCCGCAGTATTTCTGTTTTTTGGGTTTTGTTGTGGTTTGAGGGAAATTGTGTCCGGGACTCTAACAGGGGTCTCCAGGGCCAGTTTCCCCAAAACCATATCTTCCCACACTGTAACATATTTCACCGTAACAATTTTTTATTCTTTTTTTTTTTTTTTTTTTTTTGCGGTACTGGGGATGGAACCCAGGGGCATTCTACCTCCAAGCTACACCCTCAGCCCTATTATTTATTCTTTATTTCAAAACAGGGTCTCACTGAGTTGCAAAGGGCCTCACTAAGTAGCTGAGGCTGCCCATGAACCGTGATTCTCCTGTTATAGCCTCCCAAATGCTGGGATTACAAGTGTGCGCCACCATGCCCGGCTTATTCTTTCTTTCTTTCTTTCTTTCTTTCTTTCTTTCTTTCTTTCTTTCTTTCTTTCTTTCTTTTTTCTTCCTTCCTCCCTCCCTCCGTCCCTTCCTCCCTCTTTCTTTCTTTCTTTTGAGGTACTGGGGATGGAACCCAGGGGCATTCTACCTCCAAACTACTTTCCCAGCACTATTTTTTAGTCTTTTATTTTTTTGAAACAGGGTCTCACTGAGTTGTAAAGGGCCTCCCTAAGTAGCTGAGGCTGTCTGCAAACTGCGATCCTCTGGTCTCTGCCTCCCGAATGCTGGGATTACAAAAATGCACCACCACGCCCGGCAATTATTCTATGTATTTATTTATTTATTTATTTATTGCAGTATTAGGGACGGAACCCAAGGGCATTCTACTTCTGACCTACACCCTCAGCCCTAATTTTATTCTTTATTTTGAAACAGAGTCTCACTGAGTTTCAAAGGGCTCAGTAAGTAGTAGCCGAGGCTGTTCTTGAACCATGATCCTCCTGTCTCAGCCTCCCAAATGCTGGGATTACAAGTGTGCACCACCCTGCATGGCCTTATTTTTATTTTCTGAAACAGGGTCTCTCTGAGTTGCAAAGGGCCTTACTAAGTAGCTGAGTCTGTTCACTAACCACGATCCATTTGTCTCAGCCTCCCAAATGTTGGGATTACAAGGGTGTGCCACCAGGCCCGGCTTATTTTTTTGTTTGGAAACCAGGTCTTATTAAGGTGCTGAGAGTTTTACTAAACTGCTGAGGCTGGCTGCAAACCAGTAATAGTCCTGTATCTGTCTCCCACGTACTGGAATTACAGGGTGCGCCACCATTCCTGGCCTTACTTATATACTTATAACTATTTTTTGTGGTACTAGGATTGAACCCAGGAACAGTCCATTTCCCAGCTACATCTCCAGCCCTTATTTATTTTTTGTTTTGTTTTGTTTTGTTTTTGGTGGTACTGGGGTTCTTGGAAACCCTCCTACCTCTGGGCTTACTCCCAGACCTATTTTATATTTTTATTTGGAAACAGGGCCTCTTAAGCCAGTGAGGGTGGCTTCGAACCTGCTTGATCCTCCTGTCTCCGCCTCCCAAGCGTGGGGATTACAAGAGTGCGCCACCACACCCGGCTTTATTTTTTATTTTGAAGCAGGGTCTCCCTAAATTGCAGAGAGCCTCACTAAGTAGCTAAGGTTGGCTGAGAACCTGGAATCCTCCTGTCTCAGCCTCCCAAGTACAGGGATTACAGGCATGTACCACCATTGTGTGTTGTATGTGTGTGTGTGTGTGTGTGTGTGTGTGTGTGTGTGTGTGTGTTACTGGGGATTGAACCCAGGGGCATTCAACCTCTGAGCTACACCTCAGTCCTATTTTTATTTTATTTTGAAACAGAGTCTCGCTAGGTTGCTGAGAATTTCACTACTTGCTGAGCCTGTTTTCCTGTCTAAACCTCCCAAGTACTGGGGTTACAGGCATTCACCAATACACTTGGCTTCAACCTTCTTTTTTAACCCCAAATCCAATATTCTGTTAGCACTATATTAGTTTTAATAAATTTGCCCTAAAATACAAAACAAGTCTCATTCATAAATTACTATTGGTTATAAACATATAATGAGCAATGTGGTATATCTGCAGTACTAAAGTGAGTGCTAGGTTTAATATGTTTTCCCTCAGTGTATATTATTGGATTGTCAGGGCGAGGCTGAGAATTTTGGCTCTCCACAGGCATAATTTCAAGATTCTCTTGTAGAAAGTTACAATGGAATTTTGTAGAACTTTATAAAGAACTAGACACTCATATTCTTTACTGAGCAAATTTTCCCAGTGTATTTGCTCTGATTTCACTGTTGGCTTTTTCTTGATTTTTTTTTTTTAATGTGTGTGTATGGGGGGGGCATGAGTACTAGGGATTGAATCCAAAGGCATTCAACCTCTGAGCCATACCCCCAGCCTTATTTTATTTTGTATTTTAAATCAGGGTCTCACTAAATTACAGATAGCTTCACTAAGTAGCTGAAGCTGTCCTCAAACATATGGTTCTCCTGTTTCAGCCTCTCAAGTACTGGGATTACAGACCATGGTGGCGCATGCCTACAATCCCAGTACTTGGCAGGCTGAGACAGGAGGATCATAGGTTTGAGAACATCCCCAGCAATGAGGCCTTGTTTCAAAAAGGGGGGGGGGGCTGGGGTTAGCTTAGAGATGGAATGCCCTGAGTTAAAACCCTGCTACAAAAGAGAAGGAAAGAGCCAGGCATGGTGTCGCACGCTTGTAATCCCAGCATTTGGGAGGCTGAGACAGGAGGATCGCGCTTTGCGCACAGCCTTGGCTACTTAGTGAGGCCCTTTGCAACTCAGTGAGATCCTGTTTCAAAATAAAGAATAAAAAATAGGGCTGGAGGTGTAGCTTGTAGGTAAAGCTGGAAAAAAAAGTACTGAAAAAAAAAAAAGGAAGGAAAGAAAGAAATATCAGATGGGCGTGGTGGTGCACGCTTGTAATCCCAGCATTCGGGAGGCTGAGACCCG
This sequence comes from Muscardinus avellanarius, assembly GCF_963383645.1. Lineage (NCBI taxonomy): Eukaryota > Metazoa > Chordata > Mammalia > Rodentia > Gliridae > Muscardinus > Muscardinus avellanarius. Next base: position 66,875,017 of record NC_137789.1, on the reverse strand, counting down.
AGGACTGCAGTTCGCATACAGCCTCGGCTACTTAGTGAGGCCCTCCACAACTCAGTGAGACCCTATTTAAAAAATAAAGAATAAAAATTAGGGCAGAGGTAGTCGGGCATGGTGGCACATGCTTGTAATCCCAGCATTTGGGAAGCTGAGACAGGAGGATTGCCGTTCACGGACAGCCTCAGCTACTTAGTGAGGCCCTCTGCAACTTAGTGAGACTGTTTCAAAATAAAGAATAAAAAAATGGGCAGGGGGTGTAGCTGGGTTCCATCCCCAGACCCTGGGTTCCATCCCCAGATCTGCATGAAAGAAAGGAAGAAAGGAAGAAAGAGAAAGAAAGAAAGAAAGAAAGAAAGAAAGGAAGGAAGGAAGGAAGGAAAGAAAAAGAAAGAAATATCCTTTATTAACATCCTTGAAACTGACTTGAACAGTTTGCTTATTGCAGGGAAGCCTATGGCCCTGCCTGTTGTGCATATACAGCCCTTCATCATGTTCACTGCAGTACTTCTTTTCCTACTACTAGGTTGTAAGCCCCTCAAAAGTAAGGATCACATTTTGTTTGTGTGGGGGAGTGCTGGAGATTGAACCCAGGGGCATTCTACCTCTGAGCTACACCCCACCCATCCTTGTTTGTTTGTTTACTTATTTAGTGGCACTGAGGATTGAAAAGACGGAAGTCTACCTCTTAGCTACACCCCCAGCCTTAATTAATTAATTAATTAATTATTGCAGTGCTGGGAATTGAACCCAGGGGCATTCTACCTCTGAGCTACACTTCCCTTCCTGTTTTTCATTATTTACTTTGAAACAGGGTCTCACTAAGTTGCAGAGGCCTCACTAAGTAGCTGAGGCTGGCTGTGAACCTATGATCCTCCTGTCTCTGTTATTTTTTATTTTGAAACAGAATTTCAGCTGTGCATGGTGGTGCACACTTGTAATCCCAGTGCTTGAGAGGCTGATACAGAGGGTCACAGGTTCACAGCCAGCCTCAACAACTCAGTGAGCCCCCCTGCCAACTTAGTGAGGCCTTCTCCAACTTACTGAGACCCCGTTTCAAAATAAAGAGTAAAATAGGGTTGGGAGTATAGCTTGGAGGTAGAATGTCCCTGGGTTTAATTCCCAGGATCTCAAATCTGAGAGAGAGAGAGAGAGAGAGAGAGAGAGAGAGAGAAACAAACATAGTTTTGCTCCGTTGCTGAGGGCCTCCCTTTTTTTTTTTTTTTTTTTTTTTGTGGTACTGGGGTGGAACCCAGAGGCTTTCTACTCCCAGACCTATTTTATACTTTATTTGGAAACAGAGTCTCACTAAGTTGCTGAGAGCCTCACTAAGTAGCTGAGGCTGGCTTTGAACCTGTGTGATCCTCCTGTCTCAGCCTCCCAAGCGCTGGGATTACAAGCGTGCGCCACCACGCCAGGCTCCTCACTGGTTTTTTGAGTGTTTCACTATGCTGCTGAGACTGTTCTCAAACCTGCAGTCTTGCTGTCGCAGCCTCCCAAATATAGGATTACAGGTTTGCGTCACCATACCCGTCATCAGGGATCACATTTAAATCTCCACCATCTGGCACACTGAAGATTTTAATGAATGAATAGTAAATGAATAAGTGAAAAGAACAAAATTTGCTGTATAATTTCCATGGTCTTGCCCAAAGAAAATGTCCCTGTGAGCTCCAAATGATACCAAATGAAATATCTCTGACAAATGCCGATTCTTTTACTTTCCCAACTGGACTTATTTTACAACAAAAAGACTTTTAGAAAAACACAGTCATTGCAACTGATTCATCCAACACTGAGGTCGCAGGTTTGGCTGAAGATGAAAATCCCGTTCTCAGTCAAAGTAAATCGGGAGCCTCCAGGGCAACTCTTCCCTAGGCAGGGCTGAGAAATACTGTGCTGAGGTAGAAGGCACCGAGGCGCACCCTAAGAAACAAGAAGAGAAATGAAGTCCCAGCAACTGTGGCCAAGAAGTTCCTTGTTGGGAGGAGGGAGGTGGGGAGTTTGAGACAAATCCAGCTGGCCCTTCAGGAGGCGGAAGTTTTTTTTTTTTTTTTTTCTTTTTTCTTTGGTACTGGGGATTGGAACCCAGGGGCATTCTACCTCTGAGCTACACCCTCAGCCCTATTTTTTTTTTTTTTATTCTTTATTTTGAAACAGGGTCTCACTGACAAAGGGCCTCACTAAGTAGCTGAGGCTGTCCTTGAACCGCGATCCTCCTGTCTCAGCCTCCCAAATGCTAGGATTACAAGCGTGCACCACTATGCCTGGCTAGGTTGAAGTTTTTTTTTTTTTTTTTGGTGGTACTGGGGTTCCTGGAAGCCCTTCTACCTCCGGGCTACACTCCCAGACCTACTTTTACATTTTTATTTGGAAACAGGGTCTCCTAAGCCAGCGCGCAGGGCTGGCTTCGAACCTGCGCGATCCTCCTGTCTCTGCCTCCCAAGCGCGGGGATTACAAGCGTGCGCCACCACGCCCGGCTTAGGTTGAAGTATTTTTAAAAGTATCTATTGTCTCAAAAAATTAGAGAGGAAAATTTTAAGTACTTTCTAAAGAGGCAAACTTTGAAGAGGAAAGAATTTCAAATTTAAATTTTAAAATGAGGTCAGACATTTCAACTAATGCTAGTAAAAGGGCCCTTTGAGTTATTTGGGCTTTTCACAGACTCCTGATACAGGCAAATACGGCTAATGTGTTAGGTATACAGACTAGTACTCTAGGTGGAAAGAATTAAGAATCACAGTGTACATACATGACAGAAGCTGAGAAATTTAAAAAAAATAAACTTTTTTTTTTTTTCGCGATACTGGGGATGGAATCCAGAAGCATTCTACATTGGAGCTATACCCCCAGCCCTACTCCCAGCCCAATTTTTTTCTTTCTCTCCCCTTCTTTTCTTTCTTTCTCTTTCTTTCTTTCTTTCTTTCTTTCTTTCTTTCTTTCTTTCTTTCTTTCTTTCTTTCTTTCTTTCTTTCTTTCTTCGGAACTGAGGATGAAGCCCAGGGCCATTCTACCTCCAAGCTACACCCCAGCCCCATTTTTTATTCTTTATTTTGAAACAGAGTCTTACTGAGTTTCAAAGGACCTCACTAAGTAGCTGAGGTTGGCCATGAACCGCGATCCTCCTGTCTCAGCCTCCCAAATTCTGGGATTACAAGTGTGTGCCACCATGCCCGGCTTATTCTTTATTTTGAAACAGGGTCTTACCGAGTTGCAGGAGGCCTCCCTAAGTAGTTGAGGTTGTCCACGAATGGCGATCCTCCTGTCTCAGCCTCTCAAATGCTGGAAATGCAAGCGTGCGCCACCACGCCTGGCTAGAAAACATTTTAAAGAATTTGTTCTACCAACGTGTGTCTAAACCAGGCCTGGTGATTCATGCTTATAATCCCTGTACTTGGGAGGCTGAGACAAAGGATCACAGGTCAAAGCCAGCTTCAGCAACTCGGTGAGGTTCTCAGTAACCTAGTAAGACCCTGTTTCCAAATAAGAAATAAAATTGGGCTGGGGTTGTAGCTTGGAGGTAGAATGCCTGTAGGTTCAATTCCCTGTACCAAAAAACAAAAACAAACAAACAAACAAAAAACCCTCAAATATGTGTCTCTACTTCAATTACAACAGAAAACTACTTGTGAATATGTATGAGGAGCAGGAGAAAAGAGAGATGTTAAATGATTGGGACGTTTGAGAACTCTGAGCTTGAAGCCTGAAGTCCACCCTTCTTTGCTACCAACATGCTCTATGCCCTGGGTAGGTCTCTTAACCTCTCCATGGTTCAGTTTCCTAACGTGCAAAATTAGATCTGAAAGCTTGAACTAAGTTAGTGCTTCTTGCAAACTTCCTCTAGAAGAATAAATCTGTTCTACCTCCAGGCTCAGAGTGAGGATAGCTTGAATCATGGCAGCCCCAAATCTTGTTGAAGCCTCAGATTTTGTCTTAAAAGTTCATGTCTTGAGCCAGGTGTGGTGCCTACCACCTGTAATCCCAGTACTTGGTAGATTGAGATAGGTTTGCTGGTTCAAGGCTAGACTCAGCAACTTAGCAAGGCCCTCAGCACCTTAGTGAGACCCTGTTTCAAAAATAAAAATAATAAAAAGAAATGGGGGCATACATTGGAGGTAAAATGCCCTGGGTACAATCCCTGGTAACCAAAAAAAAAAAAAAAAAGAAAGAAAGAAAGAAAGAAAGAAAGAAAGAAAGAAA